>NC_134796.1:47195653-47220653 GCF_046742065.1 Oratosquilla oratoria
TATCTTTGCCATATGACGTTATGGGGAAGTATATCAGGTAATAAAACCCTTTAAAAAAAACCATGTAAAAGTTGCTTGATACTGGAGATAGTGGGTTACCCATGGGCATACCAAATTTTTGCACATGAAAATCACCATTAAAAACAAACTTTGCATAACGTCATATGGCAAAGATATGTTGATGACATTTTGTGCATTTGGCCTGTTGACTTCAATGTAGACTCCTTTCTTGTTAAATTGAATAATTTAGTTCCTTCTATCAAATTCACTACTGAGATAGAACAAGATAACAGGTTACCCTTTTTGGATATTTTGATACACAGAAGTGGAAGATGTTTCAAGTACGATGTATTCAGGAAAAGCACAAATGTCCTGTCGTATGTCCACTTTTACTCAGCTCATCATGAAAAAACTAAAATTTCGGTCTTTTCTTCTATGTTTCTTAGGGCTTACAGAATTTGTAGCCCTGATTTCTTGGATGATGAGCTGAAGAAAATTTGTGACATTGCATCGGGCTTGAGATATCCAAAACATTTAATTGATAAGGCTCATAAAATGGCTAAGAGGTCCTACCTTGACATCACTCGGGAAAGGAATAACTTTTGTAACAAAAATCTTTTAGTTCTTCCTTTCCACGAGAACTTGATAAGTCTTCCTAAGATTCTTAGACAGTTTGACATCAATGTGGTATTTAAGAATACAAGTTCTATTAAAAACATTCTTATTAAAAATTCCCCAGGTGATGGGGTAGGCTGTGTTTATAGCATTCCTTGTCATAAATGTGATAAATACTATATTGGTCAAACTGGAAAAGAGTTAGGTACTAGAATTAATCAACACAGGTATAGTGTGAGATCGGGTCAATTGTCCAGTGTAATTTTTGTACACATAAGAGACCGCAACCATCCCATTGTTTGGAATAATTCTAAAGAAATTGTCTCTTGCAATTCTTTGCTAGATAGAAACATTGTTGAATCCAGTTTGATTAAACATTCTTTTAACATTATAAACGTAAGTTTAGGCTTATATAAACTTGATAGTTTCATTGTAAAGAAAATTGTCGACTAGGTAGCAGCTCACGGTGTGTCACCGCCTTTATACGCTCTGCTACAAAAGAAGGGGTGAAATGTACTGTAGTTGTGGAGGGGGATTCTTTCTGTAGCCTACTACCTCTACATTGGTGAGTACAGTTCGCTCCTCGACTGTACCAAAAGACACTATGTGTGATTCACCTTGGTCTTTGGATCACGTGCTGGACCCGTCAACGACAGCTATTTACCTCCCGGAAGAGAGCTCAGAGCTCGTTTGACCGATCTATGGGTAATGCTGTGACTTTACACGCACACACACACCCAACTACCCGCCCACGAGAGTTGGAGTAACGACTCGAAGTGCAGCGATACTGAAATTATGTCAGCCCTGGATAGGATTCGAACCCGGACCGCCGTAGTGACAGTCGGGGACTGTACCAGCCCTGCCACCGAGTGTGTGTGCGTGAGTGTGTGTGTGTGTGTGTGTGTATGTGTGTGTGTGTGATTCACCATGGTCTTAAATCACGTGTTGGACTCGTGAACGACAGCTATTTCCTTCCCGGAAGAGAGCTCAGAGCTCGTATGACCGATCTGTGGGTAATACTGACCTTACACACACACACACACACACTCAACTCCCCTCCCATGAGAGTTGTAGTAACACCCCGCAGCGCAACGATACTGAAATTATTTCAGCTCTGGGCGGAAGTCGAACCCGGATCGCCGTAGTGGCAGGCGAGAACTCTAACCACAGCGCCACCGAGCCGTGTGTGTGTGTGTGTGTGTGTGTGTGTGTGTGTGTGTGTCTGCACCACGTGTAAGAGTGGTCATTATATTCATCTCCAGCCAAATTGACGGGACCCCACGAATTCAGAAGAAGTCCGGTGGGTTTGACGAGAGTCTGGGTCCCTCCCAGGTGTCCTGGGCGCCTCCCGGATGTCCTGGGTCCATCCCGGATGACCTTGGGGCCTTGCGATGGAGATCCTCTACGATCTCCTTTAAGCTTCATTGTTCCCGCTCCGGACGGAATATCAGGGAGGAAGAGGAGGAGGAAGAGGAGGAGGAGGAAGAAGAAGAAAGGATGAAAGAGGATGATGAAGAAGATAAGAATGAACATGATGAATAGGAAGAGGAAGAGGAGCTCTTGAGGGAGGTAGGAGAGAGGGAGGAAGAAACAGTGAAAGATGATGACGAAGATGAAGAAGATGAAGAGGAAGAGGAGGAGGAAACAGAAGAGATGAAAGAGGGAAAGAAGAAGTGTTGAGCGATGAGAAAGAATAAAGGTCTCTGTTTGTAAACATATGTTTTAGTATACATCTATACATACAAACATGTACATTATATAAGCATATAAACATATGTTTACACACAGACATATATACATACATATATATATATATATATATAAATATATATTATATATATATATATATGTATATATATATGTGTGTGTGTGTGCACGTGTACATACATATGAAAGTAGATATGAATATTTACTATATAACAACCTGTAGATCATATTTAGGAATATTTCAATGACAGTGTATCTTTATCGATGAGTGAATGAAGATAATGGACAATAGAGATTAGGAAACGCTTTTGGAGAAATACGACAGAAGGTGAAGGTGGTTGGAATGGAGAGGTTGAAGGAGAATGGAAGAAAGTTTTCTTGAGATTTGATAAATACAATGACAGAGAGAAGGGAATGAGTTCACTTTATTTGTAGTGCCGAGAGCTACAAGGATAAATGTAAAGAGAGAGAGAAAGAGAGAGAGAGAGAGAAAGAGAGAGAGAGAGAGAGAGAGGTCGACTTCCAGTTTCATTAGTGCATATGGGACGACATAGAATTTTTTATTTCCAAAGTACCAAAGTTAAGAATTGAATTAACATACTCTTTACGTCACGAGAAATAGATCCTAAAAAAAGGGCTTAGATTAACACAACATAATTCTAATTTG
This sequence comes from Oratosquilla oratoria, assembly GCF_046742065.1. Classification (NCBI taxonomy): domain Eukaryota; kingdom Metazoa; phylum Arthropoda; class Malacostraca; order Stomatopoda; family Squillidae; genus Oratosquilla; species Oratosquilla oratoria. The sequence continues at coordinate 47,198,643 of NC_134796.1, forward strand.
ATTAATCAGAGGAAATATAAGTTTTGTGTGTTTTCGTTATTTGCTGAGTTTTAACAAAGGAAGGCAAATATTTCAGTTGTGTTTTCTCAGAATAGCTTTTTGTCACTGGATTTAGATTTAATTTTGAGAACTTAGTAAAACCGAACGAGAGATTACTTGGAATTGTTATATAACGCGACGTCAGGTCTAGAAAGATCCGTCTAGTTAGCTACTAGCCGGCCTTTGTGTAGGGAATGATTTTTCATAAGATGAGAATAAATCATGTGATGGAAATTAATAGAGATAGAGCGACTTTGGTCAGCAATTTATCAGCATTCATATAAAGTTTAATCAAGACAGACTACTTCATGATAAAACGACGCTTTTAGTATTCATGAGTTTCTGTCTCGTCTTTTTTTTTGTTGGAGGACCAGTGTACACCTCATAGATGGGGACGCTGCTGGTTTGAAAGTACATACATACATACATATACCAAGGCTTTTTTCCCCCTTACCAGGGGGGTAGCCAAAAAGGACAAGGCACAAAAACATTCCCACTCATTTCATCCCCGAAAACACTCCACACCCCTCCACCCTCCCTCCCATCTTAGCACCTCCTAGATGACGGGTCATCCCTGCACCCTGTCCACTGCTGTGGATGGTTTGAAAGTAAAACCCAAATTATCAGTGTGACAATGGGAAAATCGCCTCTGACTTAGGGACATTAAGACACATACACACAAACACGTACACACACACATACACACACACACACACACACACACACACACACACACACACACACACACACACACACACACACACACGACTCGTGGCGCAGTGTTAGAGATCTCGGCTGCCACTACGGGCTGAAATAATTTCAGTATCGATGCGCTGCGAGTCGTTACTCCAACTCTCGTGGGCGGGTAGTTGGGTGTGTGTGTGCGTGTAAAGTGACAGCATTATCCATAGATAGGTCATACATGAGCTCTGAGCTTTCTTTCGCGCACAAGTGAATGTGGGCTGCAATCGAAACATGTTCTAGAAGTATCTCTAGAAAGGTAATTGGTCGTTATGGTGACCCAGTTTGACATAATGACCTTAAATCATCTTACCGAGTTTCGTCCGCAGTGAAAGGAAATCTTACAACGACAAATTGTGAATCAAAATATTTATTCCGAGTGGAAGGACTATGTAACACACAACAAAGAAACCTGGAACAACTTCTGCACAAGTTTTGACAATTCCTTGCGAGGAAGAGAAAAGAAAAAAAAAAAAAAAAAAGAGGAATAGGAGGAAGACGAAGAAACGGGACTCAAGTTGAGATTGTCTTCTTTCTACTCCAGACGTGGGTAGAGATCGAAAGAAGAACTGGATTTGGAGTCTGATTGAGCATCATGGGGAGGAGGAGGAGGAGGTGGAAGAGGAGGAAGAAGAGGAGGAGGAGGAGGTGGAAGAGGAGGTGGAAGAGGAGGAGGAGGAGGTGGAAGAGGAGGAAGAGGAGGAGGAGGAGGAGGTGGAAGAGGAGGAAGAAGAGGAGGAGGAGGAGAAGAGGCCGCTTGTTCCGTCAGGTAGTTCTAACGGAGAATCTGAAAGTTCCTCATCTGATGATGCCAGGGCTAAAGTTAATGGTATTGGCATTCCTCTTCTTGTTGTTGTATTTATCTTTAGCAGAGTTTTTACACGCGCACACACACACACACACACACACACACACACACACACACACACACACACACACACACACACACACACACACACACACACGCACGACTCGGTGGCGCGGTTGGTAGAGTCCCTGACTTTTACTACGGCGGTCCGGGTTCGAATCCTGCCCAGGGCTGAAATAATTTCAGTATCGCTGCGCTTCGAGTAGTTACTCCAATTCTCGTAGGCGGGGAGTTGTGTGCGTTTAAGGTCACGGCATTACCCATAGATTGGTCATATGAGCTCTGAGCTCTCTTCCGGAAGGGAAATGGCTGTCGTTCATGGGTCCAGCACGTGATCAAAAGACCAAGGTGAACCCACGCATACACAGACACACACACACACACACACACACACACACACACACACACACACACACACACACACACACACACACACACACACACACACACACACACACACACACACACACCTTTATCAAGACTATATGTGCTTTTGTCTTGGTAAGCACTATCCAATTCTCCTCGGCTATCCTCTTCTCCGGTCTCACCCTTTACACCATGAGCCTCCTCACATTCGCGGTCTGCCTCTCCATCTCCTTCCCTCCACAGCATCAATCTTTATCTTGTTCTCCTCTGTCTCCCACGCCCCACGTCTCTCTAAATTTCTTTCTTTTTCCTCCTTCCTCGGAGAATCCCTTGCCTACGGCCCAAGTTGTGTTGGCTTATCTTTCCCACCTCCATATGTATCAAGGGCGGTGTTGCCATTGTTGTTTTCAGTATTGTGCTTCCAGATACCATCGGTCGCTGAATGAGGTGTATTGTTTGTGTTCAAGTTGCAGAACAGAGGCGTAGGATGTATGATTGAATTATAGATTTGCAGTCTGGTTCATATAGACATATATATATATATATATATATATATATGTATATATATATATATATATATATATATATATATGTTGCTGACTATTGTCATAATCCTTAGCTGGCCTACAGTAAACCTAGCCATTATTTTCTTTTTCATTTTGTTTTTAGTTGTAATTGTGATTTCAAGTACGTTACCTTGTCATGCTTATTATTCGCTCTGTTGTAGTTATTGTAGTTATTACTTATGGTGTTGATGTTGATGTTATTGTTGTTACTATTGTTGTTGATATTGATTTTACTGCTGGCATTTATGTTGTTGATGTTGACGTTGTTGTTATTACTATTGCTATTGATGTTGATTTTACTGCTGTTATTTATGTTGATGTTGACGTTGTTGTTATTACTATTGCTATTGATGTTGATTTTACTGCTCTTATTTATGTTGATATTGATGTTGCTATTCTTGTTGCTGTTGATGCTGATTTTACTGCTCGTATTGATGTTATTTTTGTTATTGTTATTGCTGTTTATGATGATTTTACTGCTCGTATTGATGTTGTCGTTGATGATGTTGATATTGAAGTTGATGTTTATTTTACTGCCCGTATCGATGTTGTCGTTGTTATTGTTATTGCTGTTTATGATTATTTTACTGCTGGTATTGATGTTGTCGTTGTTGATATTGATGTTGATGTTGATTTTACTGCTTGTATTGACGTTGTCGTTGATGATGTTATTGCTGTCTATAATGGTTTTACTGCTCGTATTGATGTTGTTATTGTTGTTTAAGTTGCCATTGCTGTTGTGATCGTTGTTGCTGTTGCTATCGTAGATTGACGCCTTGCTTTATTGTAATTCATTACTGAAACTCCAACTTCATCATCATGAGATCGTTTTTCTTCCTTCTAATCAATCAGTCCCTCTCTCCATCTTATTGATGAAGGCTCCTGACATATTCTCCCATTAGCTCCGATAAGACCTCTGGGTGCCGCATCACATTTCCAGCGATTCCCCGTAAAAAGAAAAAAAAAAAAAAAAAAAAAAAAAAAAAAAAAAAAAAAAAAAAAAAAAAAAAAAAAAAAAGGAAAAGAAAATCGTCTTAAGGATGCCATTACCTTAGAGTAATGGTACCCAAACTTTTTGGAGTTTGTTACCCAATTTAAAACTTGCCACATTGAACATGTTACCCCTTTCACAAAATGTAGTCAGCATTGATATATGTGGCTAAATTAAAACATTAGAGATAATTTCATTTATTTAAATGTATTTAAACTTTGTGCATCCTTAATGACTATTGGCAAAGATGTCGAGAACATCAGTGGGATGGATGGCTTCTTGATTTTCAGAATTCTTCTTATTACCTATGTCACCCCTCCGTTACCCCGGAAAATGTGTTAAATTACCCCCAGGGGGTAACTTACCCCCAGTTTGGGAACCACTCCCTTAAGGATTGCGTTGAGTCAGCAATTCTATCGGGAGTAGGAGGACAAGGAATGATTGTTGAATGGGTGATTTTATATTTTGACTTGGCTACCCCTCTAATAAGGGGGAAAATATCTTTTGGTGTAAAAATCTTACGTCAATCCCGGAGAAAAGGCCTTAAAAAAAAAAAAAAAAAAAAAAAAAAAAATATATATATATATATATATATATATATATATATATATATATATATGTTGAAGGATATTGTGAGATAAACACCGAAAATTGCGTGTGTGTGTGTGTGCGTGTGTGTGTGTGTGTGTGTATGCGTGTGTGTGCGTGTGTACTAAAACTGCACAGGTGAAGATCTCTTAAATAGACGAAAACGTTCGGTCACCTTTCATTTTATTTTCCAAGTGGTTTTATTACATATTTTGTGAATCACGTGTTTTTGTGATTTATTCACACACACACACACACACACACACACACACACACACACACACACACACACACACACACACACACACACACACACACACACACACACACACTTGGTGGCGCATTGGTAGAGCGCTGGACTGGGAAGTACGATGGTGCTCGCAGTTACCCAGTTCGAATCCTGCCCATGGCCGAAATTATTTCGGTATTGCTGTGCTTCGGGTCGTTACTCTGACTCTCGTGGGCGGGGAGTTGGGTGTGTGTGTGTGTGTGTGAAAGGTCGTAGCATTACCCATAGATCGGTCGTAGCATTACCCATAGATCGGTCGTACGAGCTCTGAGCTCTCTTCCGGGAGGGAAATAGCTGTCGATCACGAGTCCAACACGTGATCCAAAGACTAAGGTTAAAGTGAATACACACACACACACACACACACACACACACACACACACACACACACACACACATGTATATATATATATATACCTTACGCCAGCCTGGGTCAACGCTTTCTTTCATTGTAGGATAACCCAGTTAAACTTAACTAGAAAGTTTTTAAGATTCTACTTTCTAATGGAAGAGTGTTTACCAATCGTTGCGAAAAGTTTAAAAGTTTGGCCCAAAGGATTATTCAGATTAATCTTCAGAAGGCGATGGAGGTGAAGAAGGAAGAGACAAAAAAATGAAATAAATAAATAAATAAATAAATAAATAGAAAATGAACAAATGAATAAATAAAATAGATAAATAAATAAAAATAGAAATAAATAGATAAATAAATAGATAGATAAATAAATGAATAAATGGTACAGGCTGGATAATGAATCTAGGATCAGAATGATTTGACCCGACAGCCCTGGCCAAGTGGGGAAGCGGCGCAACGTCGGCTTAAACATCCTAGAGGACCTGGATAATTAAAGTAATAGGAAGATATAAATTTGAAAGATGGATATGAAGGCGGGTAATAAAGTAAAATGTAGAGAAAGAATGCAATTATGAAGGTCGAGAACTCGACTAGAAAACATAAAATTAGAAAATGATGCTAAAAAAATTGGAGGGAAGCAAGAGAAACATTATCAAAACAGGAGAAAACGGAATGATGTCGGAGAAAATGCACGATTAAAGGAAAATGGGAAGATGCCCGGACAAAGAAAATGGGAGGAGGAAGAGAAAGCCAAGGGACTAAATATAACGAAGGTGCTGAACGTAACGATTGAGGAACAAAAATACGAAAGAATAAGGAATAACAAAGGAAACTGAGTAAAAAAAGTGAATTAAGCGTAAAGATAGGAGGAGAAAAGGAGGAGGAAGAGAAAGAAGAGGAGGAGGAGGAGAAGGGGCTAAACAAAGTGAATTAAGCTTAAAGACATGTCGAAAGTGATAAATAGGAGGAGGAGGAGGAGGACGAACTAAACAAAGTGAATCAAGCGTAAAAACGCGTCGACTATTGGTAAATAGGAAGGAGAAAGAGGAGAAGGAGAAAAAGCGAAAGAATAGAGAAGAACAAAGCAAGCAAACTGTAAAAGTAAATCAAAGGTAGAGAATTGTCGTAGAAACAAAACAAACAACAGGAAGGAGGCAAACGAGCAAGGAAACATAAATGGAGAGATTGAGATTTGCACAAAGGCAACAGAAAACGGACATGACGCAAAGAAAACGAAGGGGGGAGAGAGTCTGTCTCGCTCTTCGAAGATGGATGCTGAGAAAAGGCTCTGGACGAAGAGACTTCGGAGGCGCGAAAATGAAGTTATTTCCAATAAATCAAATCAATAACGAAACATCAGTGAGAATAACGAAAAGAATATATATATATATATATATATATATATATATATATATATATAATATATATATACATATGTGTATGTATATATATATGTATATATATATATATACATATGTGTATATATATATATATATATATATATATGTATATATATATAATATATATATATATATATATATATATATATATATATAAAGAGATAGTTCAGAAGGTGAGTTTTTCTCTTGAGGACGGAGATAGAAAAGGGTATTTTTTTCATCAGTAACCAGCGCTTCTATCCTTCGGGACAATGTGGAGAAGAAGAGTCGTAGAATTGGACAAAGAATGATTCAAGGAAGACAGTACAAAGGAGATGGACTAGAAATCAAAAGCGTAAAGAGTTAAACATTTAGTTGCTCTTTCTGCATGGGAGGATGGAGAGAGTCGCTGATTAAATTAAGTGGACTTGCTGTGAATGTGCTGTGTCTTGCTGCATTATTATTATCATTATTATATTTGTTATCATTGTTATTGTTGTTATTATTATTATCATTATTATCATTATTATCATTATTATTATTATTATCATTATTATTATTACTATCATTATTATTATTGTTATCATCATCATCATTATTGTTATTGTTATCATCATCATCATTATCATCATCATCATCATCATCATCATCATTATCATTATTATCATCATCATTATCATTATCATTATCATTATTGTTATCATTATTATTATTATTGTTATTATTATTATTATTATTATTGTTATTGTCACTAATATTATAATTGTTATTCATCATAATCATCATCATCATCGTTGTCGTCATGAGATAGATGGATGGTTTGAAGGGGGCGTTGAGCAAGGAGGGGAATCTCTGTTGAGCAAGAAAGGGAGATGGCAGGAGATAGGAATGAGTGGAGAATGACTGTGTATAGATGATAGTGTGATACAAGGAAGAGAGGGGCAGGGAATGGGGGGGAAGGGAGGAGCAGGGAATGGGGGGAGAGAGGGACAGGAAATGGGGGGAAGGGAGGGGTAGTGAATGGGGGGATAGGGGGTGCTTATATGTGAATGATATTTTGACGCAGCCCGAAGGGATTTCTCCCCGTCTTCCATTTTTCTGCATGAGGGGACGGAGAGGTGAATGTACTGTGTCCTGCTGCATTGCTTTTGACCCAGGGGAGTGGGCGTGATACAGGGATGACCCGTCATCCACGAGGAGCTAAGATGAGAGGTGGAGTGGGGATGGTGGAGGGGAGTGGAATGGGTGGAGGGGAGTGGAATGGGTATCCACCTTTGATTTGGCTACCTCTCTTATTAGGGGAAAAAAGGTTTTGGTGTATAGATATATAGATGATTATTGTTATTATCGTTATGATTAATTAGTATTGGTACTATCATTATAGTTTTTATTAATGTCATCATTGTTATAATTGTTGTAATTATTATGTGGGTCATTATTTAAGAAAATTAGCAGAGGTTATTGGAACGTAAGAAAAAGTAAAAGAAAGAAAAAAAATCACAGATTCGTAGCAATGGATGGAGCAGACTATGTCAGTCTTTGTATAATATATATATATATATATATATATATATATATATATATATATATATATATATATATATATGTTTTGGAGTGACCCCCCTACAACCTAAAAAAAGGGGGTTGAAGGGGAGTAAAACAAGAGCTGTAGAGAGGAAGTAGGAAAAAGAGTAGGTAGGGGAAGGGGAAGAAGAAAAGGGAAAAAGAGGGAGTGGAGTGTTGAGTTTTATGCATTGCTGTTCGCAGGCGCCTGTCCCCTTGTGGGCAATCTTGCCCTGTGGTCGTACAAAGGGGCAGAAAGGGAAGGGAAGGGGAAGAGGAATCAAGGTAGAGGAGAGGGGAAGGGGTAGGAAAAGAAGGAGGGATGGGAGGAAAGGGAGAGAAAACAAAGAAAGGAGAGAGAGAGAGAGAGATGAGGGAGAAAGGAAGGGAGAAGGGAGGAAAGGGAACTGAGGAAGGAGAAAGGAGGGAAAGGAATGGAGGAGGAATAGAGAGAGAGAGAGAGAGAGAGAGAGAGAGAGAGAGAGAGAGAGAGAGAGAGAGAGAGGTCACTTGTCCCCATGCTCTTCCTTTGTAATCCTTTATAAGAGGGAGAGGGTGGTCAGACTAGGGGAGAATGGAGGGATTAATTGAAGAGGTTTTAGGGGACTTTGGATAGAACGTGATGTGGAGAGAGTGGAAAGGAAGAATGAGAGACAGGTATATATATATATATATATATATATATATATATAATATATATATATATATATATATACATATATATATATAATATATATATATATATATATATATATATATATATATATATACACTGAATGGTCCCCGGTGCACAGATATTAATCTTTTTCAGCCACATTAATATCTCTCTTGCTAGCGCAGTGGTCTGTCACTGTTCACTTGTTACGTCTGAGCTAGGTTCGAGTCTTTGGCCTCACTACGTATCAGTTTCCACATATGTCACCGTCGAGTTCCTTGTCAGTCTCGATCGTGATGGCATGGAATGAAAGTGAAAAACTAATGTGGTTGAAAATATATATATATATATATATATATATATATATATATATATATATATATATATATATATATAGAGAGAGAGAGAGAGAGAGGGAGAGAGGAGGTAGGGATAAAGAGGGATGAAAATGGTCAGGTTGGAAGCTTAGTGAGAGAGTGAGTAGGGATGGAGAGGGAGAGGGAGGAGGGAGTGGGTGGGAGGTGGGAGGAGGAGAGGGGAAGGGAGGGGAGGGGAGGAAGGGGAAGGAGAGGAGGGTGGTGGATGGAAAAGGGAGGGAAAAGTCCGGATTATTAATGATTGTGTGTGTTATCTCACCTTCCTCTAATGGGTCCCGAGTGAGACGGCGGCCGGGAAAGGAGACGGCGGCCGGGAATGGAGACGGCGGCCGGGAATGGAGACGGCGGCCGGGAATGGAGCAATGACGGAAGCCAAGGACCTCCGGAGCCTCTGAAAAAAAGAAAAGACGAAGAAATAAAAACAAAAACAAAAAAGGGGAAGAGGAAAAAATAAGACTGAAGAAAGAGGAAGAAAAGAAAATTGGGGAAAAATACGAATAAATAAATAAAATAAAATAAATCAAAGAGAAGGGGAATAAAGTAGAATGAAGAAAGAAGATGACAAGAAAAAAGATAAAAAGAAAATGGAAAAATGAAAAATTGGAAAAAAAGACGAAAAAATAAATGAAAAAATAAATGAAAGGGAACAGGAATAAAGTAGAATAGAGAAAGAGGAGGAAAAGATAAAAGATAAAAAGAAAATGGAGAAATTAAAAATTTGGAAAAAAAAGCGAAGGAAGAAATCAACTAAAATAAATTAAAGAGAAGAGGAATAAAATAAAGTGAAGAAAGAGGAAAAAAGATATGAAAGAAAACGGAGAAATGAAAAAAAGAGGAGAGAAAAGAAAAAGAAAGAAAATAGAAAAAAAGAGAAGGAAAGGAAAGATTACGATAAAAAGAAGAGAAACGAAAAAGAAAGGAAAGGAAAATAGAAAAGAAAGAAAATAGAATAAGAATATATAATAGAATAGAAGAAATAAGAAAAAGAAAAGTAGGTATTACAGAGAAACCGGAATATGGTAAAGAAAGAAAATACGATTTGCATCAATTTAGTCAACCAGGGAAATGGATGTAAGGATTAGCAAAAAAAAAAAAAATAAGCAAAAAATGAAATGACGAACAATTCTAAATCAAAACTAAATACGTATAAGTTAAAAAAAAAAAAAAAAACCGAAGGTAAAAAAAAAAAAAAAAAACAGTGGAAGAGGTCTTTATTCCAAGACTTTAATGGAGAGATCAGTTTCCAGCAACGCTTTTAGCTGACGTGAATTTTTTTTTTCTTTTTTTAATTCTAAACTTCGATGCCGTACAGAACTAACGACTCGAACACGAGACGCGGGAACTACCCGAGAGGTAGTTAACAGTAGTTTGAGACTGAGGGACAGAAACAGTCGAGCTCAGAGCACGAGACGCTAACATACGAACGTACCCAAAGACCAGGGGCCGTATACACAAAACTTTTTTGTTAGCCTTAACAATCTCTGCTAGCTAACAGAAAACCACTAAAAGTTATACACCAATGCTTAACTAACAACTGTTAGCTAGCAAACAGTTGTTTGTCAAGTACCGCTAAACAGCGCTAAAGTTAGCAGCTTATGAACATGTAAATGGACGTATTATCAAAAATTGCACACATAAAACAGTGTTATTAATGCAGTTGTTCAGAATTTATTAATAAAGTATCATGATAGCACATAGATATCGTATGTATGGGTTTTTAGAAGTACTTATTAACCAACGACAGATATTTTTGGACGAAGGCGCATTGTACAGGCGGCCGTGCCACAGACAAATCTTCCGACAGAAGACTCAACAATAATTTCAGAGGACATAGACATGGCAGAAGAAACACAGAAAAAGAAAAGGAAGCCAAACTGGTCACAAGAGGAAACACTCCTCTTGATCAACGTGATTATGGAGAAAAAATAATAATAAATGGGCGATTCAAGCCAAGTTTAAACCACAAGGATAAGAGGGAGGCATGACAAAGCACGTTGATGCTATGGTATTGTTTTCTGTTTACATATAAATGTTCATCGACACTTGGAGCCCCAATTCTAATGTTTGTGCCATCTATGGTACCCACAACACCGGGAAACCTACAGTTTTCCATGAACTCTGCTTGTTTTACTTGCACTTCTTGGCGAGTCAATAGGAATTTTACAAACTGAGTTACAATTATAATATCTGGTTCTGATAGTGCATCAATTGTTTGAGTAATGACACGGCTGATTGATGCTTGCGAGGTCCCAAATTCGTCAGTGCTGCATTTTACCTGTGGCTAAATATCATAGGGTAATTGCCACCTTCGTCTCAGGACTCAGTGGTCGATTCCGTTCTGTTCGGGATTGAAGTTTGTCCCTCACTAAATCAGCCATTTTTATTATACCAGCACGGTTCATTCTGAAGCGTTTGATGAGTTCGTCGTCATTGTACTCGTTAAATATGTCCCGTCGCTGTCGATAAACTCGCAGTCATCTTTTTAGTTGTTGTTGCTCCGCCATCTTCTCTACTAACAGGAACTTGTTAAGAGCTTAATAGTCCTCCTCAGCACTTTTATCTTAACAGTACTTTTAAGGCCCTAACAAGTTTTCTGTATCACTGTTAGTGCTTAACAGCTAAATGTTAGCCTTAACAGGAATTTTGTTTACCCTTAACAGCTATTTGTTAGTGCTAACAAGTTTTGTGTATACGGCCCCAGGTCACTCGTCATAGTCCATTGGTCTACAGGATGCGCTATTCAAGTTGAGTAGAAGTGTGTGTGTGGACTGTAGGTGCGTACACACACACACACACACACACACACACACACACACACACACACACACACACACACACACACACACACACACACACACACACATACCGGTATATATATATATATATATATATATATGTATGTATGATATGTGTGTGTGTGTAATATATATTTATATATATATCTCTATGTGTGTGTATATATATATCTATATATATATATATATGTGTGTGTATATATATGTATATATATATATGTTTATATATATATATATATATATATATATATGTATATATATATATTTGTATATGTATATGTATATGCATATGTACATATACAGTATATGGTGATTCAACTTTGGTGTCACAACTGAATACCAGAATCATACACATCCTTTTAAAAACGGAGATTAGTGTTGATGGAAAAGCAAACAAATGGGGAAGAGAAGGAGGAGGAGAAGGAGGAGGAGGAGAACGAGGAGGAGGAGGAGGAGATGGAGGAGGAGGAGGAGAAGGAGGAGGAGGAGAGGATAAAAATGTAACCGTGTCTTCGATCGTCAAAAAAAAATAATAATAATAAAAAAATAAATAAATAAACGAGGAGAAAAAGGAAGACGTTGAATTTGAGAGGCCGAAGAAGAAAGGCTGAATAATTCATTCTGAATAAGATTAGAGTAAAGAAGGTTAGAATAGAGTAATTAAACCTAAAGTGAAAAGAAGGATTAGGATTAAGGAAAAGAAGACGTGCAAGAGAAGTAGAGGGAAAGAAAGGTTGATCAGAAATAGAAATAGAACGAACGCGAGGATTGTAAGCCTTTAGGAAATGAGGAAATAAAAAAAATGTAGAGAAGATATGTACGTATCAAAAGACAAAGGAAACGAAATTAAAGAGGAAAAAGAAGAAGAGGAAGAAGAAGAGGAAGAAGAAAAAGAAGAAGATGAAGAGGAAGAAGGAGAAGGAGAAGAAGAAGAGGAAGAAGAAGAAAAAGAAGAAGAAGAAGAAGAAGACGAAGAAGAAGAAGAAGAAGAAGAGGAAAGAGGAAGAAGAAGAGGAAGAAAAAAGAAGAGGAAGAAGAAGAAGAAGAAGAGGAAGAAGAAGAAGAAGAGGAAGAAGAGGGGGAGAAGAAGAAGAAGAAGACGAAGAAGAAGGTGAGAAGAAGAAGAGGAAAAGAGGGGAAGAAGAAGAAGAAGAAGAGGAAAAGAGGAAGAAGAAGAAGAAGAAGAAGAAGAGAAAAAGAGGAAGAAGAAGACGAAGAAGAAGAAGAAGAGGAAAGAGGAAGAAGAAAAAAGAAAAGGAAGAGGAAGAAGAAGAGAAAGAAGAGGAAGAAGATGAAGAAGAAGAAAAAGAAGAAGAAGAAGAAGAAGAAGACGAGAAGGGGGGGGGGCAACAGCAGCAATACCAAGAAGAAGAAAAAAAAAAAGAAGTAGAGGAGCAATAAAGCCGGAAACAGCAAATAAATAAATAAATAAATAAATAAATAAATAAATAAATAGATAAAAAATAATAATAATAATAACTACAACAACAACAGAAGCACCAGCGAAGGTAATACAAAGAGAAATAAGAACAACAACGACGGCAAAAAGATGAACACTAATAACAACAACAACAACAACAACAAAGAGAAGAAACAATATAAAAAAGAATAATCTTACCAACGGCAAAACATGTATGATAATAATAAATTAGATAGAATAAGAAAAATTAAAACCCTCTCCTTGACCAAGAGTACAACGTATCAATAACCAACGTCCCTCCTCACTCGTGCTTTAGTCTCCGGATCCTAGGGCGTAAGAGAGAGAGAGAGAAAGAGAGAGAGAGAGAGAGAGAGAGAGAGAGAGAGAGCATCAGCATGATGGGAAGACCCTCCGGGAATGAGAACGACGACGATGGCGCCTTCGATGGCCGTAGATCCCGAAGTTCCGAAGAGTTCTCCATCTGGCCGAAGTGGGGCACTACTCTCTCTTTCCGGGTTTCGAGATAGATATGATCTCGGGAAGAAAATGCTGACCCTCACCTCCTCTCTTCCCCTCCTTTCCCCTCTCCTCCCCCTCCTCTCCCTCCCCCTTCTTTCCCACCCCTGATATCTTCCCCTTTCCCCTCTCCTCTCCCTCCTCCTCTCCTTCTCCTCCAGCCTCTTCCATCACCCTCTCCTTCCTCTCTCTGTCCCTCCCTTCCCCTTCCCACCCTTGACGTCTCCTCCTTTTCTTTCTCCTCTCTTCCTCCTCCTCCTCCTCCCCCTCTTCTCCAACCTCTTCCTTCCTCTTCCTCCTCTTTCCCTTCCCTCTCCCTCCCTCCTTGACGTCTCCCCCTTTCCTTTCTCCTCTCTTCCTCCTCATCCTCCTCCCTCTCTTCTCCAACCCCTTCCTTCCTCTTCCTCCACTTTCCCTTCCTTCTCCCCCTCCCTCCTTCTTACTAATCCTTGAGGCGAGGAGGAGGCAGTCCCTCACGCCTCCTTTCCCTCTTCTCCATTCGCCTCCCTCCCTCTCTTCCTTCCCTTTCCCTTCCACTACCCCCTTCCTTCCTACCTCTCACCCCTTCCCCCTTTCCCTCCGCTTCTCATCGTCGCTGCCACTCTTCCCATTTTAACTCCTGATACTCCCGCTCTGGCGTCATCGCGATACAATTCGAGTTAGATTGAGAGTCGCCGCTGCCGCTACCGCGAGATCCATCAATTGGTTTCATATTGGACGATGTAATCAACGTGAGGGAAGGGATGGGGGTAGGGTGGGGGGGTGAAAGCCACTTAACGAAGTGTCGGCCAGTCTTGCCTAAGTATCCGTCCATCGCGAGCTGATTATATCAAGTCATTAATGGATTATATCGTCATCAGATCAATGGCGCTTGCCTTCCCCCCCCCGGCTACTGCTGCTGCTGCTGTGTGTGTGTGTGTGTGTGAGTGTGTGTGAGTGTGTGTGTGTGTGTGTGTATGTGTGTTTGTATGTATGTTTGTATGTATGTATGTATGTATGTGTGTGTGGTACTGACTGCATGCTATCATGCAATACTGATCGTATGGCAGCATGCACCCGATGCTTTAGGGACTATATTGAGGCACCCCTACGGACTGGAGTCACACATTATTTGTCTGTGTTGGATTCAAATATCTACTCAGAGAATATTATTTCATTTTTGTTTTACGACCGTCCCTCCTTTAAGCTCAATTCTTGAAACTGTCTTTTACCGCTTCTCTGACTACACCGTACACCTCCCTTATGGTAGTGAGAGAAAAATCTGCCACCGTGATTGCTATGCGATGGGTCTGTGGATCTTGTTCTCTGTATGTTCATCATACGAGTAGTCAAGGCATAAGAGAGTCTGGCAGGAGAGTTCCAATATGATGAGAGTAAAAAGGAAAGGATATTTGGTATGTCTGTGAGAAGGGAGATGGATGTATTAGCATCGAGTGAGACTAAGTTGAAAGGAAGGGGTGAATTTGGCTTTGGGAGTGTAGTGGGGAAGGTGCCAGGAATGATGAGGGGGCAAGGGAGGGAAGGAGTAGCTTTGCTGGCGAATGATGAGGCAGGAAAGCGCTTGGTAGAGTGGAGGGAAGTATCTTTAAATTCAATGTGGGTGAAGATGAAATTGGGATGGGGGATGTGGGTTTGCGTAAGTACATGTGAGAAAAAGTGAAGAGGAAAGGGAGGCTTTTTGGACAGATTTAAATGAGTGCTTAGAGCAGCGTTTCTCAACCTTTTTACCCTTGAGTAAACCTTAAGATAGATTGCATGTCTCAAGGAACCCCTACGCAAAAAAAAAGAAAAAAAAAAAGAAGAAGAAAACATATACAATATCTTTATAATTTTATTTTCGTCGTAATAATAGGTTAGATAAGACGATGTCTATATTACATTATTACAATAACCAAGAATATATCGTGCGTGTTTAATTATATTACGTATATGAAATTAGATCAAAAATCAAAAGTGCATTAGCTTATCTCTCTTGTTCTCGCGGAACCCTTAGGGACCTTTTGCGGAACCTTGGGGTTCCAGGGAACCCTGGTAGAGAAACGCTGGCTTAGATGGTTTTGGAAGGAATGTCAATGTAGTGGTGTTTGAGGATCTAAATGGAAGAGTAGGGGATAAGCTAATAGATGGAGTAGTAGGGAACTTTGGGGTGTCAGGTAAAAGTTATAATGAAGAGATGGTGTTGGAAATGTATATAGTAAGGGAATTGATAATATACACAATGTTCTAGAAGAGGGTCAAGCATAGATATACATGGAAAATTGTGGTGGACGGAAGGGTGGTTGATAGGACATTAATGGATTATGTAGTGGTATCGAAAGTAAGGATAGGAAGAATTCTGGATATTTACTTATTAGAGAAGAGAGTGGGGGAATATTAGATAACTTTTTTGGTAGAGGGGAAATTTAGAGTGAAGGATAAGTGGATGAAGAGGAAAAGGGTGGAGAGTAGTGGAATTTTGTCTCCAATTTGTCCAAAAGTTTTCTTGAGATACCTTAGTGAGAAAGTACGGAAGTCGTGTGACCCATAATGTAAATGGGGATTGGCTACCTACACAAGAATCTGGGTGCTTATTCATTCCTGCGTAAATTCCGACGAAGGCTCGCTGGGTGATCTCTCTGTGTGTGTATTCACTTGGTCTTTGGATCACGTGTTGGACTCGTGATCAACAGCTATTTCCCTCCTGGAAGAGAGCTCAGAGCTTGTAGGTCCGATCTATGGGTGAGCACTTCTGCTTCCCAGTCCAGCGCTCTACCAACTATGCCACCGAGTGTGTGTGTGTCTGTGTTTCTGTCTCTTTGTCTTTATCTCTCTCCTTCTCTCATAAATCTTTATTTTCAGGCCTTCAGGTAAATGCACTTACCCTTCATCTATATTTCATCTCATCGAAGTTTCTATTCGAGTTCAGGATCCATCATGTTCCCAAATTTGGGATATTCTGCCATCAGGCATGTTTTCTCCCGGACCTAGCATAATTTGAAAGGCTGCCTCTTGACAGCAGACAGACTACCAAAGAAGGTGATGGAAGAAGGAGTAGAGGGCAGACGGCCAGTAGGGAGACCCAGGTACAGATGGATGGATGGAGTAAAGAAGGACGTGGAGAGGGTGGCACCAAGAGAGGACTGGAAAGAATTGGCAGAGGATAGAACCATCTGGAGCGCCATAGTGAAAGATGCGGTGAAGGGCCGTCCGGCCTAACAAACTACAGAGTAAGAGTAAAGTAAGAGTAAGCGTCTTGACCAGTGCTTCGCTCTTCCGTGTTTTGAGTCTTTCCGTATATCATTACGATATCATTTTGTATATGCCGTATATAATTCCAGTATCAATTCCCGTCTGGCATCCTCCCATATTCGTAATATTTCAATATCCGGCATATTCTCAAATTTTGCATGTTCTTAAATCCGGCATATTCTCAAATCCGGCATATTCCCAAAATCCGGCACACAAAAAGGGGCATATTCCCAAACCCGGCATATTTTTATATCCATCATATTCCGAAACCCGGCATATTTTCT
Source organism: Oratosquilla oratoria (assembly GCF_046742065.1). Taxonomy (NCBI): domain Eukaryota; kingdom Metazoa; phylum Arthropoda; class Malacostraca; order Stomatopoda; family Squillidae; genus Oratosquilla; species Oratosquilla oratoria. The sequence goes on from NC_134796.1 coordinate 47,215,663, forward strand.
TATACGTCGTATTCTCAAGCCCGGCAAATGAAATGATCAAGTATCTTGTCAAACTCTGCAAATGAAATAATCAAGTATCTTCCCAAACCCGGCATATTTTCAAAACCTGGAATTCATCCAAATTACATATTCCCAGATCCGGCGTATTCCCAGATCTTACATTTATGAAAAAAATCCGGAATGCTGCCGATGCTAGTATGTTCCCGGTGCAGGAATATTCCTGGATCCTTACGTTCCCGCAGCCCGGCGTGCTTCCGCCCCGGGAATATTCCTGATCCCTTTTTGTCTCCGACTCCATTGATGAGTCTCCCTCTCTCATCTCGTTCGTTGGCATCGCTCGCGGGGCTGAGCAAGACAAAACGGGCGCTGTAATGCCATCGAGCATTCTTTTTTTATTTGATGCTTATGTCTGCGTTTAAAAGGATTTCTCGTCAAGGTTGGGTTTGCAGTGGTAGCAGGGCAGATTCTCACAGGCACTGTCATCACAACTGAAATCGCTTTGATGTCGAAGCTTGTTTGTTTATTTTTGTGTGTGTGTGTGTGACTCCCCCCATCCTCCTCTTCCCGTTGTGGATGGACGCTTTGGAACCGAGGTATTTTTTTTTCTCTTTTCCTTTTTGTTTTGCGTGTCAGAATGGCGCGTTCGTCGCCCCAGAGGCTAATCGAAATTATATAAAGGGACACGCTATTCACCAGGAGTTTCGTTTGTGTGGTTCCCAAGCTGCTATTGGCTGTGTTTCTAACAGACATGACGTCATCTCATCAAACGCTTGTTTTGATTCGTCGGGCATAACGGCCACTTCGTTTCCGTTGCATGATGACGGTTTGTTTTGATTTGTCGCGCTTTAACGGTCACAACTTTACAGTCCAACGGTCATAGATTTACCGCGCGTGCACCATGTCTTAGGGGCTGTTTTCCTATATCACCATGGGAGGTTTTCGACTCTACTGCATCATTCCATTGTTTATGTCTTCACATTCTTCATTCCTTAGGGGTTAGGGCAATTTTTTTTTAGTTTTCTTTTCTCCGTTTTTCAATTCCAGTTTGAATTTCACGGTTTAGTCTGATGATATTCCGTCCAACTTCACCAAAATATAATTTTGGGGTGAAACACAAAGGCACCACGTTAACTCGTCTATTGCGTGGCTTGGCTCGCTCCAAAATCCACTATTATGGTTAAAATTGATAAGTTGAATGCAAATTCACACCTCGGATGTAGACAGAGCTCCCTGTTCTCATGTATTTACAGAAACCGTCGGTTTACCGGAGTCCTGAACCCAGGAACCGATAGACCAAACAAGGTTTATCCAAAAGGAAGAAGGAAATGAAGAAGAGGAATAAAATTGTGATTTGAAAAGGAAAGTAAGCAATTTCATTGAACTGAAAGGATAAAAGAAGAAGAATAGAGGAGTAATAGAGAAGGAAAAGTAAAATAAATTCCTTTATCTCGAAGGAAGAAGGAAGTAAATAATGAAAGAAGAGGAATAAAACTGTGATTTGAAAAGGAAAGTAAGCGATTCCATTGAACTGAAAGGATAAAGGAAATAAAAAAGAAGAATAAAGGAGTAATAGAGAAGGAAAAGTAAAAGAATTTTTTTTTATCCAAAAGGAAGAAGGAAAGGAAGAAGAAGAGGAATAAAATTGTGATTTGAAAAGGAAAGTAAGCGATTTCATTGAACTGAAAGGATAAACGAAATAAAAAAGAAGAAGAATAGAGGAGTAATAGAGAAGGAAAAGTAAAAGAAATTTCTTTATCTAGAAGGAAGAAGGAAAGGAAGAAGAAGAGGAATAAAACTGTGATTTGAAAAGGAAAGTAAGCGATTTCATTGAACTGAAAGGATAAAGGAAATAAAAAAGAAGAAGAATAGAGGAGTAATAGAGAAGGAAAAGTAAAAGAAGTTCCTTTATCTGGAAGGAAGAAGGAAGGAAATAATGAAAGAAGAGGAAGAAGAAAAGAGTAATCTGGAAAGGAAAACAAGAGAACCTCTTTACCTAAAACGAAGGAGGACACAACGAAGAAGAAGAAGAAGAAGAAGGAGGAGGAAGAAGAGGAGGAGGAGGAGAAGAAGAAGAAAAAAAGAGTAATTTAAAAAAGAAAACAAGAGAACCTCTTTACCTAAAACGAAGGAGAACACGAAGAAGAAGAAGAAGAAGAAGAAAAAGAAGAGGGAGGAGAAGAAGAAGAAGAAGAAGAAGAAGAAAAAGAAGAAGAAGAGGAAGAAGAAAAGAGTAATTTGAAAAGGAAAGTAAAAGAACCTCTTTACCTAAAGCGAAGGACACAACGAAGAAGAAAAAGAAGAAGAAGAAGAATAAAAGAGTAATATGTAGGGAAAGTAAAAGAATTCCTTTATCTGTGGTCAGCTACCGCAGGTGTGGTGGATATTGCCCGTCGATGACGCTGTGTGCGTAAACACAGAGAACAATATTGCCAATATTCTTTGGTACATTGCACCACAGGGAGAGTGGAATTAATGGTACAGCTAGCTTCCAGTCTGGTACAAAGCAATATACACCGATGAAGTGGGTAGAAACCGTGCTGCAAAAGGTATATGAATTGACGTGAACCTACCCTACAAATCAATTTCAACAACAAAAAAATGAAATGGAATGAAATGAAATTGAAAAGAGAGAAAAATAGAGTGATGTACTTATTCTCCCTCCCTCCCTCTCTCACTTCTCTCTCTCTCTCTCTCTCTCTCTCTCTCTCTCTCTCTCTCTGTACGTGTGTGTGTGTGTGCGTGTCTGTTTGCCTGTCTGTCTGTCTGTCCCTCTGTCTGTCTGTCTCTGTTTGTCCGTCTGCCTCTCTCTCTCTCTCTCTCTCTCTCTCTCTCTCTTTCTCTTTCTCTATTTCGCTCTCGCGGAATTGAAAGCATTTCCTCCTTTATAGCTCCACCTTTTTCCTTTAATTGTTATTATTCCACCTCCTTTTCCTCTTCCTCCTATTTCTCTTTTTCTCTTCCTCCTCTTTCTCCTCTACCTCCTCCTCTTCCTCCTCTTCTTTCCTCTGACACTCAGCAACGCATCTCGATACGGCGATTACACTGCTGAACACCAATAACACCTGAAGTTAGCCAGAAAAAAGTTCTTGAAGGGCTTCACCGTTTCGAGACGCTTAATTGCCCCCTTCCTCACCCTCGCCTTCAACCACCATGCTCACTCCCCAATACCCATCCTTCCCCTGCACCTTATTCCTTGTCCTTTACTCGTCTTCTATTACACTCACCCCCTAATCCACGCACCAGCCTGAGGGGAAGGGGGGGTTGGGGGGTTTGTGGGGTTGGGGGGAAGTTCCCCTCTTTGTGGTCAAATAGGATAACTCAATGGAGGTCATTGGTGCGCCAGCATCCATTTTCCCTCAACTTTGAGGCATATCTGTACAGTAATGACCATTCCCCCCCTTTTGTAATACAGGCGGTCGAGTCGAGAGATTTCTTGACTCATCGGAGTGAGGGGAAAGATCAACAAGGGGAAGTCCTCCCACTCTCCCCTCTATTCATTTCAATTAGTACCGTCTTTTGCGACATGCGAAAGGGGAACGCGGTGACGGCATTCTTATCAGTCTTGCCACTGTGATCTATGCCAGTTCCCGCAAGTGATATTTTTTCCACAAAATTCCCGCAAGTGAGTGATATTTTTTCCACAAAATTCCCACAAGGGGATCTGGATTTCCACATTTTTTTCACACAAAAAGAAGGAATTATTACATACACAAATAAGCTCATTGCAACATATAATTTGCTCACAAAACATCCCATGTGAGCAAATTTCTCAGACATCAATTCGTCGAAAATTCCCATAAAATGTCATCCCCCACCATGGAAGCATGTGACAAGAAGAAGAGAACCCTTTATAGGAATGACAAAAGATATTTGAGGAGAAAATGAGAAAGAAGAGAAATAAGAGTACCTCCTTAGGATGAGAATTTTTTCTCCAAATACGAAAGGACGATGTGTGGATCAGGTCCGTAGGGGTGATATTAGCATTTCTAAAGTATGGGATAATGTGTAATTATGTATTCCATATACAAACGCGGTATACACTGCTGAGAAATTAATTTTAGAAAAGTCAGTTTTCGGCTTATTCGAAGCCTCCACACTACACACTTTTATTGGATGTTGTACCTCGTTTGTTAAAACGTGTAGTACATACAAATGTTTCGTTATTATTAATTTTCTCTTGCTTATTCATTTTCTTTTATTCCCTCCTTTACCCTTCTTTATCCTCCTTACAGTCCTTCAATCTTTTTTCTACCCATGTCCACGTTTCTGATATTAATGTTTTAACCTTTTCTCTCTCTCTCTTTTCTCTCTCTCTCTCAGTATCCTCTCTCTCTATCAGTATCCTCTCTCTCTCTCAGTATTCTCTCTCTCTCTTTCTCTCTCTTTCTTTCTCTCTCTCTCACACACACACACACACACACACACACACACACACACACACACACACTCACACAACTCTTGTGGACGGGGAGTTATGTGTGTGTGTGTGCGTGTAAGGTCACGGCATTACCCATAGATCGGTCATATATGAGCTCTGAGCCCTCCTCCGGAGAGAAATAGCTGTCGATCACGAGTCCAACACGTGATCCAAAGACCAAGTGAATACACACACACACACGCGCGCGCGCGTGTGCGCGGGAAGGCAACACTGCCGCGGTCAATTACTCAGAGAACCCCCACCCCCACCCACCCCCCTGGCTGCCCACATCAGCTGCTGAACCAAATGAAGCCAATGATCCCTTCCATAGAGTACTTATCACTAGATTATCTCCATTACCTCTTTCCTCATTACCACCTCCTCCACTATCATCAACTCCTCCTCCTCCTCCTCCACCCCTCCTCCACCTCCTTCTCCTTCACCTCCTCCTCCTACACCTCCATTACCGCCTTCTCCTCCTTCTCCTCCCAATTTGACGCCTATCCTCCTTATTCTCTTCCTTCTCTGCTCCTCTTCTTCACCCTCCTCCTCACCCTCCTCCTCCTTCCTTTTT
>NC_134796.1:47228153-47233153 GCF_046742065.1 Oratosquilla oratoria
AGCTTCCTCTCCTGTCCCTCCTCCTCTTCTTAATCCTTATCTACTTCCCCCTTTCTCTTCTTTCTTCCTTCCTCCTCCTTCTGTTCTTCTTCCTATCTCTTCTCTTCTTCCTTCTTCCCCCTCCTCGAGAAGAGTTTGGTTCTTGTATCATTGAAGAAATGAATAATCTTTAGTCTAATTCCACAGGGTATCAGTGAACGCCACTAACACTGATTTTGAGTCGTTGGGAAAAGATGGTGGCTTCGGCCGCAGTGAAGTGTCTCCTGGTGTAAGCTTTCTCGCTGTAGTCCTTCCATTTCGTCCCCAGTGTTTCTTGTCACAGGGAAAGGCTTTATCGTTCATTCTGCACGTGATTTATAACCTCGTTTTGTCCGAAATATTCTGGAAAAGACTTTATGACAGGACATCTTTATTTTTCGCTCGACTTGTTTTCCTAATGTGTGGTTAGTTGGTGTTTGTAACGTTCCAGGTATCTATTAATTTTCGTTTTTTTAACACAGAAAATGATACTAAAGAGAGGGAGAGAGAGAGAGAGAGAGAGAGAGAGAGAGAGAGAGAGAGAGAGAGAGAGAGAGAGAGAGAGAGAGAGAGAGAGACAGGGCAAGGGGTAAAGAGAGAGGGAAGGAGAGACAGATAAAGAAAGTAGGGAAGGGGGAAGAGAGGAAAAGAGAGAAAGAGAGGGGAAAGAGGGAAAGGCGGAGTAAGGGAAGAAGAGAAGGAGAGAGGAAGGAAGGAAGAGAGGAGGTAGAAAAGAAGAATTTTGGTGGTGTTACATAACATATCACATAAATTTTGTTTCAGTGAAAACCAGAGCCTTTTATTCACGTCGGGAGCCGCTCCTCACCTCAAGTAAAACAGAGACACCTCTAGCCCAACGTCCGCACCTTCCTCAGCTGAATAAGATTATGTCCTTAACAAGGACAAAATATGTAAATCGTGCCACCTTGCCTAAGGAATTTAATTTGGCCATCTTCGTAGTTATTCTCTTTCCCCGCAATTGACTTGTTAATTTTTTTTTTTTTTTGGGGGGAAGGGGGGGTTGTTCCTGCTTTTGAGTCACATGATGACGTCAGACTTAACGTGGCGCGGTTGAATTGGTTTATTTTAATCTTGTTCTATGCTTTATCTCATTCTAATTCTGTTTCCGTTTCTTTCTGCTCTTTATTCTTTTACAACGTTGCGGGTTTCCTTCGGCTAAGCAACATCGTCAGGATAAGGACACTCTCTCAGTTGATCAAAATCGACTCTGAGTAACCACAACAAACATTTCAAAGACATTACCATATAAGGAAGTAAGATTTCGTGAGGACCCTTTGTGATGGAAGGGAGCGGGATTTCGCAAAGGCAAAAAGACTTTGTTGATTTATGTGATGGTCGTCAGACGATTTTTTTTCGGAAATTCGCTTCCGATGAGGGTTTAATGACATTAGGGTGTCAGACATGGCCTTGGGAATTAGGCGGTGTATGGCCATTACATCTGTTAATGGACAGATTTCCTCTAATGACCCCATAAAGCTGAATTATCTTGACATTTTTCATTTGCAATAATGTTGCCAGTGTGCATTCATTCGTATGCTATTGTAGTTATCAATTCTGCCGTTGTTGTCGTCATCGTTTGTGTAGTCGTTGTCGTTGATGATGTTGTTGATGTCGTTCTATTCACTGCTGTTGTTTTCGTTGTCTTAGTCATCGTTATCATCATCATCGTCATCTTCATCTTCGTCGTCGTCGTCATCGTCATCATCATCATCATCATCATCATCATCATCATCATCATCACCATCATCATCATCATCATCATCATCATCATCATCATCATCATCATCATCAACATCATCGTCATCATCATCGTCATCATCTTCATCATCATCTTCGTCGTCATTATCATCATCATCATCATCATCATCATCATCATGATCATCATCATCATCATGATCATGATCATCATCCTCATCATCATCATCGTCATTATCATCACCATCACCTTCGTCATGATCGTCATCATCATCGTCGTCTTCATCATCGTCATCATCGTCATCATCATTATCATCATCATCATCATCATCGTCGTCATCATCATCATCATCATCATCATCATCATCGTAATCATCATCATCATCGTCATCATCATCATCGTCATTATCATCATAATCATCATCATCATTGTCATCATCATGATCATTTACTAATATCCTCTGTACCAATACTATTTATGGATGCGGGAATTTCACTGCAATTATGTTCATACGAAGTAAAGGAGTTTCCATGCAGTTCAACTGTGTCCAATATCGTGTTCAATTACGTACGCGTTGGGCATCATGTTATCTTTTTGCTGTTTAATAACGCCGTTACTTTCACCGTTACTGTAATCTGAATGTATTCCACACAGAATAGACAAAGGTGATCCGATGAGGTGAAATTAGGTTAATTCTTCCCTTGCTAGATCCCCCGTTCCCTGGCGCTGATAATGTTTATGATAAGTGCCATTATCCTCGAAGTTACATTCATCATTATCTCCGTTATCTCCGTGTCTTTGTCTGTCTTGTGTCGTCGTCGTCGTCGTCGTCGTCGTCGTTGTTGTTGTCTTTTACATATCGTCTTATTTTTGTTTTGGGTATGACTTGAGTTATCATTGTACTTTTTGTTTCCTTTTTTATGCATTGTTTTTATCTTTAATATCTGTACCTTTATTTCTCTTGTTTTCTTTATTGATTGTGTTTACTTTGATCATCACATTTCTTTCTTTTTTTCCTCTCAAATTTCCCCTTGTCTTCTTCGCTTCTCATCCCCTCCAATCCATCCTCAATTCTACGTCAAAGTCACTCAATTGAATAGGATTGTTTGACCATAGACATAATAAAGACACACGAGGACGCCTCTCTAGAACATTTTAATTAATTGGTCAAATTATTTCCTCCTCTTTCTTTTCCTCTTCTTCTCTTTCACCCTCTGCTTTGTATTATTACTTCTTCTTTTCTTTATCCGCCTTCCAATCCTAATCCTAGTCTTCTATTTCTTCTTTCTCCTCTTCCTCTTCCTCCTCCTCTGCCTCCTTAACCTCCTACTAATCATAGCCCTCAACTTCCTCTTCCTCCTCCTCCTCCCCTTCCTCCCCCTCCTCCTCCTCCTCCTCCTCCTCCTTGTCTTCCTTTTCTTCATCTTCCTATAATTCCTCCTCGTCCTCTTCTTAATCATAACCCTCATCTTCCTCTTTCTATTCCTCCTCCTCCTCCTACTACTAATCATAATCCTCATTTTCCTTTCTCTCCTCTTCTTCTTCTTCCTCCCTGTCCTCCTTCTATCAAATCTCCTCCCTCCCGACTCTTCCTCTTCTCCTCCTAGACCCTGGCAAAGGAAATATTGTGGACATAAATCTCCTCTCAGGGCGAGCGAGAGCGTTCGTCTCCTCGACTTCAAGCGAGCACGTGTCATGACAAGAGTGATCAATGCCTACAAATGTACACACACACACACACACACACACACACACACACACACACACACACACACACACACACACACACACACACACACACACACACACACACACACACATACACAAACACGACTTGACGGCGCAGTGGTAGCGTCTCAACTGTGTGTGCGTGTGCGTGTAAGGTCACAGTATTGCCCTTTGATCGGTCATATATGAGATCTGAGCTCTCTTTCGGGAGGGCAATAGCTGTCGATCACGAGTCCAACACGTGATCCAAGACCATGGTTAATCACACATACACACACACACACACACACACACACACACACACACACACACACACACACACACACACACACACACACACACACACACACACACACACACACACACACACGCACCTCTTTGCCCACCAGACTTGGAGTGCCGGATGGCTGGTTAATACTGACAGGATAGTTAATGTAGTTATTCAGATTTAGCGAATTGTATCTCACAACGATTTGGTGGTCCTTAACCTCTCCCATCCCCACTCTAACCCCAATTTTCTCATTGTAGATTCAGCATTTTACTGAAGCTGATTTTCATTTATTGTTAGTTATCTGTCAATTTATTATTATGTACTATTTACCGGTTTGTTTATCATTTAACTATACCTATGCATATATTCATTTTATTTACAATTATTTATATTATTATGATTTTTATTTGTTTACAAGTTCATAATGTGCTCAATATAACCTAATAGTAATGACAAGTTTATTAGGTACTATCAATTACAAATTTAATGTGTACCAATAATGAAAATTTAGGAATATACTAAAATTGACAAGTTTAGAATGTACTATTAATAATGAATTTAATGTTTGATAATAATGACAAGTTTAAAATATTCTAATAATGACATTTTTAGAATGTACTAATAATGATAAGTTTAAGATATACAAAATTGACAAAATTACAATAAGGTAATAATAATAATAAGTTTAGAATGTTCTAATAAAGACACGTTTAGAATATACTTATAATAACAGGTTTAGAATATACAAAAAAGATTTATTTATTTATTTATTCACCATTATTATACCTTTTTTCGCATCCGACCTAGTTATGGACCAATAGGTCTTTGTCGGCATGCTCCGCCTTTGTAATTCTTTGTAATCCTTTGCTACAAAACAGTGCGGAATGGCAAATGATAACTTAAACCAATTAGAAGTTCAAGAAGTTTTAGACCAACTACAGCAGTGGTCTGAAAATCGTTTAATGAAATCTAACACAAGTAAGTGTAAGATTATGGACATAGGTAAAAATAACAATAAGAATGATCACAGGTTTATTTGGAAATTTGTCAACAAAAATAGATAGTGAAACTGATCTCGGCGTAATTATCAGTAATGATCTCAAATCATCTAAACAGTGTATTTCCCCCTCAAAGAAAACGAATAAAAATCTAGGACTGATATCGCGATCTTTGGATTCGAAAAGTCCATCTGTCATTAACAAGCTACATATATCGTTAGTTCGTCCACATTTGGAATATGCTGTTTCCGTACGGTCACCGAATCTC
>NC_134796.1:47240653-47245653 GCF_046742065.1 Oratosquilla oratoria
TATATATATATATATATATATATATATATGCAAAGTAGACCACTTGGAAAAAGAAACTAACGAAGCAGAGCGCTTTCGTATATTACATCTTCAGTGCAAAAAGTACTTTTTGCACTGAAGATGTATTATACGAAAGCGCTCTGCTTCGTTAGTTTCTTTTTCCAAGTGGTCTACTTTGCATTAGTGAACACACGTACCCGTGTTCTTATTAGCATATATATATATATATGTATATATATATATATATATATATATATATATATATATATATATATATATATATATTCACGACTCTCTCGGCGCTTCCAGCTGAACCAATCACCCGTTTTCTTCTTTATTTTTTTATCTTCGTCGTCATATGTCATGGACGACTGTCCGGCCTGTCCTCGATAAACCAATTAAAAGGAACTCGAACTCGTAATGAACCTTGAAGTCGAAGACCCAAGAACCACCAAGGGACGTCTTCTTGTATTTTATTTTTGTTTTTTATTTATTTGCTTGCTTATTTGTCTTTTTGTTTACTTTTTGTCTTGTTCTATTTTATTTCGGAAAGAGATGGGATAGAAAACGGAAGGAAGGTGTTGGAAGGAAAAAGAGGAGAGAAAATGGGAAAAAAGAGGATGCGAAGAGAAAGAGGAGAAGGAGGCGAGGGAAGACTGTTAGGACAGGAGGAGGAGGAATAATAGGAAGATGAGGAGGAGGAGGAGAGGAAAGAGGAGTCAGGCAACTGTCCTACCTGGAGTATGGTGAGAAGAGGAAGAGGAGAGGAAAGAGAAATAAAAAATGAAGAGAAGGAATAGGAGGAGGAAGAGAAAGATGAGGAGAAGGAATAGGAGGAGGAATAAGATCATGAGAAGAAGGGACAGACAGAGAAGATGGGAGGAGAAATAGAGAGAGAGAGAGAGAGGGAGATAGAGAGACAGACAGACAGACAGACAGAGAGAGAAAGAGCGAGACACAGAGAGTGAGAGAGACAGACAGACAGACAGAGAAAGAGAGAGACAGAGAGAGAGAGCGTGAGAGAGAGAGAGAGAGAGAGACATCGAAGCTCTCTTTCCGGAACCGGAGTTGGAGAGGACCCCCGGTCGTATCGTCTGGGAGGACCCGCTTATAAGATCATCCGGATGAAGCCCGGTCGAAGTAGTCCGGAGGACTAGAAATTTCCGGCTGAGTTTCGGGAATTTTATGAATATCCAAGTGGAACGCGGCGCGACATCAGGGCCCGGGGCTCGGGGCCGCGTCTCTGGGGTGGGGGTGGTGGGACTCCCTTTCCCAAAAAAAAAAAAAATCTGGAAAATGGGGGCGGGGGAGGTGGGGGAGGGGGGAGTCCGGGTGCGACATCAGGGCCCCCGGCCCCGGCGATCCGAGCCTCTGGGGGAATTGGTTAAAAAATAAAAATCTGGAAATGGGGCGGGAGGGAGAGTCTGTGTTTCTTGGGTGTTTCTGTCTCGGTTGTTTTGATCCACGTTCAGATTACATGGGTGCGGGTATAGGGGATGGGAGGAAGAAGAGGAGGAGGGGGAGGAAAAGGAAGAGGAGGAGGAGGAGGAAGAAGAGTAAGGGGAGGAAGAAGAGGAGGAGGAGGAATGAAGCAAGGAAGAGTAGAAAATAATCAAGGATTAGTTTGATGATGATGATGAGGAGGAGGAGGAAGAAGAGGAAGGTGAGGAAGAGGAGGAGGAGGAGGAGGAGCAGGATTGAGGCAAGGAAGAGTAGAAAATAATCAAGGATTAATTTGATGATGACGAGGAGGAAGAAGAGGAAGAGGAGGAGGAGAAGGAATGAGGCAAGGAAGAGTAGAAAATAATCAAGGATTAATTTGATGGTGATGAGGAGGAGGAAGAAGAAGAGGAAGGGGAGGAAGAGGAGGAGGAGGAGGAATGAGGCAAGGAAGAGTAGAAAATAATCAAGGATTAATTTGATGAGGAGGAGGAGGAGGAAGAAGAGGAAGGGAAGGAAGAGGAGGAGGAATGAGGCAAGGAAGAGTAGAAAATAATCAAGGATTAATTTGATGAGGAGGAGGAGGAAGACGAGGAATGAGGCAAGGAAGAATAGGAAATAGGCAAGGATGAATTTGATAAGGAAGAGGAGGAAGAGAAAAGGGGAGGGAAAAAATTGGGGAGGAGGAGGAGGAGGAGGAGGAGGAGAAGGAAATAGAGGATTGTAGGAGGGAGAATGAGTGATAAAAAGTGTGTGAAAATAATAGAAAACGTTGAAAATGGAAGAGAAAAAGAAAGAAAATGAGATTGGACGGGAAAGAGATAATTAAAAGGAATAGGAGGAGGAAGAAGGTAGAAAGAGAGGAGAAGGAGGAATGAGAGAGGAAAGAGGAAGAAGGAAGGGAATGAAAGAGAGGAGGAAGGGCATGGGAAGAATTAGGAGGAGGATGAAAAATGCAAGAAGGAAGGAAATAAAAAGAGGAAGAAATATAGAGTAAAAAGTATAAGTGGAAGAATGTGGAAATATAGAAGGAATAGAGAAAGGAATTAGAATAAAGTGGAAAGTGGATAAGTAGATGGAAGAGTTGTTGTAGGGTGAGAGTGAGAGTGAGAGGAGGCTGTTAGGTCAAAGGAGGTGAGAGGGGGGAGAGGGGAGAGGGGGAAGGGGGGAGATTGTATTGAGGGTGGGTAACTGTGTTTCTATGTAATACGGACCAGCCACAACTAAAAACAATCTTATTATATCGGTAATCGATGACAGTGGCAAAGCACTGAGGGCGAGCGTTCTGGCATTCCTTCACATGCCAACTCCACACGTCAGTTCCATATGCTCACTCCACATACCTATTCCACCTACTCAATCCACATAGTCCTTTTCGTTAGTTCCACATGCTCACCCCACATACCTACTCCACATACTCACTCCACATAACCACTACTTTTCGTCATTTCCACATACTCACTCCACATGCCTACTCCACGTATTCAATCCACATACTCATTCCTTTTCGTCAGTTCCACATGCTCACTCCACATACCTACTCCACGTACTCAATCCACATACTCATTCTATTTCGTCAGTTCCACATGCTCACTCCACATACCTACTCCACGCACTCAATCCACATACTCACTCCTTTTCGTCAGTTCCACATGCTCACTCCACATAACTACTCCACGCACTCAATCCACATGCTCACTCCTTTTCGTCAGTTCCACATGCTCATTCCACATACCTACTCCACATACTAACTCCACATAACCACTCCTTTTCTCACTGTTTCCCTCCTATGACCGTTCTTGCCCTCCACTTACCTCTTCCACTTTTTCTCTGGAACGCCACCGAGCCTGGGGTCTCCCTCCACTCTGCCCTCCACATAACTCCACATTACTCCATGTAATTCCATCGCTCTCGCTTCCTTCTTCTCCTTTATTTTAATTATCATCTTCTATTTTGTTTTCTTTTACGTTCGTTTCGTTCCCCATTTTTTTTCGTCCTCCTTCTTTTCTTTTCTTTCTTTCCCTCTTTCCTCCTTTTTCCTTCGTTTCTTAATCTCTTTCTTTCGTAGCTTTTCGATAATTTTTTGTTATTTTCTCCCTCCCATTTACGTTTTTATCTTATCTTGTTTTTCTTCTTCCTCTTTCTCCTCCTCTTCCTTCTCACCTCCCTATTCCTCCTCCTCGTCTTCCTCTTCTTCCTCTATCTTCTCCTCTTCCTTCTCACCATCATCCTATTCCTCCTCCTATTCCTCCTCCTCGTCTTCCTCGTCTTCCTCTTCTTCCTCTTCCTCCTCCTCTTCCTTCTCCTCATCATCCTATTCCTCCTCCTATTCCTTCTCCTCTTCATCTTCTTCTTCCTCTTTCTCCTCCTCATCTTCCTATTCCTTCTCCTCGTCTTCCTCTTCTTCCTCTTTTTCCTCCTCTTCCTTCTCATCATCATCCTATTCTTCCTCTTATTCCTTCTCCTCATCTTCCTCCTCTTCCTCTTTCTCCTGTTCTCATCTGATCTTAGCCTCTTCTCTTCCTCAGTTTGCCTTCGTCCTGAGTAATCCTTTTCTTTATTATTCCTCTTTTTCTTCCCTTGCCTCCTCCTTCTCCTCCTTCTCATACTCCTCCTCTTCTTCCACTCCTCTTCCCGCTCCTCCTCCATGTTCATATCTCACACATCTCGTCTTTCTCCTCCTCCTCCTCCTCTTCTCTCTTTTTCTCCTCCTCCTTCTCCTCTTCTTCGTCCTTTCCTCCCCCACTCTTCCTCCTCCTCTCCTTCGTCTTTCCTCCCTCTTCCCCTCTTCCTCCTCCCCTTCTTCTTCTTCTTCTTCTTCTTCTTCTTCTTCTTCTTCTATTTCTTCTTCTTCTTCTTCCTCTTATTCTTCTCTTTCCCCCTTCTTCTTCCTCCTCCTCTTCTTCTTCTTCTTCTTCTTCTTCTTCTTCTTCTTCTTCTTCTTCTTCTTCCTCTTATTCTTCTTTTTCCCCCTTCTTCTTCCTCCTCCTCCTCTTCTTCTTCTTCTTCTTTTTCTTCTTCTTCTTCTTCTTTTTTCCCTTCTTCCTCTTCTTCTTCTTCTTCTTCTTCTTATTCTTCTTCTTCTATTTCTTCTTCTTCTTCTTCTTCTTATTCTTCTTCTTTTCTTCTTCTTTTCTTCTTTATTTTTCTCCTCTTCCTCCTCCTCCTCTTCTTCTTATTCTTCTTCTTCTTCTTCTTCTTCCTCGTCTTTCTCTTCGTCTTCATCCTCTTTCTCTTCTTCTTCTTCCTCCTCCTCCTCCTCCTCCTCTTCCTCCTCTTCCCCCTTCTTCTCCTCCTCCTCTGACATCCTTATCCTCTCTACCCTCCCCCAGCCACACCCTCTCCTCTCCTCTCCTCTCCTCCGCTGACTCCCTGGTCATGGACCAAGAGGTCTCTGGGAGGGTTTTCTGCCGTGGTTCACTTGATCCGATCTTAACTTCGTTAACTTAACTGCGTTCCCAACTCCATCCCGCGACACCAACTAATCTCATGATCATCAGTCGTTCTTCTTCCTCCTTTCAGTTCTCATACCTCCCTCTCCCCTCTTGCTTCCTCTTCTT
>NC_134796.1:47250653-47255653 GCF_046742065.1 Oratosquilla oratoria
ACACACATACACACACACACACACACACACACACACATTCTATCTATCTATACACCAAAAGCTTTTTCCCCCTAATAAGAGAGGTAGCCAAATCAAAGGCATGTACCTACTCCCACCCATTCCACTCCCCTCCACCACCCCTTCCTCCCTCTCATCTTAGCTCCTCGTGGATGACGGGTCATCCCTGTATCCCGCCCACTGTCCTGGGTCAGAAGCAATGCAGCAAGACACAGTACATCCACAGCAAGGCCGCTTCACTTAATCGGCGACCCCCTCTCCGTCCTCTCATGCAGAAAAAGAGAAGACGGGGAGAAATCCCTTCGGGCTGCGTCAAAATATCATTTACACATAAGCAGCCTTTACCACACCATCCCCCACCCCTCTCCCTGCCTTGCTCAACAGACATTCCCCTCTTTCTCAGCGCCCCCTTCACCTCATCCATCACATGCGTGTGCGCATATATCTTCTAGTCAGAGGTTTAATTATATGGTGTGTATATTGCTTATTTAGATTTCTAACTAGAAAATATACATATTTCCTAGTCAGACGTCAAAGTAGGTAATTTGCATATGACCTACTTAGAAATTGAACCAGGTAATATGTCTATTGCCTGGACAGACACCTGGCTAGGTAATATGTATATTGCCTAGACAGACTCCTTGGTAGGTAATATGCATATTGCCCTGTCAGATATTATTTTTCTATCTGTAGATTTTTTCTTAATGAATCTGGTCGCTGACAAACTTAACCTGAAGAAAATATATAAATACGTGCTGCGAAAAATACATTTAACAGTCTAAATACGGAAGATATAACTGAGTAAGATGTGTGGGTTTTGTCTAGAAACATTAGAAAAAGAGGAAGAAAAAAAGAGGATGAAAAAGAGAAGAGAGGCAGAGGAGGATGAAAAAGAGAAGAGATGCAGAGAAAGAGGAAGGATAAGTAGGGTGGGAACATTTTCGAAATTCACGAAGAGGCGAAAGAAATTTGATTAATTAAGTTTTGAGTGTTTACGATCTTGGGGCTCGGCGGGTGCGGGTGGGAGGGGGAGGGGGCAGGTTGAACATCACCCAGTCCAATGTTGCCACTGTGATCTATGCCAGTTCTTACAAATGAGTGAGGTTTTTTACCACAAGGAAATCTGGATTTCCATGTGTTTTCTCACACAAAAAGAAGGAATTATTTGTATACACAAATAAGTTCATTGCAATTTATAATTTGCTCACAAAGTATCCCATGTGAATAAATTTCTCAGACACAAATTTGTGGAAAATTCTCACAAAATGGCATCGGTGACACCAGTCGCTGTGAGGGACAGTAGTAGTTTATGAGTGATCACAATTATCTATTAATTTAATAACTTCTTTATTTTTCTATTCATGTATATAGATCTAAATCGAGGCTAGTCTTTGATGACATAATTCTGCGTGCCTCTGATCCGTATGGGTGCCACTAAGTACTTAAGATATCAACTACACCGTCGGGCGTCTTCCATATGCCTGGAACCTCTCATTTATTTGCCCCAGCTTGTGTACTCGTCAATGCAAATCAAACCATAAGAACATAAGAATGAAGGAGACTGCAAGAGACCATAAGGCCTACACTAGGCAGCTCCATATCCATCACCACCTGTCATCCTCATCCATAAACCTGTCTAACCGTTTCTTGAAACAACTGATAGTTTCAGCGCTCACTACACGACTTTCAGTTCGAAACCCGGCCATGCAGATGCGTTACAGGAACTCAGATTTGTTTTTTGTTTGTTCGCAAATTGTTAATTGTTAACACAGCACCCCAGACAAAAACAAGGCGTCGAAACATCGTGACTGGATGATTTGTAAGTTTTCCAGTTGCGCTCATACTGTGTACTGGGTAATCCTAATCACAGGTGTCCGTGGCCCTGATACTACTACTACTACTGCTACTACTACTACTACTACTACTACTACTACTTCTACCGTTACTGCTACTACTACCACTACTGCTACTACTACTACTACTACTACTACTACTACTACTACTACTACCGTTACTGCTACTACTACCACTACTACTACTGCTGCTATTGCTACTACTACTACTACCGTTACTGCTACTACTACAACCACCATTACTACTACTACTACTACTACTACTACTATTACTACTACTACTACTACTACCACTACTACTACTACTACTACTACTACTACTACTACTACTACTACTACTACTACTATTACTACTACTACTACAACTACTGCAACTAGTACTACCACTGTTACTACTGCTACTACTACTAATACCACCACCGTCACTACTGTCATCATCTGTCGTCTGCTATTTTGTGTGTCAATATAACTATTTCCTTTCACCCAGGTTTTTAGTAAATGTTGCGAGTGGATTTATTTTTTTGTTAATTACTGATGTGAAATGAATTTGCAAAATCAGTTGTGAGATGTATGATTATGATATAGGAAGAGTTGAACGCAGGCGGAAGAATACAATAGTTTGTTGTTCCCTTATATTTGTTAGTCTTTGTTGGTCTTTGCTATACTTTGTTTAAATTTTGTAGTCAGTTTCTTGGCTTAGATATGAATATATCGTAGTAATCAGTGACAGACTTAAATAGGTGCAATTTTTTTAGTGAGATATGATTATGAAAATGGGAAGAATACAATACGTATTTTGTTACTTATTTCTTAACTGTTAGTTTTATCAAAATTAGATTTAGATTTGATATTTTTGTTGTTTTAGATATAATAATTGTTTAAAAGTTCTAGTTATTGGTACTAAATTTGAAAATGTTACGTTTATTATCGGAACTATTTTCTTGATCGCATTGTTCTGTTCATGACAGGCGTATACCGACAGTTGACAGTGGAAGTTTGAATGGTTTAGTGTACAAGTGCGTGCTTTGCTCGAATTGATAACAAAAATGTGTTTTTATCTTTCATATAAGAAAGACAACTCGAATCTATACTCTGTGGCAAGTGTGTAATTGTATTTACTCACGTATAACGTATAAGTGTTACATTCGTACGTCAGAAAGATTATTAAGAAAATGAATTTACATATTTGTCGAAAGAAAATGCGTTTGTGTCTTTATACCATGGAACTGGAAAAATACAGCAATTACTCATCAAAAGTGTAAGGTAAGGAAATCATGTGCCATGTCTAATTAATTCACGAAAAATTGAAATAATTTGATGTAATGTAAAATGTAGTTTGAAATGCTGACGTGACCGTTTGCGTTATGACGTCATGTCGCCTGGAAGTAAAGATCCATTGACGTCATCAGTTTTCTTGGTTTTGATTGGCTACAGAAGTATGACCAACCGTTATATTGCTTCGAAGAAATAATTTTAAATCAATGAAATTAACATTTAATAGAATTTAGAAAACTATTCACTTGGGAAAGATGAGTAATGAAGACACGAATTAGAGTCTAAGATTATATCTGAGTTGTTTCGTCCAGTAAGGATTCTTCAGAGAAATAATGTGATAAAGAGAAACAAGGTCAACATGTACAGTAACAGGGGATACTGTGAGGAGCTTCAGAGAGGTCAGTCAAGGTCACTTGTACCTCGGTGGCATTTTGTCCTGGTCATTGCTGGGGTTTCTACTCCGGTGGTGAATTGTCCTACTGGCTATTTATATAGCTGCTGTGTTTTTTTTTGTCCATTTAATATCACCCATTCTCTTTGGTATGTGTTCTTATTTGTAGTGATGTATAGTACTTTTCTTTCCTGTCAGACAGAAGCACTATACATCGCTACAGATAAAAACACAAACCGAAGAACGGGTGACATTAAATGGACAAAAGAAAAACACATCGCAGCTGTAGCAACATCCAGTGGGACAATTCACCACCAAAGCAGATACAAGAAACCGCAGAGTTGACCTTGTTTGACCTCTCCGAAGCTTCTCACAGTATCCCCTGTTACTGTATATGTTGACTTGTTTCTCTTTATCATATTATTTCCCTGAAGAAGCCTTACTGGGCGAAACTAGTCAGAAATAATCTTAGACTCTAATTCGTGTCTTCATCACTCATCTTTCATACCTGTCAATCAATGTCTCAACAATTATTCAATTGTACGTGACTGTTTAATATGCTATAAAGATAATGTACTATATAGATTCAGTTTTGAATAATATCCACTATACTATGGCAATAACCGCTTGCGTTTGTGCGTGATTCACCAAGGTTTTGGATCACATGTTGGACTCGTTATCGACAGCTATTTCCCCAAGAAAGAGAGCTCAGAGCTCATATATGTGTGTTTGTGTGTAAAGAGTAGGCAAATGATAAAATTACATCAATAAAAATCGACCAAAACCTTATATTGTTGGATAAATAAGAAAACGACTAAATGAAATGGCAAAAAAAAAAATGGATTCATGACAATGAATTAATTTTCACAATAAAGACACAGTCACTTGCAATTGTAAATCTTTAAAACTTGGAACGTCTTCTTATGATCAAGACTTCCGTGGTCCTATATTTTCAAGAAAAAATGTGTACGTAACCATATATTATTCTTATATATGTAGCCTTAATAGGTTTCTATCACATGAAATATTTCGCTAAAATAGATGAACAGAAATTGATAAAATAAAAAGAGAAAATTATCATAAATTATCATAATTAGATCAAATTAATACCCATGCGAACAAATTGCTTAAACAGGGCAAAGGAAACATGGACTGGGAATGAAGTGTTTATTTCTGAAGTTTCATCTACTGGCCTTTTCAAAGTCGGTAGACGAAAAGTCACTAGACGAAACGTCAGCCCATGTTTCCTTTGCCCCGTTTAAGCAACGTACTTAGATATTTCTATACTTCTCTCTCTCTCTCTCTCTCTCTCTCTCTCTCTCTCTCTCTCTCTCTCTCTCTCTCTCTCTCTCTCTCTCTCTCTCTCTCTCTCTCTCTCTCTCTGGCTCTCATTCTCTCTCTCACTCCCTCTTCCCTCTCTCCCTCTCTCTCTCTATCTCTCTCTCTCTCTATCTCTCTCTCCC
>NC_134796.1:47260653-47278153 GCF_046742065.1 Oratosquilla oratoria
AAACAGGTAAATAGTAAATAATAATAAATTGACAGATAAATAATAATGAATGAAAATCAAGCAAATAATAATAAGCAGACAAATAATAACATACTCTCTCGTTTATGTTATGTATTCGTGTGGGTCAACTAAATAGATAAGAATAAGTAGATAAATGAATAGATAATATGAAAATAATTTGTGCTCACCCAGTAGACAAAATGTCATTGTCTTGATTATTTAAGGTCTTTATTGACTTTTACGTCAACAGTCATTCCTTTCTGGACTTAGTTAAGACTTTTCCAAATAATTCTCAGCCGTACTTGGTGTAATTACACACCTACGTGCATGACTTTACACTTACTTTGGATAAGTTTAATTGGCAATTTTTTCAGACCACTGAAGGGGACGAGGGGTGAAAGGAGAAGTAAGAGCGAGAGAGGATATGTTGTAAATCGTTCTCGCAATGTAATTCCACGGACGAAGGTTCGAACCCCTAACTACTATCTAAATACATAAGGCTGGGGTGGGCGACCTTTGGCACGCGTGCAAAATCTGACACATTAACGACTTTTTATTCCGGCATGCGAAACACAGAGCTCACCTTAAAATCGATAACTAATGAATCTCCA
The DNA here is from genome assembly GCF_046742065.1 of Oratosquilla oratoria. Taxonomy (NCBI): domain Eukaryota; kingdom Metazoa; phylum Arthropoda; class Malacostraca; order Stomatopoda; family Squillidae; genus Oratosquilla; species Oratosquilla oratoria. The sequence goes on from NC_134796.1 coordinate 47,261,265, forward strand.
ACTTCTTTTGTATGACCATTGGAAACCTCATGATGCACTGAGTGGTGGATTGGGACCCCACGAGGTTAAGGGAAGGGGTCCATATTCGTATGTGGGCCTATCATCCTACTCGAGAAGATTTTGTATCAAAGATTTAGCTGATTTTGGCACGCGTGTGTAAAAAGGTTGCCCATGCCTAACGTAAGGCAAAGAGAACAAATCTGGAGGTAAGGGGTGATTGTAAACGCGTAACCATTTTAACAGGTGATTATTTGTTTATTTATTTATTTATTCATTTTTTAATTATTTATTAATTTTAGTTATTTGTTTATTAATTGGTAAATTCATTCATATATTTGTTTGACTATTCATTCAGTTTCTGCGCTTAAATGGACTCTGTCCACAAAACAGCAACTACAAATCCATAAATAATTGTCACAAGTTTTACCATTAACTACAAACCCATAAATAATTGTCATAAGTTTTACCATTACCCCGGAAAAAGATAAATGTAAACATAAATCGTCATAGTATTTAGTTATTATTGATGACAGAACACGCGAAAATAGCAAACGTAGTTGACGAAAATTTGTAAACGTTCAGGGTTGTGTCTCTGTCGAGAATAAAGACGACTTGTATCTTTTCCTTAACGTTCACGAGAGTTGCAGAAGACTCTGTAGTTCAGTGGCTCTGAACCTTTTTCATCCTATAACCCCCCAAGACTCTTCAAGGTATTATCGTAACCCCTATATAACAAATTTTGAAACTGTGAACCTCGTGTAAAGGCAAAACAAAACACTGGTTGGGGTTGATATGTTTATTGTAGCAGTCCACCGTTCTTGTGACCAGTGTTGCCACTCATCAAATTAGTAAAAATCCAACGGTGGTATTCTTGAAAAAAAATTATTTCCTTATATAGATCTTTCCCTTCCAAGGATTTATGTAAAGAAATATATTTTTAAGAATACCATCGTTAGATTATTACGGTGGTATTCTTGAAAAAAATACTTTCCTTATATAAATCTTTCCCTTCCAAGGATTTATATAAGATTTATATAAGGAAAGATTTTTCAATAATACCACCGCAAGTGTCTAATCCAAACATATGAAAATATATTATTTTGTACTTGAAAAAACTGTAATAAGCGAAACGTACAAATAAAGGCTCCGTCCTCACATAGTGTTTAACTCGTCAATATATTATTTTCCCGAATGCTTTGTGACCTCCTAAGAAACCCCAAATGACCCCCAAGGGGATCACGAACCGCCCCCAGGGGGTCACGCCCCTCAGGGGAAGAGAGGCTGCTATATACAAGGTCATCCCCTACGCAAATATTCCTCCTCACCATCCAATAGCCCCTCCTCACACTTCGTCTGATAAGAAGATTGGAGCTTCTGGGCCTGACATCTGGTGGCGGTCTCAGGAACTAATAGGCCAATTTACGGGAGTTTGAAGTCTCCCAGCTAAGGGGATAGGAAGGTTAGGTTAGGTTAGGTTAGGATAGGTTGGTATGTGAACAGGGGGGGGGGAGAAATGAAATATTTTCGTGTAAGAAATGATCCCAATAATTTGGGTCACATCAAGAGCAATTAGATAAAAAGACCAGTTTTATACACGAAATTAATTCTTCTTGAACTCGAATTCTTCCAAGTAAATAAACGTAACTCGTATTTCTATGATGCTCTGTTTACAAAGATGTATCGAAAGAGAGATGTGACTGAAACGAACGCATTATATATTCAGAGAGGAAAAGCACATTTGGTAATGATATAAAGATCATTGATTGTTGCAAGGATTTGATTTGCGGCGGTAGGAAGGGGAGGGTGATTGTTATTATTATCTATTATTGTTTTTATTTTTTTATTATTGTTTTTATTTTTTTATTATTGTTATCAGTTATTTTTGTTTTATTATTGTTGTTGTTTTTATTATTGTTATTGTTGTTGTTGTTATTGTTGTTGTTGTTATCTTATTTTTATATCTTTTTATCATTATTGCCTATTTTCCCTCAGGACCTTAACCTAGGATTCGTCTAAACAGGACGAGAGTTTGGGAAGGAAAGAATGATTCACACTTACTTCACCTTGTCCTCCTCCCTTCCTCCCCTTCCTCCCCTCCCCTCCTCCCTTCCTCCCCTTCCTCCCCTCCCCTCCTCCCTTCCCTCCCTCCTCCCCTCTTTTCATCTTCCCCCTACTCCCCTCCTCCCACTCCTCACCTCACAAGCCAAAGCTCGGGGAGTTCGTATATTTAGGAGGACTGTGAACTTTACAACTGCATATTTAAGAAATCCCCAGGGGCCACTGGTGCAACGGAATTGTCTTCGATTTAGAAGACCGGTGTGCACAGGCGCATGCACGCGTGCACACACACACACACACACACACACACACACACACACACACACACACACACACACACACACACGGTGGCGCGGTTGGTAGAGTCCCAGACTGTCAGGACGGCGGTACCGGCGGTACCTGGTTCGAATCCTGCCCAGGGCCGAAATTATTTCGGTGTCGCTGCGCTTCGGGTCGTTACTCCGATTCTCGTGGGCGGGGAGTTGGTTGTGTGTGTGTGTGTGTGTGTGTGTAAGTAAGGTCATAGCATTACCCATAGATCGGTCATACGAGCTTTGAGCTCTCTTCCGGGAGGGAAATAGCTGTCGATCACGAGTCCAACACGTGGTCCAAAGACCATGGTGAATGGTGGTGAATCACACACACACACACGCACACACACACACACACACACACACACACACACACACACGCACACACACACACACACACACACACACACACACACACGCACACACACACACACGCACACACACACACACACACACACACGCACGCACGCACGCACGCACGCACGGGCGCGTATGTGCTACAAAAGGGAGATGGATGGGAAGACTGTGTGTGGCAAGATCTGGCGAAATCCTTTGACAAATGACTCCTGTCGTGGAAATTGGAGCACATTGGTAGACTTAAGTGGAAGCTTCCTGGAATGGATGTGAGACCTCCACCAAGGACAGTACACAAGAACTCTTGCAAGGAATAGACTTTGAGGATGGGAAGGGACTAGTGGTGTCCCTCAGGGGTCGGTGTTGGCGCCCGTAATGGCTTTGATGCCGTTATGAAAAACAGACAACACACTAGAAGACGAGGAAGGTTGTATATTGTTACACTAAGGGCTAGATTGAGTGACTAGAAAAAATATTAAGAATACAGAGAGTAAGAACCCTGGAGTATCGGTCAGCCTATAAGCACACGCACATGATGCAATTTTCTTTATCCGTGATTTTACTTTCTCTTTTCCTATGTATCCTCCCTTCTTTCAGTTAAAAAATAGTAACAAGATAAAGATAACCCACTAGAACAACGGGTAGAAGAGATCCAATCCAATATTCCCCACAAAAAGGAACGAAATAGATGTGAATAGTGGAATATATTTGAATTTTATTTATGCAAACAAACCACTCCCAATGGTAGCATTACGTTCAGGAATAAATACAAGGTTTCATATTCACGAGAGAAGCTCAATATTCTCTTCAACTTTTGATAATACAAATCAGAAGTTGACAGTAAAGATTCCAGATATATCTAACTAATTTTAACAGACCCAGGGCAAATTTTATTTCGTGTAGTAAAACTTTACTCTTTCATTAGAATCGGGGATTAGTTTGTTTAATTCAAAAGTAATTCGCTCCTCAGGTGTATCATTTGTTTCCTCAGGATTATAATATGCGTCTATATATTATGTATATATATATATATATATATATATATATATATATATATATATATATATATATATGAAGTATATATTTATATATGTATATATATATATAGTGTGTGTGTGTGTGTGTGTGTGTGTGTGTGTGTGTGTGTGCACGCGTGTGTTTGGAAGCTCGCTGGCTAAGCGAGTTAGGGCATAGTTACCTGTGGCGAAAGTCGAAGGGACGGCGGTTCGAATCCTGCCACCGACGAAGTTGAAGCAAGGGCATGGTTCATTAAATTTCACGCTACAAAGTCTTCTGTGAGGGGCACCGTCTTAGCCTTCCGATAGGGGGAGTTTGTGATGTTAAACCATATCATGTTTGGATGCATGAAAAAATGTAAAGATGTTTACCATCCATGCGTACGTGGATTTATGGACGCAACTTCAGATATGCTTGCATCCAGCATACGTGTATGCAGACCCACGGGCGTCCATGCTTACGTCCGTTCAATCTTGGATGCGTGCATACAAGTACAAGTGTGTACATGCATGCTTGCAATACATGCATGCAAGTACATGTGTGTACATGCATGCTTGCATGAATATATGTGAGCATACATGTACTGAGGTGGGAATTATTATATCTAAGGGGGTTTGAAGAAGTGAGTGAGAGAAGTTGAATATTATGAGTATTTTATTCTGAGAGGAACGGTTTCACATCAAAAAAGAACGCTGATGGACTACGTAGAAATGCCACTGAAAGAAAAATAATAAAAAAAATTGTGGCATAAAACGTTCATTGGAAGAAGAAAAGAAGAAAAAATGTGATAAAGGAGATAATGGAATAACGAGAAGGGGAGGAGAAAACGAGAACATCAGTAAGATCAGAAAAGAATAAGAAAGAGAAAAAAAAGAGAGAGAAACGGAGAGGAAGAGTTGCATAAAACGTCCATTGAAAGAAGAAGAAAAGAAGAAAAAATGTGATAAAGGACATAATGGAATAACGAGAGGGTGAGGAGTAAAACGAGAACATCAGTAAGATCAGGAAAGAAAAAGAAAGAAGAGAAAAGAGAGAGAAACGGAGAGGAAGAGGGGCAGAAAGAAGAGAAGGAAGAGGAAAAAAAGAGAGAACATGATGACTAGGGAGAGGAAGGAGAAAAAGAAAGAGAAAGAGAGGAAGGGTAAGATAGAAATGAAACGGAAGTAAAGAGGTGGAGAAGAGGGGGAAGAAGAGGAGAGGAAATGTTGGAAAAGATGAAGAAGGAAGACGAAGATAACCAATAGGACGAGGAGGAGTAAGAAATCGAAGATAAAATAAGAAAAAGAAGATAGAAAACAAGGAGGAGAAGAAGGAGAAGGAGAATGGAAAGAGGGAGGTAGAGAATAGAACCAGTCTGAATTTTGCAAAGTAGTAATGAAATTGTAACTGAGCAGATAAAGCAATTGTGAATATGAAGAAAAAGTTCAGGGGTGGGTTAGTGATGTGCTTTGATACTTTGAATTCAACAAATAGAACGAGAACATAGGCTGACCGTGTTTTTGATAACGGTGATGATAACGACAGCAATAGCGATGATGAATCAAATGATGACAATTATGATTATCATAATGACGACGTTTTTATTTGTAGTTTTTGTTATGGAGTGGGATGTACCAGCGGTTCTTTCCGTTAGGGCAATCTAATATTACGTGTATTATTTTGTTGTTGGTGGTTGTTGTGGTGTTTATGGTGATGATGGTGGTGGAATTGGTGAAATTCCAATGCTTGTAACGTAAAGGGACGCGGGGGCGGGAAGAGCGCCTCAGGGGCAGATTTCGAAAAAATAACCGTCACTAACGGTCGCGCAGTTTGAAATTGAGACAAACAAAATGGGCCGGAAGGGAAATGCAAAGGAGCTTGGAAACACGATCATTGGAGAGCAGGTCGAGAATTCTGCTACTGCTGCTGCCACCAAAGGCGTCCGAAAGAATCTTTGGAAATATATTGAAAGAAGCTCCTTCTCCCCCTACCCCCGTCCCCTCCCCTCTTTCCCTCTTCCCTTCCCTCTTTCCCCCTTCCTCTCTTCCTCTCTTCCCCACTTCCCCTATTCCCCTCTTCCCCTCTTCCCCCTTCCCCTCTTCCCTTCCCCTTCCCCTCTCCTCCCCCTCCCCTCTCCTTCCCCTCCCTTCCCCCTCCCTCTCTCTTTCCCCTCCCTTCCCACTTCCTCTCTTCCTCCCTTCCCATCCCCTCTTTCCCCTTCCCCTTCCCCTTTCCCCTCACCTTCCCCTCCCCTCTTCTCCCCTCCCCTCTTCCCCCCTTCCCTCCCTTTTCCCACCCACCCCCTCCTAAGCTCGAAGACTTGAAAGAACCTAACGTGCCTTCTTCCGTTGTTTTCTGTCTAAGAAATAATATTCACCTTGAAAAAAGAAAGAAATGGTATTCGCTTTTAAAAGCAAATATTTTCTCCCACTGGTTCAACATAATGACAACCATTTCAGCTGAATAAAATCGTCTAGCTTTGATCATGATAAAGAATATAAAAACGCTGCTTTACTAAACACACACGCACACACACACACACACACACACACACACACACACACACACACACACACACACACACACACACACACACACACACACACACACGACTCGTGGCGCCAAGGTATAGTTCCTGGCTGCCACTACGGCGGTCCAGGTTCGAATCCCGCCCAGGGCTGACATGATTTCAGTATCGCTGCGCTTCGGGTCGTTACTCCAACTCTCGTGGGCAGGGAGTTGGGTGTGTGTGTGTACGTGTAAGGTCATAGCATTACTCATAGATGAGAGAGAGAGAGAGAGAGAGAGAGAGAGAGAGAGAGAGAGAGAGAGAGAAAGGAATTGAGTAGATAAATTATCCTGGCATGTCGTGTCAGAAGTGATTTTGTTTTCTACTGTGTCTTGGTGCACCGGCATAAATATGTAGCTTTACTCTCTCTCCCTCTCCCTCCCCCCCCCTCTCTCTCTCTCTCTTTCTCTCTCTCTCTCTCTCTCTCTCTCTCTCTCTCTCTCTCTCTCTCTCTCTCTATCTATCTATCTATCTAACTCTATCTATTTCTCTTCTTCCTCCATCCCCTCCCTCCCTCACTTTCTCTCTCTCTCTCTCTCTCTCTCTCTCTCTCTCTCTCTCTCTCTCTCTCTCTCTCTCTCTCTCTCTCTCTCTCTCTCCTCCTTCCATCCCCTCCCTCCCTCTCTTTCTTTTCTCTCTCTCTTCCTCTTTCTCTTCCTCTCTCTCTCTCTCTCTCTCTCTCTCTCTCTCTCTCTCTCTCTCTCTCTCTCTCTCTCTCTCTCTCTCTGCAAACTCAATTTTCAGACAAAAAATTCGAGAGAGAAACACGTTTAGCTGTGAGGTGCCTTGCATAAGAATCAGAAGGAACATGTTTTGTCGTTAGTTTATGAAGAAAAACATTAAAAAAAACACACAAATGTTTAAGAATCTCTAAAAGAACATGGAACGTGCTGCTCAAATGGACTTATTTTCCTACAGAACATATCCTTACTCTGAACTTTGTAGCTCAATATGAACATCTAAGGAATAGGAATTCGACTATACTCTATGCCTAACATTGATACAGAAGTCTGGCTCAGCGTATTAGTAATATGCTTCAGTTATGATTTTTGGCTACCCCCTATGTAGGGGGAAAAGCCTTTGGTATATGTATGTATGTATAATTTTTATCATCGGTAATGTCTACGTGTAAAATTATGATCAAAATAAATTATTTTTATGAATTAAGAAGATGATTTTTTTTTTGTCAATATAAGGACCGGGCCAAGAATGACACGAATAAATTATTCTAGTTATCAAAGATAGTAATATTTCGATTTTATACGATATGCGTCCGTTCTCTGGTTAGGAATGACGTCACATCTACGGGAACTCCTATTGGTCATTAACCTTAGGGGGCAGGGCATCAGTCACGAGGGGGAGGAGCTTGAGTGTAAACATAGTTGAGTACCAGGGGCCAAATCTATAAAAGATTCTGACTCTAATGGCGAAGATTTGACTTAAATCCCTGTTATGTCGGCGACTTAAATGCTTATGTCTAGGCATAACCTCGGCATTACGGACAGCTGATTTAGGTAGAACCTCCGCCATTTTGAAGATTTATGTTTAGACTTAGGGGTTAGCATTTCCTGTTATATACTGAAAGTAGTCTTAACTCCTTTGGTGCACAAAGGTTTAACATACAAAGTGAGTCATCATTTTCAAGTTTATAGAAATGGCCTAAAGTATATTCTATTAAGGAAGGAATCCTGCACAATAGTTGTCGTAATCTAGGAAGGACAGCAGAGTGAAGAAGAGCGTGGTTAGATACGGAAGCTTCCGAGGTACAGAAAATCTAGATAAACTTGGACATGTTGGAGATGAAATGCTTGAGAAGTATGGAAGGGGTTACTAGGCTGGATAGAGTGAGAAATGAGGAGGTGAGGAGGAGAGCGGAGGTGGAAAGGGAGTTGGGAGATAGGGTTGATGAAAGAGTATTGGGATGGTTTGGACACATGGAAAGAATGAGTGAAGAAAGATTAGTAAAAGAGGTGTGAAAGGCAGAGGTAGAAGGAGTGAACATGAAGGGGCGACCAAGGATGAGATGGATAGATGGGGTAAAAGGGGCATTGGGAAAGAGGGGAATGTCTGTTGAGAAAGGAAGGGAGAAGACAGAAGATAGGGGTGAGTGGAGAATGGTTGTGTATGGATAATGTTGTGAAGCATGGAAGGGAGTGGGTGAGGGATGTGGGAGGGAATATGAATATTTTTGACGAAGCCCGAAGGGATTTCTCCCCGTCTTCTCTTTTATTCTGCATAAGGGGACGGAGAGAGGGGGGTCGCCGATTAAATGAAGCGGCCTTGCTGTGGATGTGCTGTGTCTTGCTGCATTGCCTCTGACCCAGGGCAGTGGGTGAGATGCAGAGATGACCCGTCATCCAGGAGGAGCCAAGATAAGAGGGAGGGGGTGGATGTGAGTGGAGTATGTGGGGATGGAATGAATGGGAGTGGATTTTTTTTTTTTTTTTTTTTTTTGCTACCTCACTTGTAAGGAGGAAAAAGTCGTTGGTACATGTGTGTGTGTATATATATATATATATATATATATATATATATATATATATATATATATACTGTAATATATATATGTATATATATATATATGTATATATATATACATACCTCCAAATGGAAATATAAAACTGATAACGTTTATGGATAGTATACATGGTTTCATGTTTCGAAATTTTGTGTAAATACAAGCATTTCGTCATTTCTCTATTTGTAGGCGTTCAAAAGATGTCTTCAATGGTCATAGTGCACCAGGGGATTCTCCTTACAGTCTCGCCTCTGAATCCGCTTCTGTAATAAAGGGAAATATTTACATCCTATGTGAGATGGAAGAACTGAAATCAGCAGGTGCTCAAGCAGAGATCGAATTGAAAGAGCTGAAGTCAGCAGGTGCTGCTGAGGTAGAGATCAAGTTGAAAGAGATGAAGTCAGCAGGTGCTGAGGCAGAGATCGAATTGAAAGAGCTGAAGTCAGCAGGTGCTGAAGTAGAGAGCGAATTGAAAGAGCTGAAGTTAGTAGGTGCTGAGACAGAGATCGAATTGAAAGAGCTGAAGTCAGCAGGTGCTGCTGAGGCAGAGATCGAATTGAAATAGCTGAAATCAGCAGGTGCTGAAGCAGCGGTCGAGCTGAAATAGCTGAAGTCAGCAGGTGTTGAAGTAGAGGTCGAATTGAAAGAACTGAAGTCAGCAGGTGCTGAAGTAGAGAGCGAATTGAAAGAGCTGAAGTTAGTAGGTGCTGAGACAGAGATCGAATTGAAAGAGCTGAAGTCAGCAGGTGCTGCTGAGGCAGAGATCGAATTGAAATAGCTGAAGTCAGCAGGTGCTGAGGCAGAGATCGAATTGAAAGAGCTGAAGTCAGCAGGTGCTGCTGAGGCAGAGATCGAATTGAAATAGCTGAAGTCAGCAGGTGCTGAGGCAGAGATCGAATTGAAAGAGCTGAAGTCAGCAGGTGCTGCTGAAGCAGAGATCGAATTGAAAGAGCTGAAGTCTGCAGGTGCTGAGGCAGAGATCGAATTGAAAGAGCTGAAGTCAGCAGGTGCTGCTGAGGCAGAGATCGAATTGAAAGAGCTGAAGTCAGCAGGTCTGGAGGTAGAGATCGAATTGAAAGAGCTGAAGTCAGCAGGTGCTGCTGAGGTAGAGATCAAGTTGAAAGAGATGAAGTCAGCAGGTGCTGAGGCAGAGATCGAATTGAAAGAGCTGAAGTCAGCAGGTGCTGCTGAGACAGAGATCGAATTGAAAGAGCTGAAGTCAGCAGGTCTGGAGGCAGAGATCGAATTGAAAGAGCTGAAGTCAGCAGGTGCTGCTGAGGCAGAGATCGAATTGAAAGAGCTGAAGTCAGCAGGTGCTGAGGCAGAGATCGAATTGAAAGAGCTGAAGTCAGCAGGGGGTTAGGCAGAGATAAAATTGAAAGAGCTGAAGTCAGCAGGTGCTGAGGCAGAGATTGAGTTGAAAGAGCTGAAGTCAGCAGGTGCTGAGACAGAGATCGAATTGAAAGAGCTGAAGTCAGCAGGTCTGGAGGCAGAGATCGAATTGAAAGAGCTGAAGTCAGCAGGTGCTGCTGAGACAGAGATCGAATTGAAAGAGCTGAAGTCAGCAGGTGCTAAGGTGGACGGGACAGAGCAGTAGAAAATATTATATTGGCTGCGAGGTAAGGGTCTGCGAAAGCGTAAAAAAAGCAAGTGGGCCTCATTGAATTGAATAGCATTCTTACTGTCTTGCAAAGAAAATATAAAATGGAAAAGGGTCAGGGCGATGGAGCGAGAAGAGGGAGGGAGAAGGAAGAGGAGGAGGAGGAGGAGGAGGAGGGCTAGAATGAGAAATTATGAGGAGGGGAATTGAAGAAGGTCAAGGAGGAGAAGGAGGTGGTGGAGGAAAAAGAGATAAAAACTGAACTAATATGTTTTGTTTTAGAAAAAGAGCGCTGTCTTAAGAGGAGGCACAAAAAATAAATAGTGGCTGCAAAAAAAAAAAAAAAAAAAAGAGAGAGAGAGAGAGAGAGAGAGAGAGAGAAAGAAAATAAAAGAAATCTATAGACGTGTTCATGAAACAATATATATATATATATATATATATATATATATACATACATACATACACACTGAATGGTTCCCAGTGGTCAATTAATATCTTTTTCAACCACATATCACTTTTAATTCCATACCATCACAAACGAGACTGAGAGTCGCTCGAAGGAGGCATCCGTTGGAAATTGAAACGTGGACATACCGAGGATTCGAACCCAGCTAACCCGTAACAAAGTTACATATATATATATATATATATATATATATATATATATATATATATATGTGTGTGTGTGTGTGTGTGTAAAATGGAAACTGAAATAAGACGAAGACAAGTTAAAAATAAAAGATAGAAAAAAAAAAGAGGTGAACTAGGTAGAGAGAAGTATACGAAGTCGGGGAGACGAAAATAACTGAAATTTTCCAAGGCACATTTCAAAGAAGACTCCTTCATCTTCTAGAAGCTCACAGGAATAACCTAGAAAGGAACCAAGAGAACTATCTAGTAAAAATTACCGTAGATGTAAAAGCAACCTAGAAGTAATACTCTATAACCAGTGGAAGCGTGGTCGCTTATTTTTACGTTTGATTACTCAGAGGAGAGAATTGGTAGGTATTACACGAGGAGACGTTTAGTTGCAACCCGAACCTGTGCCTATGGTTCTTGGATAGCCTGGATAAGTATCAGTAATGGTTTATAGATTTTTTTTTTTTTTTTTTTTATCAACAAAAGTTGGTTTGTCTTTCTTGTTCTCAACAGTGTAATGGATCCGGAAGCTTACGGGGTATCGCATCTTCCTAGTCGTAGGTTCGAGTCCTGCACTCTTCTCCTATTCCTACCCAGGACTTTTAGTTACTTCCCCCGCCAAAAGTCCCCCCAAAGCGTGTACTTAGGGCGCCCCCTTTATTTTGAATTTTCATTCTTTTCCGAAATATTGCCCGTTGTCATCTTCGAGGTTCCTGAACAGATGTTCCTTAGACGTGGTTTACGGTTTCTAACGGTTCGTCGATAACGGTTCGACAGACACGTGTTTAAAGTGATGTGCGAACGTGTGAACGGGATATTTGGGGTTTAACCAACGTGTTCGACAACCAAATACCCCATTCACACGTTCACACATCACTTTAAACACGTGTCTATCGAACCGCGTTCGACGAACTGTTCGACCGTGTGAACGCCCTCTTAGGCAGGTCAGGTCAGGTCAGGTCAACGCGAGGACGGAGGTATGTCCACAGCAGGGCGAAAGTAGTCAAAGCTTGGTCAAGGTAGGTCGAAGACAGTCAGAATTGGTCCAAGGTGGTGTCTAAATGGGCTAAAGTGGGGTCAAGATGGCTCAAGATAGGATAAAGGCTGGGCCAATGTTGGCCCAAGGTTGGGCCAAATTAGGTCCAATGTAGGTTCAAAATGGCGTCAAAATGGACCAGACTTGCGTGTGTGTGTGGGGGGGGCTCATATTTTTTTTTTAAAATTAATATAAAGAACAACATTAGAGCTGGGTGATCTGTAACGGATGTGAATATTATACAAGGGAGAATTCAGGGTTGAGATCGTTGAGTGGGTGTACTACGGGATTCTTCTGCTGATTCTCTGCCTCGCGCTCTCTGGAAATAAAAAATCGTAGTACTCTCTTCTCGCTGCGATGATATATGCCTCCCTCTTCCTCTCCCCCCTTCCTCCCTCCCTCCTCCTCTCCTCGTCCCTCCCTCCTCCTCCTCTCCCCCTTACTCCCTCCCTTCCCCGTATCCACTCATTACCCCCTCCCAATTTTTTCCTCTCCTTTCCTCCTCCACATCTCCCTAATCCTCACCCCCTTTGCGCGTTCCCCTTTTTCCTTTGCCTCCTTCTACCACACCTTCTCCAACACCTCCAGCACTTTCTCCAACACCTCCAACACTCTCTCCAACACTCTCTCCAACACCTTCTCCAACACCTTCTCCAACACCTTCTCCACCCTCTCCTCTCTCCTCTCTTCCTCCCTCTCCCTTCCTTTCTATCTCTACACCCCCTCTCTCCCTCCCTCTTACTTCCCTTCCCCTAATCACCCTTTTTTCCCTTTCCCTCTCCACCCCCTCCCCATTCCCCTTCTCCCTCTCTTTTGTCATTACCTTCCTCTACTCCCCTCACTCTCCTCTAACTCTCCCCCCCTCCATCCCTCCCCATCTCTTCTCTTTTTCATTCCCCCCTCTTCCTTTCTCCCCCCGCCCCCTCCCTCCGCTCTCACTCCCCTCCCCCTCTCCTTCCCTCTTCCTTCTTCCTTCAGTCTTCCTCCTCCCATCATCCACATCCTTCTTCCTCATGCCTCTTCCTCCACCACTTTTCTCCTCTCCTCATCCTCTCTCCAGTCCTCCCCCCCCCCAAACACCTCCCCCACCTCTCCCTTGCAATCTCCCCCTCCCCCTCTCCCTCCCCCTCCCTCCCTCCCCCTCTGCTCGTGAAGAGAGGCACCCGAGGGAGAGAGCGGGGAACTGCTACATTATCTTCGCCGGCAGTCGAAGTTACTGCGGTGCTGAGCGCGAGCAGGAGGAGGAGGAGGAGGAGGAGGAGGAGGGGGTGAGAGGAGGAGGAGGAGGGAGAGAGGGAGAGGAGGAAGAGGAAGGGGAGGAGAAGTAGGAGGAGGAGGAGGGAGGGAGGGAGAGGGGAAGGAGAGGAGGAAGAAGGGGGAGTAGTAGTAGTAGTAGTAGTAGTAGTAGTAGTAGTAGTAGGGGGAGGAGGAGGAGAAGGAAGAGAAGTAGGAGGAAGGGGAGGAGTAGGAAGGGGAGGAGGAGGAGGAGGTAGAGGAGGAGGAGGAAGGAGAGGAGTAGGAGGAAGAAGGAGATGAGTAGGAGGAGGAAGGGGAGGAAGAGGAAGGAGAGCAGGAAGGGGAGGAGGAATAGGAAGAGGAAGGGGAGGAGGAGGAGGAGGAGGGAGGGAGGGAGGAAGAAGGGGAGGAGATAGGGGTGAGGGAGACCCGTGCTTTCTTGTATAGGGGGAGGTAGTGATTAAGAGACATGGATAACAATATATCTTTCTTCACGTGCAAAGTCAGCAGAAAAAAAAAATCTCGTAAATCATGATTAAATTGTAATAATTTCATCTACGGTGATTTTACGGTGGCATTTCCTGTGATGACTAAAACCGTCTGGACTTGTGAACAGTAGAAGATGTAGATTATGTGGACATAGGAACACGTGAAGCAATTTGCGAAGTAGGTTAGGAAATGATTCGGTCAAAATTCCTTAAACGAATTTGAACCGAAATTTTGTTCTTAGAGAAGAAGAAACGGGATCCCACGAGTGTATGTCGTTTTCTATGCGTTTCAGTTGGGTGAATACAGTTATGTAAACACACGCACACACACACACACACACACACACACACACACACACACACACACACACACACACACACACACACACACACACACACACACACACACACACACACACACACACACACACACACACACACACACACACACACACACACACACACAGCGGTAGCGTTCGCGGCCGCCATACGGCGGTCCGGGTTTAAATCCCCCCAGGGCCGAAATCATATCAGTATCGCTGCGCTACGGGTTGTTACTCCAACTCGTGGGCGGGGAGTCGGGTGTGTGTGTGCGTGTAAGGTCACAGCATTACCCATAGATCGGTCATATACGAGCTCTGAGCTCTCTCCCGAGAGGGAAATAGCTGTCGATCACGAGTCCAGCACGTGATCCAAGACCATGGTGAATCACACACACACACACACACACACACACACACACACACACACACACACACACACACACACACACACACACACACACACACACACACACACACACACACACGTCTTATCTCTTTAGTGTTTGAACTGTAGAACGCCATGCCGGTCTCGTAATGATAATACGACCGGCTGGAAGACAGGAACGGAACCGGAGAAGAAGCCGAGCAAGTGTCTTGGCTGGCTCACACTCTCATATAGATCGTGCAAGAAAAGAAGAAGAAGAAGGTGAAGAAGAAGGTGAAGGAGAAGGTGAAGAAGAAGAAATTGAAGGTGAAAAAGAAGAAGGTGAAGAAGAAGGTGAAGAAGGAGAAGAAGGAAGAAGGAGAAGGAGAGAAGAAGAAGGTGAAGAGGAAGAATGTAAAGGAGAAGGAGAAGAAGAAGAAGAAGGAGAACGAAAAGGAGAAGGAAGAAGAAGGAAGAAGGAAAAAAAAGAAGAAAAAAAAGAGGAAGACGAAGAAGAAGATGAAGAAAAGAAGAAAAAGAAGAGGAAGAAGAAAAAGAAGAAAAGAGGGGGGTGGGGTCCTCTGTGCTGCTCACAAAGCTGCACGTGAGACCTCCCAGTCTGAACTGGCTTCCGACCGGTCGGGACCCTTCTCCCGGCAAGATTTCGCGTCTGCACGAAAACCTCACGTCGTTAGCCAGAAGAAAACATAGAAGGCGTTTCACTTTAGTCTCGAAGGGGAGTCGAGACTGAAGTGAAGCTTTGGGTGGAGGTCAGAATCAGATTAATTGTCATGGTGACCAAGAATCTCGACGGACTCCAAGTCTTCCACATACCCGAGGTCCTCTTCCTTGGCTTCCTTGTTCCCTCCATTCCTCCAATATCCTCTCACTCCATTCCTCCATTCCTCCACTATCCTTTTACTCCATTCCTCCACTATCCTCTTACTCCATTTCTCCATTCCTCCACTATCCTCTTACTCCATTTCCCCATTCCTCCACTATCCTCTTACTCCATTCCTCCATTCCTCTACTATCTCTTACTCCATTTCTCCATTCCTTTACTATCCTCTTACTCCACTCCTCCACTATCCTCTTACTCCATTCCTCCACTATCCTCTTACTCCATTTCCCCATTCCTCCACTATCCTCTTACTCCATTTCTCCATTCCTCCACTATCCTCTTACTCCATTTCTCTATTCCTTTACTATCCTCTTACTCCATTTCTCCATTCCTCCACTATCCTCTTACTACTCCATTTCTCCATTCCTCCACTATCCTCTTACTCCATTTCTCCATTCCTCCACTATCCTCTTACTCCATTTCTCTATTCCTTTACTATCCTCTTACTCCATTTCTCCATTCCTCCACTATCCTCTTACTCCATTTCCCCATTCCTCCACTATCCTCTTACTCCATTCCTCCATTCCTCTACTATCTCTTACTCCCATTCCTCCATTCCTCCACTATCCTCTTACTCCTTTTCTCCATTCCTCCACTATCCTCTTACTCCATTTCCCCATTCTTCCACTATCCTCTTACTCCATCCCTCCACTATCCTCTTACTCCATTCCTCCACTATCCTCTTACTCCACTTCCCCATTCCTCTACTATCCTCTTACTCCATTCCTCCATTCCTCCACTATCCTCTTACTCCATTCCTCCACTATTCTCCTACTCCATTTCTCCATTCCTCTACTATCCTCTTACTCCATTCCTCCACTATCCTCTTACTCCATTCCTCCACTATCCTCATACACCATTTCTCCATTCCTCCACTAACCACATACTCCATACCCCCATTCCTCCACTATCCTCTTACTCCATTTCTCCATTCCTCCACTATCCTCATACTCCATTCCCCCATTCCTCCACTATCCTCTTACTCCATTTCTCCATTCCTCCACTATCCTCATACTCCATTCCCCCATTCCTCCACTATCCTCTTACTCCATTTCTCCATTCCTCCACTATCCTCATACTCCATTCCCCCATTCCTCCACTATCCTCTTACTCCATTTCTTCATTCCTCCACTATCCTCTTACTCCATTTCTCCATTCCTCCACTATCCTCTTACTCCATTCCTCCATTCCTCCACTATCCTCTTACTCCATTTCTCTATTCCTTTACTATCCTCTTACTCCATTTCTCCATTCCTCCACTATCCTCTTACTCCATTTCCCCATTCCTCCACTATCCTCTTACTCCATTCCTCCACTATCCTCTTACTCCATTTCCCCATTCCTCCATTCCTCCACTATCCTCTTACTCCATTCCTCCACTATCCTCTTACTCCACTTCCCCATTCCTCTACTATCCTCTTACTCCATTCCTCCATTCCTCCACAATAATCTTACTCCATTCCTCCACTATTCTCCTACTCCATTTCCCCATT
>NC_134796.1:47283153-47305653 GCF_046742065.1 Oratosquilla oratoria
TATACGAGTATACTGTATGTATATATATATATATATATATATATATATATATATATATATATATATATATATACACATACACATACATGTTGCTGGGACATTGTGACAAGTTGATGAAGGTGAAAAAAGAAATCACGGGTCTAGTTCCGAGTTTTTAAGTTTATTCCTAACCAGTTTCGCTCTGTGCTTCTTCAGAGAAAGAGGCAAAGAGCGAAACCGGTCAGGAATAAACTAAAAAACTGGGAACTAGACCCGTGGCTTTTGTTTCCACCTTCATAATATACACACACACATATATATATATGTATATATATATATGTATATATAAATATATATATATATATATATATATATATATATATATATGTATATATATTTATCACATGCAAACGTATACTCTGGAGCGAATATGTATGAGAACCAGGAGATCATAAACAAACTCACACAAAATGGAGGGAACGCGTGTTCTGTGGCGTAACTAAACCAACAACGGAATAAAACTCTTTCCACACATCTGAAGACTGTTTACACAGGAAGCTAGATAGGGGTCGTGCACACACATTCGCTGTGGAATCCTTTCTCTCTCTCTCTCTCTCTCTCTCTCTCTCTCTCTCTCTCTCTCTCTCTCTCTCTCTCTCTCTCCCTCTCCCTCTCTCTTTCCCTCTCTGTCTGTCTCTCTCTCTCCCTCTCTGTCTATCTCTCTCTCCCTCTCTGTCTATCTCTTTCTCTATCTCTCTCTCTCTCTCTCTCTCTCTCTCTCTCTCTCCCTCTCTCTCTCTCTCACCCACTTACTCTTTCTGTATGTATGTCTGTGCGTCTCCGTCTGTCTCTCCCTCTCCTCCCTCTCTCTGTCTGTATGTATATCTGTCTCTCTCCTCTCTCTGTGTGTATGTATGTCTGTCTCTCTCTCCCCCCGTCTCTCTCTCTCTCTCTCTCTCTCTCTCTCTCTCTCTCTCTCTCTCTCTCTTTCTCTCTTTCTCTCTTTCTCTCTCTCACACACACACCTCTCTCTTTCCCTCTCCCAGTTTAAGGTCAGATAATGTTATTCATGGGGTTATACGTCAAGAGCGACCTGCTTCTCTTCGGAATCCGAAATCGAACTGAATAAAATTCCCCGGATGTATTCGTCCTATGCGGAATGTAAGGACGATCTAAGAACTATTTATCTATTTATTTATCTATTCATTAGCTTTTGATCTATTTATTCTTATTTCTATTCACTGTTTGTTATTTATATTTTACGGTTTGTCGGTGAATTGAATGATTGTTTTGATGATGTGATTTATTATTTATTCATTTATTTATTTTCCCGTGTAGTTATTTGTTTGTTTTATTGTTGATTTATTCTCTTGTTTTTATTAGCACGTTTGTGTTGGTGAAGAAGCTGTCAAAAGGTTATTTTCTATTTACTTATTTATATATATATATTTATCTAGATTTTTATTTATTTATTTATTCAATTATTTATTTATTTATGTAAGATGTCGCAGTGACGAAGCTGTCAAAGGGTTATTAATATTTTTCTATCTATTTATTTTTATTTATTTATTTGTTTTTTATGTAAGCTGTCGCGGTGTTGATCCAATGTGATTGACAGGATTGAGTCACACACACGCGGTACGAGTGACGTCATAAGTTTAGATGTGATGGCACTGTACACTATTGTTATTTTCCCGTAAGGCCCCTTTCACACTAGGCAACTAGTGACCGTCACTAGTGGCGGTCACTAGTTGCCTAGTGTGAAAGTCTCGGGCAACTGCAAGCAACCAGTGACTGTCACCGAGTTGTGGAATCCTTTCTCATCATCTCATTAGTCGAAAGAATGGCATCAGTGGAGGAGGTGCTTCTTCTGTTGGCTTTGCTGGTCAAGAAAAAGAGACGGTCGGTGACGGTCACTTGTTACCGGAGCGGGGCAACAGCAACCGGGCAACCGCAGTGGCGTAGTGTGAAAGGCTCAATTCAAAATAATGGTAGGCAACTAGTCACCGTCACTAGTTGCCTAGTGTGAAAGGGGCCTAAGTGTAAAATTAAACAGAGGACACTTGTGAAGGAGGACGTCAACACTGAAATGGTCAAAGCGAAGGATATAATGTCAACAACAAGCGGGAATGTATTTCAGCATAAAACATTGACTCTCTCTCTCTCTCTCTCTCTCTCTCTCTCTCTCTCTCTCTCTCTCTCTCTCTCTCTCTCTCTCTCTCTCTCTCTCTCTCTCTCTCTCTCTCTCTCTCTCTCTCTCACACACACACACACACACACACACACACACACACACACACGCACGTTTTTATCCCTTCTGGTGTGTGTGTGTGTGCGCGCGCGCGTGTGCGTGTGTGTGTGTGTGTGTGTGTGTGTGTGTGTGTGTGTGCACGCGCGCGTGCGTGCGTTAGCCCTACACAGAGATCCACGTATTAAAAAATGGGGAGAGTAATCACATTCTACACCGTAATCAAATTGCTTGTGAAGAATCCTGGAAACAATCTTCGCGAATTCTTCGTATTTTGGTTCTGCCTTCAAGAGTACTATCCTATCGAAGAGCACTATCCTATCGACGTACCCACTGACCCTTCTCCTTCTCCCTATTGGATGACTACACAGGTCAACTCCCCCTCTCCCCCCACACCAACTACTCCCCCCCCCCCCAGCCATGGTTGTTAATCCCCCAGTAAACATTACCAAAGTTGCAAAAAGTGCTGCAGAATAAGCTCATTGTGCTGATGGTCGGGATGTAACTGTCTAATTAAGCCTCGGGCCGTCTCGTGGATTCAGCGTCTAAGTCGGGGAGGGGAAGAAGGGGGAGGGAGGCTCCCCCTCCCCCCCCCCCTCTCTCTCTCTCTCTCTCTCTCTCTCTCTCTCTCTCTCTCTCTCTCTCTCTCTCTCTCTCTCTCTCTCTCTCTCTCTCTCTCTCTCTCTCTCTCTCTCTCTCTCTCTCTCCCCCCCCCTTCATGACCGCTCCCGTGTCTCCCTCCAGCCCTTCCTTCCTTCTTTCCCTCCTTCCCTCCTTCCCTCCTTCCCTCCTTCCCTCCTTCCCTCCATCCCCTCCTTAACTCCTCTCTTTCCCTCCTCCCCTCCTTACCTCCTTACCTCCTTCCCTCCTTCCCTTCTTCCCTCCTTAACTCCTCTCTTTCCCTCCTCCCCTCCTTACCTCCTTTCCTATTTCCCTCCTTCCCTCCATCCCCTCCTTTCCTCCTTCCCCTCTTTCCTCCCTAAACATTCCCGTATCTCCCTGCCGTTCCTTCCCATTCCCCCCTTCCCTCCTTAACTCCTCTCCTTCCCCTCTTAACTCCTCTTTTTCCCTGCTCCCCTCTTTATCTCCTTCCCCTCTTTCTTCCCCAAACATCCCGTAATTCCCTCCAGCCATTCCCTCCCTCCTTCCCTCCTTCCCTCCTCTTTCCCTCCTTAACTCCTCTTTATCTCTTTCCCCTCTTTCTTCCCCAAACATTCCCATATCTCTCTCCAGCCCTTCCTTCCCTCCTCCCCTCCTTCCCTTCTTCCTTCCTTCCCTCCATCCCTCCTCTCTTTCCCTCCTCCCCTCCTTACCTCCTTCCCCTCTTCCCTCCCTAAACATTCCCGTATCTCCCTCCAGCCCTTGCTTCTCTCCTTCCCTCCTTCCCTCCTTAACTCCTTCCCTCCTCCCCTTCTTACCTTTCCCCTCTTTCCTCCCTAATTATTCCCGTATCTCCCATCAGCCCTTCCTTCCCTCCTTCCCTCCTTCCCTTCTTCCCTCCTTCCCTCCTTCCCTCCTCTTTTTCCCTGCTCCCCTCTTTATCTCCTTCCCCTCTTTCTTCCCCAAACATTCCCGTATTTCCCTCCAGCCATTCCTTCCCTCCTTCCTTCCTCTCTTTCCCTCCTCCCTCCTTCCCTCCTTACCTCCTTCCCCTCTTTCCTCCCTAAACCTTCCCGTATCTCCCTCATTTCCTTTCTCTCCCTTCTCCTTTCCTCCTTCCCTCCTCAACTTCTTAACTCTTCTCTTTCCCTCCTCCCCTCTTTACCTCCTTCCCCTCTTTCCTCCCTAAACACTTTCGTATCTCCTTCCAGCCCTTCCTTCTCTCCTTCCCTCCTCCCCTCCTTACTTCCTTCTTTCCTCCCTAAACATTCCCGTATCTCCCTCCAGCCCTTCCTTTCCTCCTCCCCTCCTTACCTCCTTCCCTCCTTCCCTCCTTCCCTCCTTCCCCTCTTTCCTCCCTAAACCTTCCCGTATCTCCCTCATTTCCTCTCCCTCCCTCCTCCTTTCCTCCTTCCGTATCACCCTCTTCTCCCTTCCTCTCATTCTTTACTCCCTATCTTCCTCTCTCCTCCTCTTTATTCCCTCTCCTCCTCACCTCATCCTTTCCTCCCTACTCCCTTCCTCTTTACTCCATACCTCCCTCCCTCCCTTCCTACCTCCTTCCCTTCCTCCCTTCCTCCCTTCCTCCCTCCCTCCCTTCCTCCCTTCCTCCCTCCCTCCCTTCCTTCCATCCTTCACTCACTCCCTTCCTCACTCCCTCCCTCCCATCCTTTCCTCACTCCCATCCTTCCCTCACTCCCTCCCTCCGTCCCTCCCTCCCTTCCTCCCTCCCTCCCTTCCTCCCTCCCTTTTCCACCCCATTGGTCCCTCCCCCCCTCTCATCCCATTCGTATCGACTCCGTGCCTCGTATTCATTAAACAGCATCACATAACCCCCCCCCCATCTCTCCCCATTCCCCCATTCCCCACTTTGGGGAGGAAAGCACTACCACGCCTTTTAGTGTTATTACACGTTCAGTCATTAGCGTGTGTGTGTGTGTGTGTGTGTGTGTGTGTGTGTGTGCGTGTGTGCGTGTGTGTGTGTGCGTGTGTGTTCAGAAGAACTACAAAGAGCGCTTCCATTAACGTGCTGTATCACAACATGTAACCTGCAATCTGGTACAAACTGGTATTTTCGGTATCGAAAATGAATTAGCAAATCGGACCTCCTTCTCAGCACTCTCGTGAGGGTGTTTTCGGCGTGTTCTCTGATAATGGGGTTTGCATGTGTGCAAGCAGATGTGAGCAGGTCGATCGGGAGATCAGGTGCGTGTGGTGACGTCACGCCGAATCTTATGGTAATGGCAGTCTCATTAATATATTTTAATTTATTTTATATTATTTGTTTATTTGTTTTGTTATCATTTGTCTGTTTGTTTATTATCATTTGCTCTATTCTCATTTATTATTAGTTGTATGTCAATTTATTATTCAACTATACCTATGCATTTATTTATGTATTTTATTATTTACATTATTATAGTTTTTATTTATTCATTTATTTATTTATCATTATGATTTTTTTTCGCATCCGACCTAGATATGGACCAAAAGGTCTCCTGTCGGCATGCTCCGCCTTTGTAATACTTTGTAATGTATGTTTTAGGTTCATAACTGTAGTACCAACTAGTCTGTATTGTTAAATTACTATTTTTCTTCTTCTTCACCTTGTTCACCTTTTCTTATTACTAATGGTACTTTTATAGTCATAGTCTTCATCAATATCGTCGTCGTCGTCGTCGTCGTCGTCGTCGTCATCATCATCATCATCATCATCATCATCATCACCACCACCACCACCACCATAATCACCATCACCATACATAACTTCGTCTTAATAACACTACCCGTTAACTTCTCCTTATATATATATAAAAAAGGTCCAATCACTTTCAGACGTGTCCAGTGAGCCTTCAACAACATAACCAAATAACCACTCAGTTGCAATAACCCAATAACCTGTGAGGGGGAGGGGGGTCTGGGGCATGGGGGGGGGGCAGTTTCGTTTGGCCTTGTCCTCTGTGAAGGGCCAACGAGGAGGACTTTATAGATTGGGGTGTTGGGGAGCCATGGCAGGAGGGGGGCACACGTCACAAATTCAAAGCTTCTCTATCGGGTTTCCATTGGCTCCGAGAAATATGTCCTCTCCATGAGAGAGAGAGAGAGAGAGAGAGAGAGAGAGAGAGAGAGAGAGAGAGAGAGAGAGAGAGAGAGAGAGAGAGAGAGAGAGCGAGGGAGAGGGAGAGAGAGAGAGAGAGAGAGAGAGAGAGAGAGGTGTGTGTGTGTGTGTGTGTGTGTGTGTGTGTGTGTGTGTGTGTGTGTGTGTGTGTGTGTGTGTGTGTGTGTGTGTGTGTGCGTGTTTACCTGATTGTAGTACACAGGAAAAGAGTAACCCTCTTGAGATCCTGTCTCCTACTCCCCAATTAATTATCAGTGTGTGCGTGCGTGCGTGTGTGTTTGTGTGTGTGTGTCTGTGTGTGTGTGTGTTTGTGAGTGTGTGTGTGTGTGTGTGTGTGTGTGTGTGTGTGTGTGTGTGTGTGTGTGTGTGTGTGTGTGTGTGTGTGTGTGTGTGTGTGTGTATTCACCACCATGGTGTCTTTGGATCATGTGTCGGACTCGTGAGTGACAGCTATTACCCTCCAGGAAGAGAGCTTAGAGCTTGTATGACCGATCTATGGGTAATGCCGTGAACTTACACGCACGCACACACACACACACACAACTCCCCGCCCTCGAGAGTTGGAGTAACGACTAGAAGCGCAGCGATGCTGAAATTATTTTCAGCCCTGGGCAGGATTCGAACCCGGACCGCCGTAGTGTCAGTCAAGGACTCTACCAACCGTGTGTGTGTGTGTGTGTGTGTGTGTGTGTGTGTGTGTGTGTGTGTGTGTGTGTGTGTGTGTGTTGGGGAAGACACAAGACTCCTTGCTTCTGGTGACGCCACATGATCTTGTTCAGCTGAGAGGGCATCAGCAAAATGAAGGGAATAGATATCACCGTGTTGTATGTATGGATATACATATGCAGAAATATACATGTATGCATACATACATACATACATACATACATACATACATACATATATACAGATATATATATATATATATATGTATATATATATGTGTGTGTGTATATGCATGTACATGTACATAGACATACATATACATATACATGTACATACACGCACACTGAATGGTCCCCAGTACACAGATATTAATATCTGTGTACTGGGGACCATTCAGTGTGTGTGTATAATACTTTCCCACGCGTACATACTACCCATTGCACTATCATAGCGGAAATGGGTTGAGCATAAAATTCGTGTTTATGTATGTAACCCGAGGATACAAATATAAGAAACTGTGTTCAACTTATATCTCTCTTGATAGCGCAGTGGTTGAAGTCACTGTTCACTTGTTACATCTGAGCTGGGTTCGAGTCCTTGGCTTCACTACGTATCAGTTTCTGTATATGTTTCCGTCGAGCTCCATGCCAGTCTCGATCGTGATGACATGGGATTAAAGTGGCATTAGTGTGGTTGAAAAAGATTAATACATATACATATGCATATACACGTACATACACAAATACGTGTACATGTACATTACATATATACATACACAGGCTCAGTCTCTGTGTACAGCCCTTGAGAGCGTAAGTGCATAGAAATTCACAAGAGGCTTAGGCGCAGTTGTTCACTTTGCCTTGATGGACCACA
This sequence comes from Oratosquilla oratoria, assembly GCF_046742065.1. Lineage (NCBI taxonomy): Eukaryota > Metazoa > Arthropoda > Malacostraca > Stomatopoda > Squillidae > Oratosquilla > Oratosquilla oratoria. The sequence continues at coordinate 47,290,638 of NC_134796.1, forward strand.
ATTCATGCTCTGTGATCATCGTCGTGGATATTACTGTAATTGTCGTCGTCCTCCTTCTTTTTATCTTTTTTCTTTGCCTCAAATGTGATTATCGACATTGTCATCATCGTTATAGCTGCCCTCCCTTTGCGGTACATGACTTTTCTTCAACCTGCATTTCATAAACTTGAGCTGATGTTCCCCATTGTCGTTCTCATTGTGTTCCTTCCGTTTTCTATACGGCTGGTTCACCGTTAAAGTTTGACATATTTTCTCATACACAAACGCAATAAGAATTCTTTGACATGTTTGCTGCACTCATTTAATATGTATGATGTAGTTGTGCTGTGTTCATTTGATATGCATTGAAATTGGTTTGTGTTTTAATATGGCTATTTTGTACATGAAGATATTTTCTCAACCATTTTTTTCACGTCGTCATCATCACCATCTTTTTGTGTCACTATGAATCCAGTAACTCCTTAATCTCATGATCGTTTGCCTCGTCAGACAATCATGTAAGATTGTTACAATTTCTATTTCTTAATGTTTCATTGTTTTCTATTCAGATAAATTAGAACCAGTGGTTGTGTGTATATCTACAGATATGTTTTCTTTTTTGATTTGTTCACTTTTTAGATATTGTTATATTTCTTCTTTCCTATGTGACCGTGCATTTTCTCATGCCCTTCTCCAATCTACGTTGTATGTCTGTTTCTTTGTGTATGTTTTTCAGACAAGTTTTCTTTGAAATGGTCTTACATTTAAGACATTATTGTATTCTTATATCTTTCTTTTTTGTGAGAATACTTTTAGCATTATTCGCCTACTGTATTTTGTACGTTTGTTTTCTTGTGTCTGTTTTTCAGACAAATTTTCTTTGAAATGGTCTTATATTTTAAGACATTATTGTATCTTTATATCTTTCTTTTTTTTTGTGAGAATACTTTTTCGCATTCCTCTACTACTGTATCGTGTACGTTTTTTTCTTGTGTATGTTTTTTCAGATAAGTTCTCTTTAAAATGGTTTTACGTTTTAAGACATTACTGTATTATTTGTCTTTTTTTAGAATACTTTATTTCGTATTCCTCTCCTACTTTACCTTGTAAGTTTATTTTCTGTTTTTGTGTTGCGACACTGCTTCTGACCCAGGGCAGTGGACAAGATGCAGGGATGACCCGTCATCCAGGAGGTGCCAAGATAAGAGGGAGGGAAGAGGGTGGAGGGGAGTGGAGTGTAATAGGGTTGGAATGGGTTGGAGTGTTTTTTTTCCCGTTGTTTTTTGGATACCTCCCTTATAAGGGGGAAAGAAGCATTTGGTATATGTATGTATATATGTGTTGCCTGTCGACGGGCAATGTATAGCATAAGTGCTCTTCCACGTGTTGACTTTGATTTACTAATAAGTTACTTGATGCGTCTTGTTTGATGACAAAAAGCTACTTTTCAGTACAGCCGGTCACGAAAACCCCACAGCAGTGATCAAAATACAAAGGATTACAAAGGCGGAGCATGCCGACAGGAGACCTTTTGGTCCATATCTAGGTCGGATGCGAAAAAGGATCATAATGATGATAAATAGATAAATGAATGAATAAATAGGCAAATGAATAAATGAATATATAGAAACTATAATAATGTAAATAATAAATAAAATACATAAATAAATGCATAGGTATAGTTAACTAATAAACAAACAGGCAAATAGTAAATAATGATAGACATGTAACTAATAACAAATGAGAATCAAGCAAATAATAATAAATAGACAAATAATAACAAAACAAACAAATAATACTATTCTCATAAAAGGTTGATGTCTTTCATAAATCACACAAAAATGTGTAAAATTTTCATTGTCTAAATAGAATCATCATTCCACGGAAATGAAAAAAAAAACAACAACATACGATTATGGAGATCTCAATCATGTTATTTGTGATCAACCATACTGGAAGTTTAACTTCACCTCTATGTTAATTTGTGTTCTCAGCCGCATATTGTGTCTTAATAAAAACAAAGAAAATAAAAAGTAAATTTTAAATAATTTGTCCTCAGCCGCCTATTGTGCCTTAAAGAAGAAGAATATAAAAAGTAAAGTTTAAGTTTGAATATTTGTCTTTACTCGTAAACAAATGCTTATCATTTTCGTCCTCTGATCTTCTGATACCACGATAACGCTGACAACGAAGACCCTTGCCGTTCGAACCTCTGGCAGATACTGTCGGCTATGACAGTCAGCGATGAGGAGCTGACAATGCACCTCCAACGCCTCCTGTGCCTAATTATACCTTATTGCCGCGAGTGTTAAATACATGAACGTGTGTGTATACTTGCATGATTGCATGCAAATGCAAACAAGCGTCATTGGAGCCCTTGCATGCAAAATGGCCGTACATAATACTCGTACAACTGCTTCCAGATGAAGTTTGCATAATTTTTATTTTATTATATTTTATTTATTATTATTATTATTATTATTATTATTATTTTTTTTTTAGGATTTTTAAAATTTTATTTCCTCTTCCTCGTATCGTCATACTTACCGTTTGACCCTGTTCACACCAGCGGTTTCAACCGCCACGATTTAAGCCGCAGTTGTTCAATTACAATACAAGTCAATGAAGGCGTTCACACGTAACCGCGAAGTTTTTCCTTGACTATGTGGTACCACCGCGTTTCCGCGCGGTTCAGACCAGGGCCTTTCCTCTCTGCCTCTGACGTGTCCAACATCTTACTCCGTTTTCTCTTCACTTTTTACCGTTTTCTTTTAACCCCTTAGTTCTTGCCTTGAGAAAAAGGCTATCGTATGTTTTTAGTCAAAGCATTTTGGCACCAATAATCAGCGCTTCTGTCCTTAGAGAAGACACTGCACCTGAGAGTGGTTGTAGAAAAAGTAGAGGAGGAAATTTGGATCAGGACAGTGGTAGATGAAGTATAAGAATTATACATATATATTTGTACAACACTGAATGGATCCCAGTGGACACATTTACATTTATCAACCCCAATTCACTTTCATTCTAAGCCATCAGCATCGAGAAACTCGAGGAGGCATACATGCAGAAATTGAAACGTGGTATAGCCATGGACTATATATATATATATGTTTATATATATATATATATATATATACACACATATATATATACATATACATATATATATATATATATATATATATATTATATATAAATTTTCTTATTTTTTAGGAGACTAGTCTCTATTCTTAAGCGGCTCATACACGATCAATTATATTGCGCAATATAATTGATCGTGTATGGGCCGCTTTAAAAGAATACTACATGACCCTGGTCCGTATGGATACCACTAAATTTCCTGAAATATCAAACACATAAAATATGCAATAAATTTCCCCATATGGAGGGTAGCCATTTTTTTTATATTGTCGTCATAGCGAAGCCGGTTTTCATCCCATCTAGCACGAAAATAATCCCCCCTTTCCCCCTCTCCCCACCTTCCTCCTCCCCCCCGTCTCCCCTCCCCGGAAGTTGGTTGAACTCGTGTGTCGTTAGCCTGAGTAAAGCTCGTTAAGTGTGCCACATGGTGCGAAAGCGGTGATGGGCTTGCGCGCACGGGAGGAGGAGGAGGAGGAGGAGGAGGAGGAGGAGGAGGAGGAGGAGGAGGAGGAGGAGGAGGAGTGCCTCCTGACCTTGTTTACCCTCTTAGCTCGACTCTTGTTGGCCTCTCCAGAGCCTTCTCGGCGATCTTTTTCCAAGCCCAAGACTAAAGGCTGTTTGCGGGAGGAGGATGAGGAGGACCAAAAGGAGAGGAGGAGGAGGAGGAGGAGGAGAGGAGGAGGAGTAGGGGGAGGAGAAGGAGGAGGAGGAGAAAGAGAAAGAAGAGGATAGGAGGAAGAAGAGTGGAGGAACAGGAGAAACAAGAGAGGAGGAGGAGCAGGAGGAGGTGGTGGTGATGGTGGAGAAGGAGGAGAGGAGGAAGGGTAGGAAGGAGGATGAGGGGCTAGGAGGAGGAAGACGAAAAGGTGGAGATGGAGAAGGGGAAGAAGGACAAAAAGAAAGACGGAAAGATGGAGCTGGAAAAGATGATGATGATGATGATGGTAAAGATGATATTGATGATAAAAATGATATTGATGATGATGATAAAGATATTGATGATGATAAAAATGATATTGATGATGATAAAGATGATATTGATGATGATGACGATGATAAAGATGATATTGATGATGATGACGATGATGGTGGTGGCGGTTGTGGTGATGATGAAGTTGATATGGATGACGACGGTGACGATGACTACGATGACGACGACGGCGGTGGCGGCGGTTATGTCGGTGTTGGTGTGCTTGTGATGGTGGTTGTGATGAGGAGGAGGAAGATGCAGAGGATGACGACCTGCCTGAGGTCAACCCTCTCTTTACAGAATCCTTTCTCATTTTTATCATCAATCTTCCAGACTTCACTTCTTTCTTCTCTCGTGCGCGATCATTCACAGCTCTTCATGAAATATTAATCCATGTTTACCGCCACGAATGGAGGCACTAACCTTACACTTTTCTTGCACATTTATCTTTTTACTTATTTATTTACTTATTCACTTATGCACTAATTTATCTATTTATGATATAATTATTTATGTATCTATATTGTTTTTTGTATGTCGAGTGTTTCAGGTTCTTATTCGAGATTTTTTTGTTTTTGTTTTCAAAATCTCCAAGAAAGCATTTCCTCTTGTGTTTACTAACAAGTGGGTCTACTAGACAACCAGCTACTGGGTTTTTTAATAGTCTACTTATTACTGGGTTTATTAGTTTACCAGTTACTGAGCGTACTACTTTATCAGCTTATTAATTTACTAATCATCCTGCTAGTAATTCACTGCTAGTAATGACTTGAGCACTTGTTCTATTTGGCTCTAGGCGATTTTAATCAGCTGAGGGAAAGCTCATTATTCAGTCTATTGCGTCGATGTGCTAAAGTCCCCATGTATCCATTATATATACATATGCATCAATTACAATCTAATCCCAAGTGTTGGTTAGGGCATCACCTGGTCGCATATTGCTGTCATCCTTACCTCATGTCACGTCAACAGTGACACCACCATCATGACACAATGGCGACGCTTTTTCGCCATGCGCGGCTGTAAGACCCTGTTCACATTAGCGGTTTCAACCGCCGCGGTTTGAACCACGGCTGTTCAATTACAGTGTAAATCAGTGGAGGCGTTCACACGCAACCGCACATTTTCCTTGACTATGAGGTACCGCCGCGGTTTCCGCGCGGTTCAGGCCTCTAGAGTGAACAACGTTTTAGTGCCAGGTTGGCAGATTCCTTTCTGAGCCTAGCCGCAAGCTCACCCACGCGACTACGTAAGCGTCCTGGCGCGCATATAGCCCGTAGTTATCCTGCTAAGCTCCAAGGCGGAGCCTCGCAGTGAAGGGAGAAATATAGTTGTAATTTTAATAGAATTTTGAATTTTTATTATCCAACAGGACTCGTATGTAGCATGCAGCTACATCTATCCTTCTATCGTGCCAAAGAGGTGGAGTTGATCAAAGAGAGATTTAAGGAAGGCAGTAGTAGATAGGTGGGAGAACAGAGGTTGAAAGTGGTCCACATTCTTCTTTAAGTGGAGAGAAGCCTCCAGGCATTAAAGAATGCTGCGTGTATCTGGTCCGTAGGGGTGCCATTGAACTCTTCTTAGGTTGATAATTCATTCATTTGGTTCGGATGACGCCATGTGATTTTATTCTCTCGCTTTTCCGTTATCTCTATCGCCCCTTCTCTCTCTCTCTTTTCGTCAATAGAATACATTCAAGAGTCCATTTTTTTAACCAAGATTCGATGACAGCTCCAGAACATGGTAAGGCGGAGCTAAATATGACATAGGGAATTTGAATGTTCAAAGTTCACACAGTTCCTAAAAAATTAGGTATTTACACAAGCTTGAGATTAAGGTAGACTTAATGGATAATTGCATACATGGGTATATTTACAAATATGGAGATAACTACAGATGATACGTATTACCAGAGAACGGGGGATGGGCATTTGTTGACAGTATTGATTTATTTGTTTGCTTGCGAGTTCTTACTCGTAAACATTGCCCATCAATTCAACCTGCCGCCACTTTCATAGACAAGCGAGGTGAAACAATGTGGCTTTACATAGGCTCATGGCACCATGTGGATTGACAGTAAAGGTTAGTCCCCTCCTTCTTTTCCCCACAAACCCATAGGTCCGTCGCTAGCCGCTACTCTCCAATCAGCTCCCCTCCCCACCCACATAGCGGACAGTCGCGCAAGAGGTTTACAACCATTATTGGTGTCACATCCGCTGGCCTGTTCCCCCTTCCCGCCCTCCCTCGCCCTCTGTCTCCTCTCCCTCTTCTCTCTCTCTCTCTCTCTCTCTCTCTCTCTCTCTCTCTCTCTCTCTCTCTCTCTCTCTCTCTTTCTCTCTCTCTCTTTCTCTCTCTCTCTCTCGTATCTCTCTACCTCCCTCTTTCTCTCGTATCTCTCTACCTCTCTCTCCCCTTCTCCCCCTCTTCCTCTCTTTCTCCTTTTCTCACTTTCTCCTTCCCTATCTCTTTCTTTCTTTCTCCCCCCCTCTCTCTCTCAATCTCAATCTCAGCCTCAATCTCACTGACACATTTCTACCCTTCGCTCTGCCCTGTGTAAGATTTACGCCTCCTTTCTCTCTTCGTCATTGGCCACCAGAAATGAGTCTTTCCAGTTCCGACACACACTTCCTTCTCCTCGACTCCCAATAATTCATATTTTTCTTCTGGTTTCTTGTGTATTCAGTAATCTGGAATAGTTTCTTTTGTTCATAGATACTTCATATTCTTTCATCCTTCCCAACTCTGGTTTTTATCTCCGTCTCTTCTTTCATTTATATCACCCCATTATCTTCAATTTATAATTTGTCTATTCATTTATTTAATCATTTATATATTCATTTGTCTATGTTCTTATTTATTTATCTATTTATTTCTAATGCCATTGATACGTTTGGTCGTGCTGCTTGTTATCTCTGTTTTAATTTGTCTTCACAATGCTTCTTTCTTTTTCTCTTTGTCCTCGTTATCTCCATTCCTATACTTCAGATAGAGACACTCCCTCTCCTCCAATACATTCTTCAAATCCTTTCCTCAATATACATTCCCTGCATTCCTTCTCTTCTCCTTGACACAAGAGTCTTCTTCCTGCACTCCTCCACACTTTTCAAGAATTGAAATGTCTCCCATTTTTTTTTCAATCGTTGTTATTCTTTTTCTTTAATTCTTCTCTACCCTTTTGTCTTGTCTTATCCCCTCCCTAATTTAAGTGCCTTACTTTGTATATTTATATTTATATGTACAGTATATACTTAAATAGTAGTAAACTCTACGTCGAGTTGAACAAGGTTAATAGTGCTGTATTTGCTGTTAAATCTAATACCAATTACATCAGAGAGAAACTGCTGCTGAACGCACAAACATTCTTAAACACACACACACACACACACACAAACAACACACACACACACAAACAAACACACACACACACAAACAAACACACACACACACACACACACACACACACACACACACACACACACACACACACACACACACACACACACACACACATGAACAAGATGTGCATATTCACACAGATATGTGATAAAGGAAACACAGACTTTTTTATTATTTCTTCTATGGTTCACTTTATGAAAAGGAATTAATCTCGCCTCTTTCATGATTCCAGGTAAGACTGTAGACAGCCGCTGATGCCGGGGAGAAAGGAAACCTTTAGTCTGGACCAGAGGTGAGGCTGATGTTGGTGGTGGTTCTTGTAGTGTTTTTGCAAGTTATTCTGGGTCGTTGTGTGTTTCTGTTTTTTTTTTTTTTGGGTAGTCTTTTGGATTCTTATGTGTTCATGTTTTTCTTTCTTGTGGTATCAAGACTCATCTGTGGCCCAAAAATCCCAGAACAAGATCAAGTTATCATAAAGAGGTACACAGAGTTGGATATATGAGTACCGAAGGCCCAACATCACTCGGCAATACTTACCACGTCTTCTGGTAAATATCTCTTGGATGAATGTTGTGAATACGGGGCTATTACTGTTGTTAGTGACCAATAGGAGGACGAAGAGGGGGGCAGTCTCCTAGTGTCAACTTTCTTGATATGAAACGTTAGTGTACGATGGATGGATACTGATAAGGACATTTGGTCCGGTTCAAAAAAGAAAACGGGGTTCCAACCTTTGCACAGCGTTTTTTGTTGTAGTTGAAGTTGTTGTTGGAATAGACGGTGTGTGTTGGGGGGGGGGAGGTCATTCCCTACCACAGAACCTCTTGTAGGTGTCCCGGAAGGGGCATTATGATCCCTGTGAAGGACCCCAAACGAAACATATTTCTTCCGATAAGGCTTCATCCATGAGGTGCTTAAGTGGGAAAGGGCAATAAGTGGATGTGAGATGGGTGATGGATGGGTGTTGGGTGGGTGTATCATTTACATCGGCTACTCTGCTTATAAGGTGGAAAATGCCTTTGGTCTGTGTGTAGAAATGTATGTATGTATGTATGCCATCTAAGCCATGAACCCATTCTTCACCCATCCCATACCCATCAACACCCATGCATTTTCGCTTTCATTTGAGCCTGGGTCAGAAGCAATGCAGCAAGACATAGCACCTCCATGAAAAACATAATCTACATATTTTATTCAGGGGAAGGAAAATTCTGAAGGTCTCGAGAGAAGACAGAAGACTTCTCTCCAAGTCTGTTTATCATGCTTCTGTTGTTAGCCAGAATAAAATGTATAATTTAGGGCCGATAGGTCGAGCAATTGCTTTCCTTGTCATTAAGGAGACTGCAGTTTCATGACCACATCAGCTTGCTCATAATCGCTTGACCGATTATCGGCGTCCCTTTCCAGAGAGCTAATCATTTTTCTATGCGAGCATCCTCGAGTAATTACCAACCAACCAACCTCCCCACAGTCCCTACTCATCTCCTGCATGGTGCCGTAATTGCCTTCTCCCCCCCCAAAAAAAAAAAAAAAAATATATATATATATATAATAAAATAGATGAATAAATGAATAAAAATAAAATAATTAAATAAAATAGGTAATTGAAAATAAAATAAAAGATAAGATAAATAATTGAAAATATAAATAAAATTAATAATAATAGTAATAATTAATAATGATAATAATGATAATAAAACATCGAACCTCTTTGCCTTAAGTGTTGTGAAATTATATTTTGATTACAGTAAAAAAAAAAAAAAAAAAAAAAAAAAAAAAATCCAAAACCGCATAAGGTTTCTTGAAGGAAACTCGATTCAACTGTTGCCTCAAATTTGACTGACCGGAAGTCCACAGCCCTACAACAATCCTTGGGTCTTTTCATAAGTCTTGGAAAAAAATGATGTCTGCGTTATTTTAGGGTGGGATTGTTTTATGTCATCATCGACTGAAAATCCTTGGAGCGGAGAGGTCGCCGGTTGTTGGTTCGTCTTGTGCCCAAAGGTAAAGGAAGTACAGACAATGGATCTTTCATGTTATTGCCCCACCACTATTTTTTTAATTTTTCTGTTGTCTTTGATTTTGTTTATCTTGGGTTAGGTTAGGATAGGTTAGGATAGGTTAGGTTAGGATAGGTTAGGATAGGCTCGGCTAGGTTAGGATAGGATAGGTTAGGTTAGGATAGGTTAGGATAGGATAGGTTAGGTTAACCTAACGTAACCTAACCTAACCTAACGTAACCTAACCTAACCTAGCGTAACCTAACGTAACGTCACGTAACCTAACCTAACCTAACGTAACCAAACCTAACCTAACCTAACCTACCCTAACCTAAGATAAACAAAATCAAAGACAACAGAAAAAAAAAGAATTAGTGGTGGGGGCGATAACAGGAAATTTCCCACACAATTTTTGATTGAAGGAGATCTTGCGCCCAGTTCGAAGATGGAACGGTAACCCCTCAAGGTGATCGGGAGCTGGTCTTTATGACTCCAGTGTATCAAAGAGAGGATCTCGCGCAGTTTTCTAATAAGCCCAGACCTTATGCGTTGCTGTTCTTTAGCATCGTGAAGGGGATCACAAACTTTTTACACAGAACAATCAACCACTACTAGTTTTCAGTGTGTTGCCACACTGGGTAACATATGTGACCCTCTCCCCCCTCCCCTCCCACCTTCCCCTCCCCCCTCCCCTCCCACCTTTCCCTCCCCCTCCCCCTCCTCCTTCCCCTCCCACCTTCCCCTCCCCCTTCCGTTCCCCCTCAACCCTCCCCCTTCCCCTCCCCCTTCCCCTTCCCCTCCCCCCTTCCCCTTCCCCTCCCCTCTCCCCTTTTCCCTCCCCTTATTTTATTTATTATTGTTTATATTATTATAGTTTTTATCTATGTATTTATCATTATATTTCTTCCGCATCCGACCTAGTTATGGACCAAAAGGTCTCCTGTCGGCATTCTCCGCCTTTGTAATCCTTTGACAACCGTAGAGTCTCCCAGACAAGGCAAACAGTGCAAGCTTTTTCTAACCCTGCACACAAACATGATGATGATTAGGTTTAACGTCGCAAACTCCCCTATAAGGAGGCTAGAACGGTGTCCCTCACAAAGGACTTTGTAACGTGGGATTTAACGAATCATGCCCTTGGTCCAACTCACTCGAGGCAGGATTCGAACCACCATCACCTCTACCTCCGTCGTAAGCAGCGACGTTCTAACCAACTAGGTCAGCGAGGATCCAAACATGCATATACATGAATAGAATCACCAGTGAAGGTGATGTCGATCAAATAATTCCGACTGTCGTCCCCGGATTCGAACCGGGGTCGTGAAATCACAAAGCCATCGCCCTACCAACTGAGCCATCGAGCCTATAAAATTCTCTAACCTGGACTTAGTTCCTCAGGAGTAGATTAACTTCCAGGTAAGAGAATTTTATAGGCTCGATAGCTCAGTTGGCAGGGATGGCTTTGTGATTTCACGATCCCGGTTCGAATCCGGAGACGACAGTCGGAATTATTTGATGCATATACATGTATACAAACAAGTAATGTAGGACTCTGGAAGACTATGTGACGAGTCACACTATGTATGCATGTGATTCATCACCTTGATCCAGCGGTTCCCAAACGGTGTGCCGCGGCACCAAAGAGTGCCGTGAGATCAACTGAGGGTGCCACCAAAATTCAGAGCAAAAATAATTCTCGTATTACCGACTCTCTCTGTCATCCATTTTTGTTCATTAAAGCAGCATCAGTGTAAAGATGAGTATTTTCATATTACCCAGGGACAAAATTTTGTTTGATGTTGAATCGACTAAATACTGACAAACTAGAACTTAGATTTTCTAATCATTGTGCCGGGGACTTCTGAAGGGTTTGGCAAGGGTGCCTCAAGCCAGAAAAGGTTGGGAGCCACTGCCATAATCCTTACCTTGTCTTTTATTTCCACAGCATTATGAAGCCAGTAAGGAGGTTCAACAGCTTTGCATGTTCTTGTACTTTCTTTCCTTCATTACAATTCTTCGTACTCCCACTGTGATACACTTGTGTCTCATTTCCTCTGGAAGAAATATGTGGACACATTGTTCATTCACTCTTTCTCTTCTCTGTCTCCTTCTCTCTCTCTCTCTCTCTCTCTCTCTCTCTCTCTCTCTCTCTCTCTCTCTCTCTCTCTCTCTCTCTCTCTCTCTCTCTCGCTCTCTCTGTCTCTCTCCCTCTCTCTATGTCTCTCATTCTCTCTCTCTCTCTCTCTCTCTCTCTCTCTCTCTCTCTCTCTCTCCCCTTCTCTCTCCCTCTGTCTCTCATTCTCTCTCCCTCTGTCTCTCATTTCTCTCTCTCATTCTCTCTCTCATTCTCTCTCTCTCATTCTCTCTCTCTCTCTCTTTCTCTCTGTTTCTTCCCTCTTCGTCTCTCATTCCCTTCGTCTCTCATTCCCTTCGTCTCTCATTCTCTCTTTCATTCTCTCTTTCATTCTCTCTCTCTTTCTATCTCTTCTCTCTCTCTCTCTCTCTCCTCTTCTCTCTCTCTCTCTCTTTCTTTTCTCTTTCTTTCCCTCTCTGTCGCTCATTCTCAATCTGTCTCTCATTCACCTCAATCATCCAGTCCGTCTCTCATTTTCTCCTTTCATTCTCTCTCTCTCTCGTTTCTCTCTCTCTCTCTATCTCTCGTTTCTCACCTCTCTCCCTCTCTCTCCTCTCTCTCTCTCCCGTCTCCTCTCTCGACTCTCTCTCTCTCGCATCCAATCGCTCTCTCTCTCTCTCTTCTGTCTCTCTCTCCTCTCCTCTCTCTTTCTTTCTCTCCCTCTTCTCTCCCTGTCCCGCTCATCTCTCGCTTCGCCCCTCTCTCTCTCTCCCTGTCCTCTCTCTCGCCGCCCTCCCCCTCTTCTCTTCCCTCCCTGTCTCTCTCTCAGCTCTCCCTCTCTCGTCTCGCTCCTCACCCCCTCTTTGTCCTCTCGCTCTCCCCAGCTCTCTTCTCTGTCTCCTCTCCTCTATATGTCTCTCATTCTCTCTGGTCTCCTCATTCTCCTCTCTTCTCTCTCTCTCGTCTCTCCTCGTCTCTCTCTCCCTCACTCTCTCCATCTCTCTCTCACCTCTCTCTCCTATCTCTCTCTCTCTTTCTTTCCTCGTTTCTTTTCCCTCTCATGTTCTGTCATTCTCTCTGTCTCTCATTCCACTCCGTCTCTTCAATTTTCTCTTTCATTCTCTCTCTACTCTCTCCTCTCTCTTTCTCTTCTCATCTCTCCTCTCTCTCTCTCCATCTCTCTCTTCTCCCTCTCTCTTCATCTCTCCCTGTCCTCTCCATCCATACGCTCTCCTCTCCCTCTCCCTGTCACTCTCTCTCAGCTCTCCTCACTATCGCATCCTCTCCCGCTCTCTCTCTCTCTCTCTCTCTCTTTCTCTCCGCTCCTCTCCCTTGTCTCTCCTCTCGCTACCCCTCTCTCTCTTCCCTGTCTCCTCTTCTCGCTCTCTTCCCTCTCCTCTCTCGCTCCCCCTCTTTGTTCTCTCGCTCTCCCTCTCTCTCTGTCTCTCTCCCCTCTTTATGGTCTCTCATTCTCTCTGGTCTCTCATTCTCCTCTCTCTTCTCCTCTCTGTCTCTCTCTCTCTCTCTCTCTCTCGTTTTTTCTTTTTTACTACTGCAAACGTTTATATTACCGAGTATGTTTTGACTATTAACTCGACCCTCGGCAAGCGATCAGCTGTTTGAGATAAACGTTACATCAAACGAAACTAATCCACAGTGAATGACAGCACAAAACAATCCACGCACACTCTGCCAACAAACAAAAACTTTTTTGAGAGTAACTGTTTGACGTGTGTGGAGATTAGAGGTAATGGTGATTTTACGATAGCGTAGCGTGACACTGATAGTGTCACGTTCTAAATGTATATATATGCATATACATACACACACACACACACACACACACACACACACACACACACACACACACACTACACACACACACACACATTTTATATATATATATAAATATATATATATATAATATATATTATCATGTGGTGTGTGTGTGCGTGTTGGTGTCTGGGGATGGTGAATACCTGGTTTAGGTGAAATTGGGTGAATTCACTAGGAAAAAACTAAATGAAGCTTTCGTATATTACATCTTCAGTGCAAAGTACAAGGAAAAGGAGGATTATAGGGACAGCCAATATGTATACTATATTATCTATATATCTATATATATATATATATTCTTATATATACTATATATATATATAAATGATTATTAATATATATATATATGAAGACATCCTGAAAGGTTACAAGAGGGAGGTAGAAGGTAAAACACACCAAGTAGAACAATAGTTTAATTCTTTGACTAGTTTTCGGCACATATGATGCTTCTGAGGAAGCACCACTGGTGCACGCAACCATGCGGAAACTAGTCAAAGAAATAAACACTTGTTCTACTTGTGTTATAGTATATATAAATATATATATATTAGAAATATATATATATATAAACATATATATAGTATATTATATATATTCCTAGTAATCCTATTTTTCCATAATACTTTGCATTTGAGATATAATTTAAACGAAAGCCGCTTTGTTTCGTTTTTAATTTTTCTTTCCCGGTGGTCACTCCAAGCCTAACTGAAACACAAGTAGTTTCTTTATGAATTACAGACCAAAACCAAAGGGTCATTTTCCTTTCTTATGAATGGGATTTGGCCCGAGCGCAATAGTTTGTAACCCATACTAAAAGCATTTAAAGTTCATTTATCACCCCCATTTCCTGCGTAGAAGTTTGTGAAGAGGCGAGTGCAATGTAGTTATGGGTTCGGGAAAGTTTTGTATTAAGAATCATTTAAGATAAAAGCGCCTAAGCAAGATGTTTGCTGTGCTGTAAATGACTGTTCATTTTATTTTTTTTATTATGTTTTTGGTCATTTATCTATCTGTTTATTATTTGCCTTGATTCTCATTTTATTAATTAGTTAATATGTCAATTTATTATTATTTACTATTTACCTGTTTGGTTTATTATTTAAATATACCTATGGCATTTATTTTGTTTATTATTATTTACATTACCTAAAATATTTTTTGTTTATTCGTTTTTTTATTTATTTCAGTTTTACATATTCATTTATTCATCATCATATTTTTTCTCAGCCCGACCTTGATATGGACCAAAGGTCTCTTGTCGTCTATGCTCTGTCCTTTGTAATCCATTTGTGATCCTTTGTAAATACTAAATATTTTGACAAAGTGTATAAAATAGAGATTTTTTGTGGCTAATTGGTAAGACAAGTTCATTCATTTGACTGCATCAACGGGTTCCAATGTGAAGTGAGAACTCTTTTAAGCCCGAATGGCCAAACCTTTACATTTTCCTCTCTATCTACCGTGAATCTCAGTCTAGGCCGCAGCGATTCCCCAAACTAATGGGTCGCGACCCAAACTATGGTTCGCGAAGTGTTCAAGAAAGTGGGTCCGCGAGACCTTGTTTAGAAAAAAAAAAATAATTTCCAATCAAAAGCTTCCAACACTTGTGTTTTCAATATT
>NC_134796.1:47310653-47320653 GCF_046742065.1 Oratosquilla oratoria
CTCTCCTTCTCTCTCTCCTTCTCTCTCTCTCTCACAAGAGGGCTCTCCCGTTTGATCCCTCCCTCGATGGCTTTGACAGTTCCTCGAAAAAACAAAGACGGTGGGAGAGGGTGTGGAGGTGGGTGGGTGGGAGTGGGGTTGGCTCAAAGCGCTGCTGAGACACCTCAGCTGGTGGCCGACACCCGAAGAGCAGATCGACGAACTGACTTCGATTCTTGGGTCGTCGTCGGCCCGGCGGTGATCCGTGATGTGTCAGATGAAGATCTCGTTAACAAAACAGGAACTCTTCTGCCACAGTGACCTGACTCGTACATGAAAAACATAAGAATGAAGGAGACTGCAAGAGACCATAAGGCCTACACTTGGTAGTTCCATGTCCATTACCACCTGTCATCCCCCATCCATAAAGTTGTCTAACCGTTTCTTAAAACAAATGATAGTTTCAGCGCTCACTACATGGTTACTAAGTCTATTCCATTCGTTGAACACTCAATTAGTAAACCAATTCTTGCCACGCACGCACGCATACACACGCACGCACGCAATTACGCACGCACTCACACACGCACACACACACACACACACACACACACACACACACACACACACACACACACACACACACACACACACACACACACACTCACACACACAGACTTCCTCTACGAACTTGTGTTAACATACTCCTTGTGTTGGTTTCTACATGTACAGGTATGTGTACCAATGTTACTTTCCTTCTCATCCGTGTGTGAGTTTACGTGTATTTGTGTGCGCGCGTACATGTCCCACCTTTCCTTATATAAATCTTCCCCTTCCAAGGATTTATATAAGATATATATAAGGAAAGATTTTTTTTAAGAATACCACCGAATACATCTTGGGTGTGGTATTACCCCCAAGGATAGAAGCGCTGGTTGCCTGTCCCTTTCCGACATGACCTTCCCCTTCTCCCTCCCACTCCCTCCTCCACCCTTTTTTTTAATCATTTATTTATTTTGTTCCTGTGGGTGGTGTTGTAGAAGACGATCTTTGAGGTCAGAAATCGTCGTCAACTGACAAAAACTACCAGTTATTACCAATGACAGTAACTTACTGGCCGCATAATTACAAGAAGAACTAAATTTTTTTTTTTTTTTTTTAATCTTTTCCCGATTCAGAACTGCGGCATCGCATCATCACAAGAAGAACTTTTTTTTTTTCTTCTTCTTTTTTTTAATCTTTTACCGATTCAGAACTGCGGCATCGCAATTTCTATAGAACGCTCCCGTGGGTTGTGGTGGTGGTGGCCGACGAAATGAACGCAAGTTTTGGACTGTGCGGATCGGAAAACAATGGACCCTTTGGAATAAAGTGGCCGCGATTTTACAGCATTCTGAGTCGTTGAAAATATTAATCCCCCCGGAAGATCGGGATTTTTTTTCCCGAAGTGTTTGTCAAAAAAGAAAGAGAGAAAAAGAGAGTAATTCCATTATTCCACTTCTTCTCTCTTTCCTACTTAGTTTTTTTAAGATGTTTGAAATTTCTCTTTTTTTCCTAGTCTATATTCTTTATTTTTTCCACACCTTATTCCTCCTCGTCCTCTTCTTCCTCCTCCTCCTCTTCCTTGTCTTCCTCCTCCTCCTCTTCCTTGTCTTCCTCCTCTTCCTTGTCTTCCTCCTCCTCCTCTTCCTAGTCTTCCTTCCTCCTCCTCCTCCTCCTTCCCATTACTCATGCCCCTACTCTTCTTCGTCCTCTTCTTCCGCTTCCTCCTCTTCCTCGTCTTCCTCCTCCTCCTCCTCCTCCTCCTCCTCCTCTTCCTCGTCTTCCTCCTCTTCCTCGTCTTCCTCCTCCTCCTCCTCCTCCTCCTCCTCCTCCTCCTCTTCCTCTTAATCATGATCCTTTTCCTTCCCTATGTTCTTCAGTTCTCTTCCCTCTCGATCTTGTCCTCTTTTCCCCTCTCTCTATTCCTCCTCCTCCTCCTCTTCCTCCTATTCCTTCTTCTTTTCCTCCCCCCATCTTCCATCCTGTCCTAGTCTTTGGCCTCCTCCTCTTCCTCCACCTCCCCAGAGCATTTAATTGTAATTGGATAGGATAGTGGTAGCAGTAGTGTTAGTTCATCTTCCATCGCCTAGTTGCCTTGTTTTCTTAACTGTAGCTTAGTTTAGTAAACACAAACAGCCTCGTTAGGGCCAGTAGGCTTGCTGTTGTTTGTTCTTCCTTTGTGTGTTCCTCCTCCTCCTCCTCCTCCTCCTCCTCCTCCTCCTCCTCCTCCTCCTCCTCCTCCTCCTCCTCCTCCTCCTCCTCCTCCTATTCCTATTCCTTCTTTTCCTCCCCCATCTTCCGATCTGTCCTAGTATTTGTCCTCCTCTTCCTCCTCCTCCACCACTTTCTTCTTTTCCTCCCCCCATCCTCCGTCCTGCGCTAGTCTTTCTCCTCCTCCTCCTCCTCCTCCTCCTCCTCCTCCTCCTCTTCCTTGCAATTTTCGTCTTCATTAGCGGGAGGTGATTCCTGTCTCGTTAAACAGGGATGATGGATGTAGTGTTGTAGTTGTGGCCGAACAAGCTAGTCGTCGTCGTAGACGTCTTCGAAGTCGTCGTCGAAGTCGTCTTCGTAGACATCTTGACAACATCATGAACAGATGCGGGAAAATTGGTAATACTCCTTTTTTTATTCACCATTGTCATTCTCACCACCACCACTGTCGTCACTACCATCTTCGTCGTCGTCGTCATCATCACCATCATCATCATCATCATCATCATCATCATCATCATCATCATCATCATCATCATCATCATCATCATCATCATCATCATCATCATCATCATCATCATCATCATCATCATCATCACCACCACCACTTCCGCATATTTTCATCCATAAACATATTTTCTTATTATCATTGTCGTATAGAAAAATAAACAAATAAATAAATAAAATAAATAAGAAAAATGATAAAAAACAACAACTTCCATCTCAACCACCAGCATCGTCATCCATCTCCACTTCCGTTCACAGTTACCATTTCATCCTACACCACTTTATCCACCACCTCTCTCATCCACCTCATCCAACATTATCTCATCCATGATCCCATCATTTGCCCTTCACATCATCCATCACTGTGTCATAGACAACATCTTATCCTCCACTATCAAATCCACCACTTTCTCCTCGTCTAGAAGCTTCGTCTCATCCACTACCACTACCTGATCCTCCTCCTCCATTCTATCCACCATCTCTGCCCCATCCACCTCGTTCATTTTATCCACTTCATGTGCCTTTCACGGACGCCACTGCGCTGACACCACAAAACTCTCTTCATGAAAATTGATCAATGTTACTCCACTGACTCCCCGTGATCCACTTTATCTTTATTCATTTATTCATTTATTTATCTTATTATTATTTGAATTGATAAATAAGTTTATTTATACATCTGTTAATTAATCAGATTATTATCTTTTATATATTTTTGTTTATTTATTTATTTATCTATTTATTTATTTATTTATTTATCATTACTATCTTTGACTTGCTATTGTCTTGATCTTGTCAAGATTATGCCCAAGGAACAGAGGACTGAAAAAGTTTCCACTTGGCATCTGCAACCCAGTGGGCATAAGATGTGGAGAGAATACGCCGGGAGATGCTGATTGGCTACGGCCGAAGCCGTGATTTCTGCCCTATTAAGCGCTTTTGTGACTTGCCGGCCGAGAGCTGGAGGCTGTTAATATACCAGATAATATGATATTGATGTAGAAAATAAATGGATCAAACAATATACCAAATGAAATACTTTGCGAGAGGATTTGTGAGTACAGTTTTAGGGCACTCTCTTATGTTAGCGTGGTATGTTGTATATCATACCATTATTATTGTACATTGTACTTGTGTGTTGCTTATTTGGGGAATTATATGTTTCCCCCTCTTTAAAAAAATTGTCATATGTTCTGTTGTTTGTTTTATTATTTATTGTAATTATGTGTAATCATTGTGTATAATTGTAATTATATTGGATATCGCAAATGCGATGCACGTCTTTTCGCGCCAATTGGCAGCTTGGCGTCAGTTCGGAGCCAGCTCTCTTTGTATTCACACGCATTAGTTGTCAGTGGTATCAGTCATTACAGTGTACTTCCCACTACTTTACTTTTATTTTTTGTAGCCACCCGGTACACTCTAGAGCAGGGGTTCCCAAACTTTTTTCTGTCATTTCCCCCCTGCACCCAGTTCAACCCTCCAGATTCCCCCTTCATGTGTATGAGGGAATGAGTAGTTAAAAACACACTGTGACTATTGACTAATTTATTTTTCAAATGTACATGTATACTGATAAGCAGGCATTCTCTCTCTCTCTATCTCTCAGACATGTGAAAATTCATCTGAGATTTTTTTAGTTCGTAGGTTGTATAATTATTTCCCCACTGGCAACTTCAAATTTACCACCAGGGGGAAATTTCCCACAGTTTAAGAACCCCTGGTAGTCTAGTTACTTCTGCATAATTTATTGATAAAGTTCTGAGTGATAACTGACGATTAAATTTATTTCTGCGAAGTGTGTTCGCTTGCCGGGTCAGTACCACCACCATTAACAACAACAACAGAAGCAACAAGAACAACAAGAACAAAAACAAAAGAACAAAAACAACAATAACAATAACAACAACGTTAGCAACAACAGAAACAACAACAACGATAACAACAACAACAGAAACAACAACAGTAACAACAACAGTAACAAAAACAACAACAACAATAACATAAACAGAAACAACAACAGTAACAACAACAACTATAACAACAGAAACAGCAACAGTAACAAAAACGACAACGACAATAGCAATAACAACAACAGAAACAACAACAGTAACAAAAACAACAGCGACAATAACAATAACAGAAACAACAACAGTAACAAAAACAACAACGATAACAACAACAGAAACAACAGTAACAAAAACAACAACGACAATAGCAATAACAACAACAGAAACAAAAACAGTAACAACAACAACAAGAAGAACAAGAACAGCAACAATATCCCAAGTGTTTTTTCATACCCTCCGCCTTCTCAGACCTCACCCACTACCATCGTAAACAGCAGCAGGACGGTAACCAAAAATAATGGCCATCTCCACCGAAGAACAGAACCATGATTCCAGCCACCATGACGATACGCCACCTCCCCGGAAAAAAAAGAAATAAAAAAAAAAAAAAAAGATAAATAAATATATATATATATATATATATATATATATATATATATAATATATATATATATATATACATATATATACATATATATACATGATCCCCTCTCCACGTCTTTGATTTCCGCTACCATGATTATTTATTACATTATTCTCGGCTAAGAAAAAAAAAAGTACCTCCATGATTACATGATGCCTAGGCACACGCGCGTCAATAGCGCGACATAAAACGATGGATTTTCAACGCAATATTCCCTTCCCTTGCACTCCCCCAGTGACGCACAGTCTTGTACATGATCTTCCTTGCCATCCTGTGTTTGGATATCAGATAAGAGATAAATAAAGTCAAGTTGTTAGATATGGCAGGGAAGAGGGGAGGAGGAGAGGGGAAAGAGGGCAGGGGAGGAGAGGGGGAAGGGATGTGTAATTGTCGTATTCAGCGATTTTCAGCCCTGAAGTCATCAAATTCGTCTTCTAAGCCGCGTAACTTTCAGACGAATGTCCAAGTTTTTAATTTTTCTATTTCTTCGTTTTTTTGTTTTATTATTATTATTTATTTTTCTGGAGAAATGTTGATGGAATGACGGTGTCCAATCAGTCGATCTCTCCGTGATAAGGGGACAGCTTAGCATGACATTTTATCTATTTATTACCAGAGTTGGGCGCGTTCCTCGGTGCGTTCCTATGTGCGTTTTACTTTAGTTTGGCCGCGGTTAGCGCTCCCAAACTATTAAAGCTTGAGAGACAGGTTCATACCGAAATAAAAGTCCGGTAGGCCACATACAATACAAAAAAAAAAAAAAAAAAAAAAAAAAAATCGTAGGCAACATGCAAAAGGTAGGCCATATACTATACCGGCACCTATATTGCTTTAATATTTTGGGAGCGCTAACCGCTACCAAACTAAAGCGAAACGCATCTTGGAACGCACTGAGGAACGCGCCCATCTCTGTTCATTACTTTTATTTATTGATTCATCTTTTTGTTTACTTTTTGAAATTTCTTACTTCATGTCTTCGTTGTCTTCGTTGACTAGTTTTCTTAACCATGTTTTATATGAGACATAAAAACTTCGAACTTGCAAAGGTAACCTTTTTCATTCTATGCCATGAAGAAATTTCTGAATATCATGTTGTAATACAGTATATGTATTTCACCGCTTAGGTCACTTACGAATCTTTATTTTGGACGCTGCGAACAATTGAACTGTATGAATTGACTGCTATTACCACTATAAACCCATTTTAGCACCTACTAGAATTTATTTTAGGTTCTTTTTGGTGGTGATGGTAAGGGAGGTGATGCTAGCAGACACAAACTCCCCCTCCCATATGTTAAGACACATTGACTTAAGATAAAGATAAAACTAGATCATGTTCATACAAACAGATGCAACACCGACGTTGCCGATAAGAACACTGACCAGATCTGCAACACGCCGATCCTCTGGTCACACGATGTTGCGATGTTGCATATGCAACTCAAACCTCTTGGTAGCAAAGCTGTGGTTTTATATGTCATGTGGTTGATTACACTTTCATCTGTCTGGCGTTTGTTGCATGACTGAGAACGCATTTCTTTTGCAATAACATTGTGATGGTGATACATATGAAAGACGGTGAAACATTTCAATTTACAGATCATTTATCTTCACTTATTTGGTTTATTAAGATGAAACTGGTCATTTTCAGTGCCTTTGAATCGGCCAATCATATGGAAAGGAGAAAAGGCATTATATATATATATATGTATATATATATATATATATATTTATATATATATATATATATATATCTGTCTGTTCACGAACTCCTCCTAGGGTTTTGGAGATAGACCCCCATAGCCATATATATTCTGATACCCTATCACTCCAGGTACTTTGATAACTATATTTCATTAAGAAAATTGTTAGGGTTAAGGGTTAAAGTTAGGTGGGGTATGGTTAGGTTAGGGATTATTCACGAACTCCCCCTAGGTTTTTGCAGATAGACCCCTATAATCATATATATTCTGAAACCATATAACCCAGGTACTTGGATAACTATCTTTCATTTGTATCTACTATAATAACGTAGTAGCCTCTGTCTGTCTGTTCACGATCACTCAGCATATCTTGCAAGTATTTTACTCTTTCTGAAATAAGAATAATCATCCGTAAGTCTTAGGTTGTTAAGAAAATTCGCCATTAATCTTTAAATCTTTCTTTTCCCAACTCAAACATATAAAAATCTCTTGCAAGCAAGCTGTAAATAATTTGGGTGAAATTGTATTGCCTTGTCGTACTCCTTTCTTGATCTTTATCTTTTCTGTATTTATATAGTCGAATTACAGCTGTACCTTTCGCATAAATATTTTCGTTTGCACCCTTCTAGCGTAGCGAATTTAGTATTGCTATTTGTTCTACCGAGTCAAAGGTCTTTTCATAATAATCTACAGAAGCCAAACAAATATGTATATTGTATTCTGTCGTTTTCTCGATTATTTGAGTCATCGTCTGCAAATGGTCTAGAGTCGGATATTCGCTTCTAAAGCTTGCCTGTTCAATTGGCTGGTTTTCTATTTGTAAGGATCTTAGTGAATACTTTATATATATATACAGTATATATATGTATATATATATATAATAGCAAGCTAATCAGTCGGTAGTAACTAAGATCTTTCTGTTCTCCTTTTTTTATGAAGCAAAATTACTATAGTATTGCACCAGAATTGAAGAACGCTTTCATGACGTAACCACTGGGTGCACAACTGAGCTAACTTAATATGAACTTTTTTCCCTGCGTCTTTCAACAGATCTATCGATATACCATCTTCCCCAGGTGCTTCTCCTCGTTTCATATTTTCAGAGCAAATTCTACTTCTTATGTAACTTCTAGTACACTACTAACGTCTACAGATGAATTTACTGACAACTATGGCCTTCGACAAGTATAGTTATTGGTAAAATTCTTTTACTCTTTTTACCATTCTGTCTCTGCATTTAGTTATCTCTCCATCTCTATCGTTTAAATATATCATTTACTTTCTTCCTAAAGCATGTCTGCACTTGGTTCCTTTAATACCTTTACCTTTCCGAATAGTTTCCTCTATTTCATTCATGGTTTTCTTTCTTTTCTCTGATCTCTGCCTTTTCTTGATAAACTTGTTTAGTTCTACCCTCTCTACTTCGTATCTCTAGCTTTTAATGTGCATAGTCCTTCTTCTTTTAATTAGGTAATTTGCAGCTTTGGAGTATTTGTTTTCTTTAGTACATTTTGTACTTCCTACATTCTCTGCCGATTCCCTAGTGATTTTCATTATATTCAAATTCATACCTTCACCGTGTCCTTGTTAATTCTTAGAGCTTCGAATCTATCTGGAATTTCTAACCAAAATTTCTTATTATTATCCTTAACCTTCGTAAGGCTTATCTTCTTTTTTATAACTAGTTTATTTCTCTCGGCTCTGAATTTGAATATGGCTGTGCAACCTACCATCCTATGGTCACTGCCTATATTTACTTTATTTATGACCGTAATATTGTTAACGTTCTTGTTCTCATCTCCTAATATGAAATCTACTTCGTTCCTTGTTTTTCCATTTGGATCTCTCCAGGTTCGTTTACGACCTACAGGCTTTTGGAAGAAAGTGTTCATTATCCTCATGTAGTTCTCTGCAAAATTGACTAACATCTCGCCTGTGTCATTTCTTTCACCTACTTCAAACTTCCCAAATGCACGACTCATCTCCCATCTTCCCCATTTTATCATTAAAGTCGCCTATTACCAACGTGTACTTACATTTTTCTTGATTCATTACCTGAGTTAAATCATCATAGATGGACTCAATTTCAACGTCTGAACTCTGTGAAGTTGATGCATAAACCTGAACTATTTTTAGAGTGTACATTTTACAAGCCTAATCACAATCCAAGCTACCTTTTCTTATAAACTACTGAACTTGACTACGTTACCAGCAGCCTATCGATTTGTCAAGAATCCCATTCCACTAGGTCTGTCTTATTTTTAACATTCATAGTAGAGCAGGTGGTGATCCTTTTGTAACTTTATCAGCTTTTCTTCCGCTGTTTGGACTTTCTCTTTCTCTCTCTCTCTCTCTCTCTCTCTCTCTCTCTCTCTCTCTCTCTCTCTCTCTCTCTCTCTCTCTCTCTCTCTCTCTCTCTCTCTCTTTCTCTCTCTCTCTCTCTTTCTCTCTCTCTCTCTATATATATATGTATATATATATATATAAATATATATATATATATATATATATATATATATATATATATATATATATATATATAATGTGTGTGCGTTTGTGCGACCACACAGTCGTTAATATAAATACATATGTACTAGTTAGGTATGAATACGTAGTTGCTGATTCACTCCGATAGAATAAAATGTACTCTCGGCTTAAGTGGAAGACTACTTTGAAAATAATAACTAAATAAATAAGTGAATGAATAAATGAACAAGTAGATCAATAAATTGATAAAATAGATAAATAGATAAATAGATAAAATAGTAAATGAAAAAGTGTTATGTACAAGGGACCATCTCGCTCGTAGGTGAGGTCTGAATCTGTGTTAGCGAACTCAGTGAGTGAGTGAGTGAGTGAGTGAGTGAGTGAGTGAGTGAATGAATGTCAGCTGGAGTTCTTGATGACTTCAATCCTCCCTAATCCATTTCGTTTCAACTCTTGCGTGTCTCGATTCTTGATTGAAAAACGAACGCTCACACATGCACTAGCACACACATAATGAAGATTCACACTCACACACACATGCACAGGTACACACACACACACACACACACACACACACA
>NC_134796.1:47323153-47340653 GCF_046742065.1 Oratosquilla oratoria
TTTTTCACAATTTTTTTTGTATCAGGAAAGTGTGTGAAATTGGCTCTCGTTCTCACTTTAATAAGTGAGACAGTTTTCGTGTCTAATCTATTCCCACCATGTTAAAATAAACAGGTCATAACATATATGTCACCACATGTATATGTGAAAGAAGGCCTGACCGATAATATTCGTCCACGTCATGTGGAGTCGAAACGTCAGATTATCCAATCAGATTGCTCCAAACTTAGCCTGAATCAGGCGAGATAGTCCACAAAGACAGAAGCGTTGGTAAGCAAGTAAGACAGGAAAGGGGCATCTGTGAGCGGATATGGCGTCATGGGAGACGCATCGTCCTCCACGTGACGTCACGAATAGATGCGCAGGAGCAGATGACCTTTGCCGTCGTCTCGAACTCACTTGTCCACGAGTTCGGGAACGAGTTCGATAGAGGATCCCGCCAGTAAGAATCTTCCTCGTCGATGTGGGTCTCCTTCTTCGGGGCGAGACAGCTTTAAGTCCTTCATTTGGTTCTTCAGGACTCCGAGAGCTTACGAAGAACATACGATACCGAGATAAGTGATGGCTAATTGTGCACTTATTATTTTCTTAAATGTATTTTCCAAATGTCTAACTATGGAGTTACGTTCCTTTGAAAGGAAGTTTATGACTTCACTATAGGTAGTCATGTTTGCTATATCGCATTCCGGGTTGAAGACTCTTCAGTAGATTTGGAGATATTGTATCTGGTCAGGTCTTCTATCTGGTTTTATCCTGACCAGACAGAATGTCTCCAGAGCAACTGAAGAAGGATCTTGAAACCGAAATCGCAATATAGCAAACATGACCACCTACAGTAAAATCAGAGACCTTCTTTCAAAGGAATGTAAATCCATAGTAAGACATATGGAAAATAATAAATGCACAACTAGCCATCACTCTTAATGAATTATGTATAAGAGAAAATCTCCTACCCATATATACTGTTGATATATACATATATACATGTGTATGTATTATTTTAATTTTGTTTATTTATCTATTCATTGATTTTATTTATCTATATTCATTTATCTTATTTATTTATTTATTTTTATTATTATTATTATTATTATTTTTCTGTAACGCTCAGTGGAAGATTGAGGAATCTTTCCCGTCTCATAAAACTCGCAGCATAATCTGGTCCAAGTTCTTCCCCGGATTCTGTAGTGACTGGAATTACATGACGATAATCCGGATAAAGAATCAATACTTAGAAAAGGAGAGGAAACTGAAATCACTACATCAAAGATTTCATTAGCCTTATAATTAATCAAGCCACTTGGAGTAAATAAATATATTATGTCTTAAAAGGAAAAATGTAATTTCTTTTCCCCGAACCCTCTTAATTAACAAGTTAATTCATCATTTATTTTCAAAAGACCTTGTCTCTATGCAGGAGTATGTATGTATGCATGTATATATGTATGTATATATGTATGCATGTATATATGTATTTATGCATGTAAATATGTATTTATGTATGTATTTATGTTTATGTATTTATGTATGTATATATGCATGTATGTATATATTTGTGTACATATGTGTTTATGTTTGTACAGCTATGTGTGTATGCAGCCAGGGGTAATATGAAATTTTAGAATTTCATAAATTTCTATCCATGCCTTTATATACATATATGAATACAAGATTAAAGGGGTGAGGGGGTGAAGGGGTGACATAAAATTTTGAATTTTCATGAATTTCTATCGGTACAGTCATACACATATAACGCAGGAGCTGGGGTGAAGGTGTGAGGGTGTGAGGGGGTGAGGGGGTGATGGAGAATGTTGGAATCTCATAAATTTCTATCCTCGCCTTCCCCAGAGAATCCCGAGAGAATAGAGTAGTGTTACACACACTCCACGGGGAGGAAAGAGTAGGAAGAGTAGCCATAGCACCATACAGAAGGGGGAAAAAGGAATACAAAGAAATACATAGGAGATTCGAACAGAAACAGACCTATTGGTGCTTACAGGGCTTCCTGTGAATTGAGATGGGTTGTGAGCAGTGAAAACTGTTAAGAACCACTGACATAATTTAAGTGTATGAGCTCACGATGCCGAGAAATAGTTAGATTAGGGTTGGACTTTTACCTATGTAGGCGTTTTTTTTTTATTTTTCAATAATATTTTAACTTACAACATGAACTGATGATTTGTTTCATACATTTACAATGCGGTTAGAGAAGAAAGAAGACGAAAATCAAGGAAATGATACCTCGAATATATGACGATAGGGTGTCCAGGGTCTGAAGAAAGGGGACTCAGAAATGTCGCCTAGACGGAGGACATTTTTCATACAGTGAGAATATATGTCCCCGATGGGAGTGGAAGGGACATGGAGGAGTATGGGACGGTGGAGTTGTGTGGAGGAAGTTCGGGATGAGGTGGAGAGGAAGGAGATAATGTTAAACCTCAATCACAGACACACCAAGCCTCGACCTGTTTCTGACCACCATCTTGTTCGGTGGCACTTTTGTCTCTCTCACAGTTTGCGCCAAGTGGCTATTTCATATTCATCTTCATGACGGGGGAGGAGATTAATTCCAACTGGATTGTTTTAAAAAAAAAAATTGTAAACGGAGAGGAACAGTACAAATCGGCCTTGTCGCTGGCGGTCGGAAATAGGTCGTAAGCTCGGTGTGACAGGGCCTTTGATGGACCTCAAGCAGCGTTTTTGAGCCTAAGGTCCGAAGGAACTGGAAATCAACGTCACTTTATTTTTCCATTTCGTAAAGATACACGGGTTTGTTTCGTTTTTGTGTCGTGTTAGTTGATGTTGTTTAACTTGATTTTTTTTTTCTTTTTTTTTTTAAGCTGTAATAAGCGAAACGTCGTACAAATAAAGGCTCCGTCCTCATATGGTGTTTAACTCGTCAATTAACTTGATATGGTTTAACGTCACAAACTCCTCCCATCGGAAGGCTAGGACGGTGCCCCTCACAGAGGGCTTTGTAGCGTGGAATTGAATGAACCATGCCCTTGGTTCAACTTCGCCGGTGGCAGGATTCGAACCGCCATCCCCTCGACCTCAGTAGCAAATAACGAGGCCCTAATCCGTTTAGCCAGCGAGCTTCCGTGTCACGTTAGTACAACGAAAACATCTGATAACAAACACTAATTTCTGTAGAAAACAAAAAACACTTTTATTAACTATTACATACGAATGTAAAATGACTGTATCCTATCTAATCCACTATCAAGTGGTCCTGTGAATATACAAGTCAGTGTAAAGGGTAAAAAGAGCTTAAAAAGTCGAGAAACACTGATCTAAAGGACAGTAGTTTGTCAGTAATAACCAGTGTTTCTATCCCGGGAGAGACAAAATCACGCCGAAGAAAAATCGTGGAATTGGTCAAGAAGATATTTGAAAATAGTTAGTAGAATTAAAGAAATTATTAGTATTTATTTTTTGAGAGAAGTTTACCCTCTTATCATAAAATGATACTGCGTGACCCTGGTCCATAAGGGTGTCACTGATGTCCTTAAGGTAAACGGTGTTTATGAAGAACGGATGTGGATTATGGAAGGAGGAAAGTATCGTGTAATTTTTTTTTTTTTTTTTTTTTTTTTTTTTTTTTTTTTTTTTTTTTTTTTTTTTTTTTTTTTTTTTTTTTTTAGCTTTTATGTTAATGTTTAATGGATTACAAGTGGAACAAAAGAAATGTAATGAGGATGGAGTACGTGGGAGAGGTAGTGGATTTTTTGTGTATTGTTGTTTACCAGCGTTTCTATCCATGGGCTATCGCGCGTTAAGGATGTCACTATGTCAGTGGGGGTGGGGGGGAGAGGGGGTGGGGGGGGACATACCGTGTCAAGAAGACTGTGTGTCAGGCGTGTCAGGCCGGCTGACAGGAGCCGGAACGGTGGCTGACAAGACGGGCACTTGATAGACCATCGACTTAACGTCATCAGCAGTCATGGAATGTCAGCACTCAAACGAGCTGACAGGCGTTCATTGATATATGGAGGGTGAGGTGGGAGGAGGAGGAGGAGGAGGAGGAGATGGAGGAGGAGGACGACGGGGAGAAAACGAGGAGAAGAAAGAGGTCAGGAGCCTACGCCAGGAGGCGCTGAGCGACTGCTGTCGAAGCCGTCATCTTTGTTCCTGTTATCCGCTTGGAGTGTTTGAGCAGGTAACAAAACAGTCACGGCTGGGAGTCGTAGAGGAGTGCGGAGTTCTAGACCCGCGACTGAGGGAGTGAGGTGGAGTTGGCTGGTGGCTTGGAGTGATCAAAGTCCTTAAGAACATAAGAATGAAGGAGACTGCAAGAGACCATAAGGCCTACACTAGGCAGTTCCATGTCCATTACCACCTGTCATCCCCATCCATAAAGTTGTCTAACCGTTTCTTAAAACAACCGATAGTTTCAGCGCTCACTATATAGTTACTAAGTCTATTCCATTCGTTGACCACCCTATTAGTAAACCAATTCTTGCCTATTTCCTTCTTAAATCTAAATTTGTCCAGTTTAAATCCATTACTGCGAGTCCTGCCCTGTTGTTTTAATATGATGACCTTGTTTGCATCACCCTTGTTAAAGCCTTTGATCCACTTGAACACCTCTATTAGATCACCCCGCACTCTGCGTCTTTCCAGAGAGTGTAAGTTAAGGTGCCTAAGCCTCTCCTCGTAAGGCAGATTTCTGAGTCCACGTATCAATTTGGTCCTTGGATGGAGTCTGGATTCTATGGAGTCTTGTCATAACTCCCATGACTCCAAGACGACTGAAAAGTCGTTTTCAGGTGTCTTGGTCTAGAGTCTTCTTTTGTAGTTATACGTGAAGGTCCGGGGTCGATTCCCACATGACTGGCGATTTTTTTCCTGGCTACCCAAGCATTTAGGGTAAAGGTGGTTTCGGTTGATGCTATGAGCCCCCTGACGAGACACCTTTTTCTTAATACAAAATTATCATTTTTGTTGTTACAAATGTACAACCATGTGTGTGTGCGCGCGCGTGTATGTGCTTGTGTGTGTGTGTGTGTGTGTGTGTGTGTGTGTGTGTGTGTGTGTTTACTTACGTATCAGTTTCCAGCCATTTTATCACGGATGGAGAGAGAGAGAGAAAGACGGTGAGGTAGATAGATAGACATATAGACAGACATACAGATAGACAAATAGATAGATAGATAAGGAGATAGAGAGAGAGGTGGATATATAGATAGAGAGAGAGAAAGAGAGAGAGAGAGAGAGAGAGAGAGAGAGACAGAGAGAGAGCAATACAATAAGCAGAACCACGACTCATACTGAACAGTAACGGAATCCCAGTGTGACACTCGATCTCGATAGTATTTTTATCTTAGCCAAGAGAGGCAGGGAGAAAGATATTGATGAATAGATGGCGACATGAATAGCTGGGTAGATAGATGAATGAATGGATGGGTTGATAGATGGATAGGATCGTGTCCCCTCCAGTGAACACTTTTACGTTATCTTAAAAAAAATAATGGTGCTGGGGGTTTGAAAAATACGACACCCTCATTTTGCAAAAAGAAAAAACGAGAACGAGATATTTTATTTCTCTTCTTAAAGACAACTCGAAATGTTAATTTTGGAAAGGCCGGCGAGAGATTACACCAAATCAAGTTCGAGTTTCTGAATTGAGGTGGAGGGGAGGGGGGAAGGGGGGAGGGAAGGGAGGGGGGAGGAACGTCATCATATTCTCCGTCTGAAGAAATCGATTCCCTCATAAAGCGGGAGAGACTTCTTGAGGGGAACCTAGAGGGATGATACAGACTCTTCCAGAAAGGGAAAGGAGGAGAAACACACACCACGTCTTCACGAAATTTTGACGAGTCGGAGAAAGGGGAGGCAGAGTTCTGTAAAAGAAGAGGAAAAGGGTTTATGAG
Organism: Oratosquilla oratoria; assembly: GCF_046742065.1. Classification (NCBI taxonomy): domain Eukaryota; kingdom Metazoa; phylum Arthropoda; class Malacostraca; order Stomatopoda; family Squillidae; genus Oratosquilla; species Oratosquilla oratoria. Next base: position 47,329,027 of record NC_134796.1, read on the forward strand.
GACTTTGAGGAGGAAGGGAGGATTGGAATGGAGTTGAATGTGATTGGGGACGTGATTCGAGTTTGGTAGAGAGAGGGACACATGATTGGCATGGAGTTAACTTGGGAGGGAGAGGAGATTGGCATGGACTCGGATTGGTAAGGAGAAGTGATTAGCGTAGCATGAGATTGGTAAAGGGGATTAATATGGACTTGGATAGGGGAAAAGTGATTGGCATGAATTGAATCGGGAATTGGAATTAGAATGGGGTTAGATTAGAAGGATGAGGAGATGAGCATGGATCTGGATAGGGATGAGGGAGGGAGGGCGTGGGAGGGGGGAGGGAGTGGGAGGTGGAGGGGGAGGGAGTGGGAGGGGGAGGGGGAGGGAGTGGGAGGGGGGGAGTGGGAGGAGGGGGAGTGGGAGTGGGAGGGGGGAGTGGGAGGGGGGAGAGAGTGGGATGGGAGAAAGTGGGAGAGGGGAGGGCGGGAGGGAGTGGGAGAGGGGAGGGAGTGGGAGTGGGAGGAGGAATTGTGGTCGAGTCAGGTGATGAGGTGAAACCGATTGGAATAGAATTCGATCCGAAGGGAGAGGGATTGGGGGTATTAGAAGATTGGGTGGAGGAGAGGAGGAATAGCGTTTGATGGTCCAGATGAGGTGATTGGGCAGGAGGTAGATTGGGGAAGAGGAGGTGAGGATCAGGATTGTATTACTCCTGACGAACCAGATAATTTGTTGTTGTTGCTAGTTGGTTCTAGTTATATAATAAATAAACCCAAGATTGAGTGGGGGTTAAGGGGGGGATTGGGTTGAGGGGAGGTGGGGTAAAGGGGGTGGAGGTGGGTTTGAGGAGGGTGGGGTTGAGGGGTGTGTGGTTGAAGGGGAGATGGGGTTGAGGGGTTATGGGGTTTAAGGGGGATGGGGTTGAGGTTGAGGGGGTGGGGTTGAGGAGAGATGGGGTTGAGGGGTAGTAGTGTTGAGGATAGATGGGGTTGAGGAGAGATGGGGTTGAGGGGTAGTAGTGTTGAGGATAGATGGGGTTGAGGGGTGGTGGTGTTGAGGGGAGATGGTGTTGAGGGGAGATGAGGTTGAGGGGATGTGGTTGAAAGGGGATAGGTTGAGGAGGATGGGTTTGAGGGGGTGGGGTTGAGGTGCATGGGGTTGAGAGGAGATGGGGTTGAGGGGGTGGAGTTGAGGGGGGATTGGGTTAAGGGGGTATTGGGTTGAGGGGGGATGGGGTTGAGGGGACGAGGGTGAAGGGGGTGGGGTTGAGGTGGATGGGGTTGAGGGGGTGGGGTTTGAGGGGGGATGGGGGATTCCAGACTGTTTGGCATAAGAAACAAGACATCACCAATCGACCTTTTTTCGATATACGAATGGCGGAAATCATAATAGGTTAAATAGGGTCATTTGCGGAGTTCCCCGTTCCCATCTCTCCCCTCGTTTTGCAACTGCTCAGTGTTTCACACAAACCTGTGGATCAATGGTTCCCAACCTTGCCAAGCCTTTCAGAATCCCCGGCACCCTTATTAGAAAATCTAAATTCTAGTTTGTCAGTACTTTGTAGATTCAACATCAGTGTAACAAAATTTTGTCCCTGGATAATATGAAAACACTCATCTTTACACTGATGCTGTTTTAACGAACAAAAATGGATGACAAAGAGAGAGTCGGTAACACGAGAATTATTTTTGCCCTCAATTTTGGCGGCACCCTCAGTTGATCTCACGGCACTCTTTGGTGCCGCGGCACACCGGTTGGGAACCACTGGTGTAGAGTGAGTCGTCGCACAAGGGGAGGTCACATCGGCAAAATGGAGCTCCTCACGGGCTTTGATCTAGCTAGCGTCAGACGGATAAGTTGGTTCGGTTACTGAACACAGAAAATAATAATGATAATAATAATAATAGTAATAATGGGGTGGGGCAGCAATAATCAGGGCTTCTATCCGTAGGGCATAACTACACCAATATATATATATATATGTATATATATATATATATATATATATATATATATATATATGTATAATTCCGACTGTCGTTAGTGTATTCGAACCGAGACTCGTAAATCACAAAGCCATCGCCCTACCAATTGAGCTAGCGAGCCTATAAAATTCAGTTGGTAGGGCGATGGCTTTGTGATTCACGAGTCTCGGTTCGAATACGGGGACGACAGTCGTCACTGATGATTCTATTCATATATATATATATATATATATATATATATATATATATATATATATATATATATATGTACGTACGGCCTTACCCAGAAGTATTAGGACACCCCAGTGTTTTAAGGATCTGCCATCTCAATGAAACTCGTACTAATGGCAGTCTGTGATATATTTCATCATATACACTAATTCTAATATTTGTTTGACCCTTCTTTAGCATTAATTACTGCTTTTATAAGGTTAGGCAGTGAGTCAACCAGTTGTTTGCATGTGTCAGGCACAATTTTACTTAATTCTTCTCTCAGTTTTTGGTACAAATGTTCTTTATTTTTAATCTTTGTGTTGTTGATAGGATTACCAAGAGTTCCCCATTAGTGTTCGGTCGGGTTTAAATGAGGGCTTTGAGGTAGCCAGTCCATGAGAACAAAATGATGTGTCGCAAATCACTGACGGGTGTTCTTTGCTGTATGGCATGGAGCGTTGTCCTGTTGAAGTATAACACTGTTTCTTGGAGGAAGATGAGCAGGAAGAGGAGGAGAGGGAATAAGGTTGGGAGTAATAGGAATAGGAAGAAGATAGGAAGGAGTAATGGGAAGAGGAGGAAGAGGAGGAGGACAAAGAGGAATGGGAGGAGGAGGAAGAGGCGGAACCGATATTTAAGGAGGAAGAGGAGATGGAGGAACAGGATTGGAATAAATGGGAGGAAGAAAAGATGGAGGAGGAGGAGGAAGAGGAGGAGGAGGAGGAAAAGAAGGTAGCGCAAATGGAGATGGAGGTAAAGATAGAGGTGGAGGGGGGAGGTAGAAGCGAAGAAAAAAGGAGGAGGAGGAGGAAGTAGATGTGGAGGTGTAGGTGGATTTTTAGATCGAGGTGGAGGAGGAGGTGGAAGAGGAGAGGGTGGTCGAGTAAAAATAAAGTGGGGAAGGAAAAGAAAAAAATGATAAACTATATCAAGATGAGAAAGTGCAGAGTACGAAGTGGAGGGAGAGGGAGGGTGATGAGGAGTAGGGGGAGGAGGCTTAGGGGGAAATGACAGCTGACACGGCAGAATTATGAGTGAGCTGGAGGGATAGAAAATGGGAGATGGAGGGGTGAGGAGGAGGAGGGGCGAAGAGGAGGAGGAGGAGGGGCGAGGAGGAGGAGGAGGAGGAAGAAGAACCATTTTGGAGGAGTAAGAGCAAGGAAGGAAGGAAGACGAGATTGTGTGAGAGGAGGTGACGGAGGTGGGGATGAAGGAGAAAATGGAGGAGGAGGAGGAGAGGAGGAAGAGATGTAAGAGAGAAAAATAGGAAGAAGAGAGAAAGAGGAACGAAAGTAAAAGAAAAAAAGAGATGGTAAAAGAGAGGAAAGGGGGGAACGATAAAAGAGGAAGAAGAGAAGGAAAAGAGAAGAAAAGAAGAGGAGGGAAAAAAGAGAAAGAGAGTGATGATAAAAAAGAGGAAAGATAGGAAGATGAATAGAAGTGGAGAAAGAGGAGGAAAGTAACAACAGCAATAACAACAACAATAACAACAACAGTAACAAGAACAACAATAACAACAACAACATTAACAACAACAACAACAGTAACAACAACAGCAACAAATAGGTTGAGACTAATCTTTTGTCATAAGAAAATCCTGAGTGACTCTGTTCCGTAGGTGTGTCAAAGAAGTCCCTGAAATGATATCTAGAGAGATATCGAACGTAAGAACATAAGACTGGAGGAGACTGCGAGAGACCATAAGTCCTACACTAGGTAGTTCCATACCCTTTACCGCCTGTCATCCTTGTCCATAAATTCATCTTCTCTTCTCTTAAGACAACCGATAGTTTCATCTCTCACACTAGGCAACTAGTGACGGTCACTAGTTACCTGCCATTATTTTAAATTGAGCCTTTCACACTACGTCACTGCGGTTGCCCGGTTGCGCAACAGGCTATGGCTGTTGCCCGCTCCGGTAACAAGTGACCGTCACTGGCAGTTGCTGTCACCGAGCGTCCTCTTTTTCTTGACCAGCAAAGTCAACAGAAGAAGCACCTCCACCATTGATGCCATTCTTTCGACCAATGAGATGATGATGAGAAAGGATTCCACAACTCGGTGACAGTCACTGGTTGCTTGCAGTTGCCCGAGACTTTCACACTAGGCAACTAGTGACCGCCACTAGTGACGGTCATTAGTTGCCTAGTGTGAAAGGGGTCTTAGTCTATTCCAATCGTAGTCCTGCCCTGGTGTCTTAATATGATGACCTTGCCTGCATCACTCTTGTTATAGCCCTTGACGCATACTAGAGGGCCAGAAGACGAGAATGGGATATAGAAGTAATAATAGGAGAGCGATGGAGATTGTTAGAGATTTTAGCAACGAAATAAGAAAAATGAATAAGAAAGAGGAGATAAAGAGGAAATGGAAGACTGAAAAGAAGATCTAGAATAAAACGAGAGACAAAAAGGAGAGCTAATGTCAGAAGAGGAGAGAAAATAAAGATAACAGGAGGAATAACAAAAGAAAAAGAAAACGGAGTGCTAGTTGGAAACGAAGAGAAAGAAAATGGACAGAACAACTTGGAGGAAGTGGGAGGAGATGGGAGGTAATTCACAAAAATTTTGGATTTGTCCAATTTAGATCCATTATTGCGAGTCCTGCCCTGTTGTCTTAATATGATGACCTTGTTTGTGGTACCCTTGTTCAATCCTTTGATTCACTTGAACACCTCTATTAGATCACCCCGCTCTCTGCGTCTTTCCAGAGAGCGTAACTTAAGGTGCCTAAGCCTTTTTCCGTAAGGTAAATTTCTGAGCCCATGTATCATTGTGGTCATTGTCCTCTCTACTGATTCTATTGAACTGATGTCTATTCTATAAATCGGAGACCAAAACTGTACCGCATTGTCAAGAATTGTTCTAACGCTAGATAGAGTTCCATAATTACGTCTGCACTTCTATCCTTAACTGTCCTAGCAATGAGACTCCAATGCTCTGTTAGCTCTATTCCAGGCGCTAATGCACTGTTTCCTGGATTTAAGGTCAGGACTCACTAGCACCCCCAAGTCTCGCTCGCAACGTGTTATCTCAATTATATCTGCTAACGTGGTGTAGACCAACGTTTAAAACGCTGCACTTTTGGGATATTGAAGTCCATTTTCATTTCACCGACCATATGAACAATTTGTTAAGATCATCCTGCAGAATTCCGGCGTCGTCTCCTGACTAAATCAGGCATCCTATTTTAGTTTGAGGTACTGGTGACGAGGTACGATGTAGTGGGATGGAGGTAGGAGGTAGTAGGACGGAAGTAGGCGGTAATGGAAAGGAAATGGAACGTGATGGGAAGGAAGTGAAAAATAGAGATTGAAGTTGGATACTATATGGTAGGAGAGGATGTGAAGGGAAGGAGGAGGAGGGGAGGAGGAGGAGGGGGAGGCGGAGAAGAGAGAATGAGAAATCAAGAAGAGTAATTGTTCATGAGATGAGAGAAGAGAGGAATGATTGTGGTTCAGGTTAATGGAGTGGGAGTATAAGGAGTTGGAGAAGTGGAGGTGGGGGAGGTCGAAGACTTGGAAGAAAAGACTTGAGGTTTATGAAGAGGAGACGAGGAAGAGGCTTCAAGAAGGATGGGTAGTAGGAAGAAGAAGAAGAAGAAGCAGAACAAGAAGCGGAAGCAAAAGAAGCAGAGGAAGAAGTAGAGGAAGAGGAAGAAGAGGAAGCGGAAAACGTAGAGGAGGAAAAAGGGGAGGAAAAAGAGGAGGAAAAAGAGGAAGAAAAAGAGGAAGAAGACTAGGGAGAAGAAAGAAGAGAAAGACGAAGAAGAGAAAGACGTAGAAGAAAAAGAAGAAGACAAGAAAAAGAAGAAGAAAAAGACGAAAAAGAGAAAGACGAAGTAGCGAAAGACGAGGAAGTGAAAGACGAAGAAGAGAAAGAAGAAAAGAAGTGAAAGAAGAAGAGAAAGAAGAAAAGAATTGAAAGAGGTAGAGGAGAAAGAAGAAGAGGAGAAAGAAGAAGAGAAAGAAAAAGAGGAAGAAGAGAAAGAAAAAGAGAAAGAAGAAGAGAAAAAAAGAGGAAGAAGAAGAGAAAGAAAAAGAGAAAAAGAGAGAAAAAGAAAACAGATAAAGAAAAAGCGAGAAAAAGAAAAAGAGAGATATTGAGAAAAAGAAAGAAAAAGAAAAGAGAAAAAGAGAAAAAGAAAAGGAGAGAAAAAGAGGAAGAAGAAGAGAAAGAAAAAGAAGAAGAGAAAGAAAAAGAGGAAGAAGAAGCGAAAGAAAACGAAGAAGAGAAAGAAAAAGAAGAAGAGAAAAAGAGAAGAAAAAATAGACGCCAGGGACCAGAGAGAGTTAACAAGAGAAAAGGGAGAATTGGAAAAAGGAAGAGAAGACAAGTAGCGGGAAATTGGACAGAAGAAGAAAATGGGAATTTTGAGAAAACGAGGTCACGGAAGAATGCCTTACCCAAAGAAGGTGTTGCTACGAAAGAGAAGAGGAAGAGAGAGAGAGAGAGAGAGAGAGAGAGAGGGGGGGGAAGCCTCTGGACAATAGATAAAGGGAAGATACAAGTAAGTAATAAGACATCGGAGAAAGAGAGAGAAAGGAACGACTCAAAGTCACCTTCCCGTATTTTTTTTTTTTTTTTTTTTTTTTTTTTAAGGACCAGAGAGGTGCGAAGAGATAAAATGAAAAGAATAATGTGTATATATATATATATATATATATATATATATATATATATATATATATATATATATATATAAATCCATGTTTTCTTAAAAAAAAATTGTGTGTGTGTGTGTGTGTATGTGTGTGTGTGTGTGTGTGTGTGTGTGTGTGTGTATGTATATGTGCGTGCTCGTGTGTGTGTCGGTAAAACACCAACATACGAAAACACGCACACATGTGGTAAGAGGAATGGGGGGTAAAATAAATAAATGATTGGTTTAATTGAAGATGTGAGACAGCAGGTATATCTATATCTATCTATCTATATATATATATATATATATATATATATATATATATATATATATATATATATATATATAAAGTTGATGAAGGTGGAAAAAGAAGTCACGGGTCTAGTTCCGAGTTTTTGAGTTTATTCCAGACAGGTTTCGCTCTATGCTTCTTCAGAGAGGAGAGAGAGAGAGAGAGAGAGAGAGAGAGAGGGAGAGAAATGAGAGAATCAGTAAGAAAAAGTATCTGCCCTCCGAGCAAGATGAAGGAAGAGAAGGGAACAAGAAGACTGGCACAGAGGGCTGAATAACAAGTCCCATTGTGGGGGCCACTTGGAAGTATGGAGTATTGAGGGCAGAGGATGTCCTAAGTGGCCCAGTTTGGTTGTAGGCATCTGTGGAGTGCGATTGAAGTGGAGGTAAAAGTTGTGTGGAGTGGGGAGGGTCTTTTGGGAGGTAGGAGGAGGAGAAGTAGGGACAAGGAAGAAAAGGAGGAGGAGGAGAAGGAGGAGGAGGAAGAAGTGAAAGAGAAATAAGTGAAGAAGGAAGATATGGATTAGAAGATGATGAAAGAGGAGGAACTGTACGTGGAGGAGGAAGAGGATGGGGAGGAGGAGGAGGAGGAAGAGGAGAGGAACTTGAAAGAAGAGAATATGGTGGATGAGGATAAGATGGTGAATAAGGAGGTTTGGAGGATGTAAATAATTAATCAAAGGAAGATAGGGAGATCCTGCAAAGGTTAGGGAGGAACATTGATAAAAAGTGTTGGAGAGGAAGAAATTGTTGGGGAGGAGAAGGAGAGGTAACGAGGGAGAAAGAGAAGGAAGAGAGGAGGAGTTAAGAAAGAAAAAGAGAAAAAGAGGAGAGGATGGGTGGGGAGGAGGGGAATTAGAAGGAAGGAGAGGAGGGAAAGAAGTAGGAAGGTAAAAAGGAGAGCAGAAGGTGGAATTGGTGAAGAAGAAGAAGAAGGATACTGGTGTAGGAGGAGGAGGAGAAGGAGGAGGAGGAGGAGATGATGATGGTGTAGGGGAAGGAGGAGGACGAAGAGGAGGAGAAAAAAAAATGATGAGGAGGAAGATGAAGTGGGAAGCTTAGGAAAACATGTTTTGATGGAAAAGAAATACAGATCGGCTCCGTTGTAATAGAAGAAGGTGATGGACAGAAACCGGGTGTGTTGCGAAGAAAATGGGATCATGAATAGAAAATGGGGTGCTGATCATGAATAGAAAATGGGGTGCTGAGGGGAAAAGGGGATCATGAATAGAAAACGGGGTGCTGATCATGTATAGAAAATGGGGTGCTGATCATGTATAGAAAATGGGATGCTGAGGGGAAAATGGGATCATGAATAGAAAATGGGGTGCTGAGGGGAAAATGGGATAATGAATAGAAAATGGGGTGCTGAGGGGAAAATGGGATCATGAATAGAAAATGGGGTGCTGGTCATGAATAGAAAATGGGATGCTGAGGGGAAAATGGGATCATGATTAGAAAATGGGGTGTTGAGGGGAAAATGGAATTATCGGAAATGAAAAAACAACTATGATCAGAGAATATAGACATATATGGAGTATGGGATTGCATAAGCTTTATGAGAGGATTTCAGAAGGATTACAGAAAGACATTGCAACGGGGAGAGTGTGTGATATATATTTCTCGATAAATATACACACGCGCTCATACACATACACAAACACATACACACACACACACACACACACACACACACACACACACACACACACACACACACACACACACACACACGCATGCACGCACAAACACACACGCATGCACGCACAAACACACACGCATGCACGCACACACACACGCATGCACGCACAAACACACACGTGCACAAACACACTCGCGCACAAACACACACGCGCACAAACACACGCGCACAAACACACACGCACACACACACACACACACACACACACACACACACACACACACACACACACACACACACACACACACCTACCTTGGTCTTTGGATCACGTGCTGGACTCGTGATCGACAGTTATTTCCCTCCCGGAAGAGAACTCAGAGCTCGTATGACCGATCTATGGGTAATGCTGTGACCTTACACGAGCACACACACCCAACTCCCCGCCCACGAGAGTTGGAGTAACGACTTGAAGCGCAGCGATACTGAAATTATTTCAGGCCTGAGCAGGATTCGTACCCGGACCGCCGTAGTGACAGTCTGGGACTCTATCAACCGCGGCACCGAGTCGTGTGTGTGTGTGTGTGTGTGTGTGTGTGTGTGTGTGTGTGTGATTCACCTTGTGGATCACGTGTTGGACTCGTGTGTGTGTGTGTGTGTGTGTGTGTGTGTGTGTGTGTGTTTGTGCGTGTGTGTTTGTGTTTGTGTGTGTGTGTGTGAGTGAGTGTGTGTGTGTGTGTGCGTATGCGTGCGTGCGTGTGTTGGTAAGGGAGATATTTAAGGAACGAAGGGATTAAAAAAGTTATAAGTGATCTGCTGTCTCCCTTGAGTGGAGACTATTCTTTAGTCACAAAAGTCCGCTGGGGAACTCTGATCCGTAGGGGTTTAAGTCAAGTCTCTGTTGAGTGGAGGGCTTGGTGGAGAGTGTGGTAATGTGGAAGGCAGGAATAAGCAATGTGGAGGTGGAGACAGAGGAGTATGGACAGAAAGAGGAGTTAAGAGGATAAGAATGGAGGAGGAGGCTGCAAGAGACCATAAGGCCTACACTTGGCAGATCCATGTCCATCACCACCTGCCACCCCTATCCATAAGATTAAATAACCTTCCCTTAAGACAACCGATAAGCGGCCCACACACGATCAATTATATTGCGCAATTTCATTGTCAATACTCTGAATTGACAATTAAATTGACCGTGTATGGGCGATAGTATTGACAATGATATTGCGCAATATAATTGATCGTGTATGGGCCGCTTAAGTTTCAACGCTCATTACACGAATACTAAGTCTATTCCATTCGTTGACCACTCCGAAGACGCGAAGGAAGAATGTGGAGGGGATGTGGAGGGTAAGGGTTAAGGGGTGTGGAGGGATACAGTGGAGGGAAGTGGGAGGTCAGGAGGCTGTTATGGAGGGAGAAAGAATGCCGAGGTCTGAGATGGAAATGAGGGAGAGGAGAGGAGGTGAGGATTAAGGAGAAGGAGGAAAGAAGGAAGGAGGGAAGACGGGGAAAGAAGAAGAGAAGGAAGTAAGGAAGGAAAGTAAGGAGGGAAGGTTGGGGAAGAAGAAAAGGAAGGAAGGAAAGAGGGAAGGAGATAAGGCGGGAAAAGAAGAAGAGAAGGAAGGAAGGGAGAAGGGAAGTAAGGAGGGAAGGTTGAGGAAGAAGAGAACTGAAGGAAGGAAGGAAGGGAAGGAGGTAAGGCGGGAAAAGAAGAGAAGTAAGGAAGGGAAGGAAGGATGGAAGGCGGAGAAAGAAGAAGAGAAGGAAGGGAAAAAGGAAGTAAGGAGGGAAGGTGGGGAAAGAAGACAAGGAAGGAAGGGAGCAGGGAGGGAAGGAGGTAAGGCGGGAAAAGAAGAAGAGAGGGAAGGAAAGGAGAAGAGAAGGAAGGAGGTAAAGCGGGGAAAGAAGAAGAGAAGGAAGGAAAGGGGAAGGGAAGGAAGGAGGGAAGGTGGGGAAAGAAGAGAAGGTAAGGTGAAAAGGGAAAGAAGGAAGGGCGTAGAAAAAGGAGGTAAGGTGGGTAAAGAAGGAGAGGAAGTAAGGAGAAAAGGGAAGGAGGGAAGGAAGGGAGCAGGGAGAGAAGGAGGTAAGGTGGGGGAAACAAGGAGAGCAGGTAAGGAGAAAAGGGAAGGAGGGAAGGGCGTAGGAAAAGGAGGTAAGGTGGGGGAAGAAGGGGAGCAGGTAAGGAGAAAAGGGAAGGAGGGAAGGAAGGGCGTAGGAAAAGGAAGTAAGGTAGGGAAAAAAGGAGAACAGGTAAAGAGAAAAGGGAAGGAGGGAAGGGCGTAGGAAAAGGAGGTAAGGTGGGGGAAGAAGGAGAGCAGGTAAGGAGAAAAGGGAAGGAGGGAAGGAAGGGCATAGAAAAAGGAGGTAAGGTGAGGCAGGGAGCCTCCGGAAGCCCAAGGGAAGGATCGTTTCCTCGAGGCGAGATAAACCTCGGCGCCGAAGAAGGAGAAGAAAGAGAGAATTCACCAGAGGAAACGGACTTGCCTGAGCGAAGCGACTCTGGTGGAGGTCCGGAGGAACAGTTCCGCGTAACTAAGATATTTCTCGTCCTCTGAAGAGTTTGAAACGTTCCGGTGAAACGTTGAGGGAACAAAAGACAAACGTTCCTGGACACGGGGGTGTTTGTATGCATGTGAGCATGTGTGTGTGTGTGTGTGTGTTTGTATGTGTTCGTGTGCGTGCGTGCATGTGTGTGTGTTCGTGTGTGTGCGTGCATGTTTATGTGTGTGTGTGTGTGTGTGTGTGTGTGTGTGTGTGTGTGTGTGTGTGTGGGATTCACCATGGTTTTGGATCACGTGTTGGACTCGTTGTCGACATCTATTTAATTCCCGGAAGAGAGCTCAGAGGTCATACTCGAATGTGACCGATCT
>NC_134796.1:47343153-47363153 GCF_046742065.1 Oratosquilla oratoria
CCAAAAGAGGGTCTACATCTGCGCAAAAGTAGCGCGAAGGTATCGAATAGAAAGAATCAGAGAAAGCTATTTGATAGTGTAAATATATAAGAATGAAGGAGGCACCAAGAGACCATAAGACCCACACTAGGTAGTTCCATTTCCATTACCACCTGCCATCCCCATTCATCAAGTTGTCTAATCTTCTTTTAAAACGGCCAATAGTTTCAGCGCTTACTATATGGTTGCTAAGACTATTCCATTCAAAGGATTACAAAGGAGAAGCATCCCGACAGGAGGAGACCTTTTGGTCCATAATTAGGTCGGATGGGCAAAAAATATATAATAGTAATAATAGTAATAATAATAATAATTAATTAATAACAATAATAATAATCATTAATAATGGTAATAATGATAATAATTATAATTATAATAATGATAATAATAATGATGATAAATAAATAAGCAAATAAATAAAATTATAATAATAAAGTAACCCAATAAATAGATAGGTAAAGTTAAATAATAAACAGGTTTTACCTTTTTTCTTGAATCTAAATTTGTCCAATTTAAATCCATTACTGCGATTCCTGTCCTGCTATTTTGATATGATGACCTTGTCTGCATCACCTTTGTTAAAGCCCTTGACTCACTTGAACACCTCTATTAGATCACCCGGATTCTACGTCTTTCCAGAGAGTGTAAATTAAGATGCCTAAAACGGTCCTTGTAAGGTAAACTTCTGTGCCCATTTTTCATTTTAGTTATTCCTCTTAGTACTGATTCTAGTGAATTAGTATCTATTCTATAGGACGGAGACCAAATCTATACCGCATTGACAAGGATGAGTCAAACGTCAGATCAAGTATAATACGAGTAACTACTTCTTCACTTTTATTTGCAATCGTCCTTGCAATGAAACCTAATGCTCTGTTAACTCTATTACTGGCGCTAATGCTCTGTTTCTTGGATTTCAAGTCGGGACTCACTAGCACTCCCAAGTCTGACTCGCAAACGTGTTATCTAAACTATATCTGCTTTCGGGGGTTGTGTAGCCCTACGTTTAAAACGCAGGTATTCTAAGGGATATAGAACTATCTGGTGTAGGCCTTATGGTCCCTTGCGATCTCCTCCATTCTTATGCTCCGTGCCTCAGGGGTCATTGAAATCGCCCAATGACTGCTAGAATGAAGTAGTGAGTGCCACTTGCCCCGGCATAGGTTAAAGGTCACTCAGGGTCATTTTTTTTTTTTTTTTTTTTTTTTTTTTTTTTACAAATTAATTGGTAATATTAATTACCCATCGATGCGAAATGGATGAGAAAACTACAAAGAAAAGAAGTTTATTGCGACAATCGTAACGCTTTGGGTCGTTTTATAAGAAAGCAAAGGTCGTTTCGAAAGGTTTTATTGCTTGTTGATTACTTTGTCTTAGGGGTTTAACCTTAACTGACTGGAATGCAGACCACGGGAGGAATGGTGGTTGGAAATTGGGGGCTAATCAGTAAATAAACGATGGTTTCATGATAATGAAAGTTTCGTTAATTTGTTAAGTACGAGCCAACAGTTGTCCTATTTATAACAAGTCATAGTTTCTGTTGTTAAGGTAACAAGGTAGTGCAAAGGTAAATTCCATGTTAATTCTGATAACAATGCAGAGGTTTAGTTAGTTTTAACAGCAAGCTAAGGGTTATGCTAACTTTAACAAGGGTGTACTGCTTTAAACAAAGAGCGTTTTCCAAAGGTAGAGAATAGTTTCCGTGGGAAGAAAACAGTTTCCATTTCTCATTGAGCGGGAAGGAAGGAGGGAGGGAGAGAGAGGTAGGGAAGGAGAGAGAGGTAGGGAAGGAGAGAGAGGTAGGGAAGGAGAGAGAGAGAGAGAGAGAGAGGAAAGGAGAGGAGGGAGAGAGAGAGGGAGGGAAGGAGGGAGAGAGATAGGGAGAGAAGGAGGGAGAGAGAGAGGGAGGGAAGGAGGAAAAGAGAGAAAGGAAGGGAGAGAGAGAGAAAGGGAGGGAAGGAGGGAGAGAGAGAAAGGGAGGGAGATAGAGGAAAGAGGGAGAGAGAGAGAGGGAGGGAGGGAAGGAGGGAGAGAGAGAGAGGAAGGGAAGGAGAGAGAGAGAGAGAGAGAGAGGGAGGGAGCGAGGAAAGGAGGCCTACACAGCATCTTGACGAGAAAATGGAGAAGTCTTCGACTTACCTTGACCTGTTCTAACCTGCCCTGACCTACCTTGACATCTTGACGAGAACTGTTATGCGAGGATGGAGAAGTTTCCGACCTGCCTTGACCTATTCTCGACCTGCTCTGACCTGTTATCTGGAGCCAACACCTCAGCTTATTCTCCTCATCAACTATTACGCATCAGAGGAGAAACAGGAAATGACGAGTGTTCTGCCTCGCTTCGTTCGCGGGCGCATGTAAACAGCCGCAACACGTGCGGATATCTGCTGGATCGACGCTAATGAAGGAGAGCCTGCGTCCACAGGGACAATAACTCCAAAATATTCGAGGCTGATTGAGGCGGAAAAGGCTTTGCTAGGCCCGATGAACCAATTGTGCAGAAGATGAGCGACCACAGACGTGGTGTGGTTGGTGCGGCAATGTCTGGTACTATCGTTGCTCGCAGAAGGCCAGGCTACCGGCATCAGACCCGAAAGAGGCAAGAGAAAGAGGTAATGGTAGGTAAGAATAGAATCGCAAGAGAAACTAGTAGGATGAGTAGGTAGAGGAAAAGGAAAGGAAATACGTGACGCAAAAAAAAAAAAAAACCGAAAGGCAAAAAAGAAAAAAAAAGGGAAAAGAAAGATCATAAAGAACAAAAAAAGAGAGTAAGTAGAGATGAAGTACAAAAAAAAGAGAAGAGAAACGAAAAAGACAAAAAATAAGAGGAGCAAGAGGAAGAACACACGGAAAAGTAAGAGGAAGAGGAGATCAAGGATAAAGAGAAGAAAGAGGTGGAGGAGAAGCGAAACTAGGAGGAAAGGGAGGAGGAGGAGGAGGAGGAGGAAGAGAATGAGGACTTGGTGGAGCAGAGTAAACGTGTAGATAATCTAGAGAGGCTGATGAAGCCTCGTCGGCTTCGGAGGCCTTGAGGGGGAAGAAGTGAGGCGAACAGCGGTCGCTCATGATGGCAGGTTCACGGCGCTCCGTGGGATGCCGTCACGCAACGCATCCTTCCACATAAGACAACTCTGCACGAAACGTATATGCATAATGTAAATGCATGCACGTGTATCTGTACAGATATGTACATGGGATTAATGTACAGATGTGTACATGTCCATGGTGCATGCACGCGCGTACACACACACACACACACACACACACACACACACACACACACACACACACACACACACACACACACACACACACAAAACCAGTCAGCCATTTCAAGTTCACTGCATAATATGGATGCATATTCATGTATCTGTACAATAATATAAATGCACATAATGTACATGAATATACATATATATAGATGTAATTTATTCAACCTGTCAACCATTCCGAGTCCACGGCATGATATATATATATATGTATATATATATATACATATATATGTATATATCTATACACAAATATATGTATATATGTGTATATATGTATATACGTATATATATGTACATATATGTATATATATATGTATATATATAATATATATATATATATATATAATATGCATGATGTACAGATATGTACATGAATATCAATATGATTTAATCAACCAATAATCCATTCAAACACCACTGCTTGATATAAACGCACACATGTATACTTCCACACAATGCATTTCTGCACGAAATATATATATATATATATATATATATATATATATATACATTATATATATATATATATATATATATATATATATATATATATATATATATATGAT
The DNA here is from genome assembly GCF_046742065.1 of Oratosquilla oratoria. Lineage (NCBI taxonomy): Eukaryota > Metazoa > Arthropoda > Malacostraca > Stomatopoda > Squillidae > Oratosquilla > Oratosquilla oratoria. The sequence goes on from NC_134796.1 coordinate 47,347,031, forward strand.
TTAAAGACATACACAAATATTTGTACAAACGTGTACATAAATAGCTATCGACCAATCACCCACTGGGAGTTCAACTTATAATACAAATGCAAATACCAACCTCTCTCATGAATAGCCTGACTGTACCAGCCTATCTTCTCTATCTTGACTCCCCACCTTCTTTCTAGTTTTCCTCTGCCACGCTTTCCATATCATGGTGTCCAGTCAGTGACACACTTGTTCCATTTTTCGTCATCTTTTCTGGGTACTTCCACATGGGAAAGCTCGCTGGCAGAGTGGGTTAGAGCGTCATTACTTGCGGCGTAGGTCGAGGGAATGGCAGTTTGATCCCTGCCACCGGTGAATTTGAACGAAGGAAATCGTTCGTTAAATTCCACGATACGAAGTCCTCTATAAGGGGCACTGTCTTAGCCTCCCGATTACAAGGGCGGAGCATGCCGACAGGAGACCTTTTGGTCCATATCAAGGTCGGATGAGAAAAGAAAAATATAATAATGATAGATAAATGAATAAATAAATAGATAAATTAATAAATAAAAACTATAATAAAGTTTGTGACGTTAAACCATATTATCACTTCCATTTCTGGCCCTTTATCGCCTCCGTAGTATCTTCCACTCTAGTCTGCTTCTTTTCCCAGTTTGTCCTATTTCCGTCTTTCGTTGTAATTGCAAATTTTGATCTCTTCATTGCTTTCTGTGCGTTATTTAGGTATGTCTTCATTGCTTTCGCCTGTTTCCTAGTTTTACATTCGCAGATCATAGCTGGCGTTTTGCGCTGAATGTAAAATTTTAATTTCATTTATACCTCTCATGATGTTTATATGTTTACAAATTCTTTACAAATCAGTCCTAGATCATAGTTATGCACTGATTGTAAACTTTTAATTTCATTTATGTCCCTCATAATGATTAAATGTTTACATTTTTTTTTACAAATCAGTCCTAGATCATAGCTGGCTTTATGCCCTGATTGTAAACTCCAAATTTTATTTGTCTCTCATATGTATGCACACACACACACACACACACACACACACACACACACACACACACACATATATATATATATATATATATATATATATATATCCAATAATCCCCGGATGTATCTACAGTCATGTGAAAAATATCCACGTGAAAACTTGTGCCCCGGTGCCAACCCCATCTCGAGTGGTCTTTGGTTGAGACTCTTTAAACAAACAGACCTGTGGCTGCGTGCGTGCGTGCATGTGCTGTACATACATATGTACACATGTACACACATCCAAACCCCCTCACACGGGCACACACCCACGCACGCGCACACACACACACACACACACACACACACACACACACACACACACACACACACACACACACACACACACACACACACACACACACACACGCACACGCTCACACGCTAATGCAGGTCCATGTGAATATCTTCACACACACGACTGAGGACAAGGTTATGTAACGCAATACTGACGGAATTCTGCTCGTGTTCACGTTATTACAGACTCCGTCGCATACAAAGTGAGGAAAAAAAACGAGCAAGGAGTTTTAAAAGGAAAAGAGGAAAAAAGAAAAGAAGTAGAAGAGAAAGAAGAAGAGGAGGAGGGAAGACGAATTCGGTGGCCAAATGTGGAAGAAAAAAAAGGGACGAACAGTAATCCTGTGGTGAATTAAAGGTGTACTCTATGTAGAAGAAGAAAAAAAAGCTAAAGACAAAAAATTAAGAAGAATTCTGTCCCAAAACAAGTAAGAAAACACAAATAAATGAAGAAGGAAGAAGAAGAAGAAGAAGAAGGAGGAGGAGGAGGAGGAGAATGAGAAGTGGAATTCGACGATAAATTACAGGAGATATATAGAAGAAGAGGAAGAAGAAGAATAAAGAAGAGGAAGAAGGAGATGATGATGATGATGAAGAACTCGGTGATATATGAAAGGAAGTATGTAGAAGATCAGGAAGGAAAAGAAGACGAATTCGACCATAAATTAAAGGAAGCATGTAGAAGAAAAGGAACAAGAAGAAGAATTCAGTGATAAATGAAAGAAAGTGTGTAGAAGAAGAGGAAGGAGAGGAAGAATTTGGTGATAAATGAAAGAGAGCACGAAGCTCACAGGCGGAGAAAAGGAAATGAAGGAGTATTGTTGGAGAGAGAAGGAAAGAGAAAGAGGGAGATGAGAATTCTGAAGAAACAAGAGAGACGGAGAGACGCACAAGAAATACGGACGAAGGCAACGCCGAGGAAGTCACGATAAGGAGAATACGAGGAAGAGGAGAAGAGAGGAGAGAAAGAGAGAGGAAGATGACATAGCTGGAATACGTTAGAGGCCAGAAGAGAGCAGATTTAAATCGGGAATTGGAGAAAGATAGACGCAGGTAGGCAGGCAAATACAAATGGAAATGAGGAAAGACGGGCAGAGACAGCAAGCAGACATATACATTATATATATATATATATATATATATATATATATATATATATATATATATATATGTGTGTGTGTGTGTGTGTGCGTGTGTGTGTACATTATATATATATATATAGATTTACACTTTATGTACATTATAGTGCACACTACGTTATTTCTCGTGATTCTCTTTAGCTACTACAGCACATTTCACACCGAATATAATTTGACCAAGAAATGTCATGACTATCTCTTGTTTTATATCCACTTTTTTCAAGTTACAATAAGGTCGGTTTTGGTATGCGTTATGCGTGTGTCTTCACCTTTGTCAACGTGGAATATCGTGTTAGTGGTGTCGCTTTATTATAAAGCATCCTTGTTGAGGTATTGGTCCGCTGAGCGTAGCGTACAGTCGTGAGGAGGAATTTCGTCTCCCCAAGAGTGCGTTCTGTGAGAAGGTTGAATCCCTTCAGCAGCTCAAAGAGCGCTCCATCTCTTCCACTTCCGCCGTTGACGTGAGCGAGTGGCGCTCCGTGGGCTCCCGTTCGTCAAGACAGTGTTCGGTGGACGAGTGCCTTGCGGAACAACGGCTAATTGTAGCCAATCATTTTGCTCCGCTGGGTGATGAGGTGGCTGAACATCAGGAGTTCTTGGTGGTGAGGTATTCGATGGTTCGAGGCTATGAAGACATCCTGCAGAGGAAGACTAAACGACGTTGCAAGCTTGTATGTCAACCGGGCCGTGGGATCGCCGATTGTACCCAGACCATCAGGGAGCAAAGGCGGACGAACACGGTTACGATTGTTCATACGGGAAGTAACAATATGGGTAGGACGAGATCAAAGGAACTTGTTCGGAATTACGAAGTCCTCCTTCAGGAAATGAAGGGGCGAGGGAGCCGCCACATAGTCTGTAGGATCCTTCCAAGGATCTACGCGGGATCGTGTTGGAACAGTAGAGCCATAGGGATCAATTAGAGGGTTTTACAGTTGTGCACGCAGCTGGGATATCACTTTCTTGATCCTTGGCATCTCTTCTCCAGGCGCCATGATAGAAACCACAAGAAAGGTGTGGTCGTTCTGTTGTATTAGAGAGAATGAAACAGGATGCACATAATAGTTTATGGGTAGAATGAACCCAAACAAATGGATAAATGATGAATGTAAGTGAAATATATAGGCCAACAACATTATCATTAGAAGACGTCAAACTGTTATGCACATAGGTAAAAATAATAATAAATACGATTACAAATTGTTTGGAAATTTGTTAATAAAAGTGGATAGTGAAAAGTATCTCGGCGTAATCATCAGTAATTATTCCAAATCATCCAAACAGTATATTTCAGACTCTGAGAAAGCAAATAAGATTCTAGGACTGATTGCGCAATCTTTTGATTCTAAAAGTCCATCTCTCATTAACAAGCTATATAAGTCGTTAGTTCGTCCACATTTGAAATACGCTGTTTCCGTATGGTCACCGAATCTCAACAATGACAGATTGAAAAAAAGAAATACAACAGTGAGCAACAAAACTGATCCTTAATATGAGAAATCATACAAAAATCGACTAAAACATATGAAACTATTTTTCCTAAAAAAGCGTAGACTCGGATGATTTGATACAGGTCTTTAAGGTTCTAACGGGAATTGGCAACATTTTTACAATGAATGCGAATCAGGCAAGAAATAATGATGTCAAACTGTCAGGAATTATATTTAATTTGGAAATGGGTAGAAACAACTTGGTCAACCGTGTAGTAAATAAATGGAATAAACTTCCTGCAGAGGCAATGCAATGTAGTACAAATCGAAGTTTTAAGATTCATTTAATCAAACGCCTAAGCAATATGCTGTAATACCTGTTATTGTTTTTATTTTGTTTTGTTTTTTACTTATCTATTTATTTATTTTTCATAATTTATTCATAAATTATAATTTATTATTATTTATTTGTTTATCATTCATCATTATTTATTAGTGTTGTTTATATACTTATTTATTATTATATTCATTATTATTTTTATTCAGTTATTTTTTCAGCATCCGACCTAGTTATGGAACAAAAGGTCTCCTGTTGGCATGCTCCTCCTTTGTACTCCTTTGTAATTTCGCCTCTGTTGAGACACGGTGACAGTTTGTATTTGATGCAACTCTCCGGACATTCCGACTTGACCCATAGGTATACATCAAGTCCGTGCCAACGATTTTATTGTTGTTAGTTGTATCAGTATGGGTTTTGGTATGAAAAAAGATACTTGTTATTTCAAATGACTGTGTATGGAAGTGTGTCAAATATTTACCATTGAGAGATATGTACGAGTCATTCATATGTCCGTGACAGTATGCACATACACCTTACAGTTATGTGCAGTCTGTATTATCTATTATAGATTGCATACATATATTCATTCCCATCATAGTTGGGGTGGCTGAGTCAAATCATATTTGTTCTGCTGTGTCAGCCATACCCACGCCCCAACCCCACCACCCCCAGTGTAACATCTCTTGGTCACGTGACTGCTGGGTTGCCCTCTAAGACCGGTAGGGCTCCTAAGCTCGGAGTGTCCCTGCGGTCCTCGAATTGAACAACAATAACAAGAGCAACAGCAAAAACAACAGAAACAGTTACAAAAACAACAACAAAAACAACAACAGCAACCCTGACTTGATGTGAAAAAAAAAAAAAAAATAAAAGCGTGTGTGTGGGGGGGTCCCTTGTTCCCTTACTCTGTCCCGTCGAGTCGCCATTTTCGACTTACAAGGGGATACGGTGACACTATTCTTGTCCCGCTTACACACGCCATCGTATATACATTTCATTGTGTGCTTTCTGGTATTGACTACTTAACTTTTATGTGCTCACGAGTTTAGGGATTTTATTGATAACTCATCCTGTATGATTAGAGATTGAGAGAGACAAGCTTGTTATCCTTTATCTCTGTTATCCGATTTCGGAGGCGAGAACGGAGCCCAACGCACCTTTGACGAGATTGTGTTTTTGGTCATGTTTATCTGTGTATCGGGAACTTTACGTTTTTTCTGGTAGGACCCAAGTAATATTCGATGAGATTCTGGTCCTGATAACGGTCTGGATCCGGGGTTTTCTTCATTAAAGATTGAGGTAAACTGCCTTAACGAGAACTTCTGTTCTCCAAGTGTTTCTAGTTGATCATAAATCTAATGATAATCATTGGTTACGAATTTAATCTCGTTTGGCTTTGCGATGGTGGATGAGAAGAGCCGGACGGCTATACGACAGCTGTCTCCCGTGGCTGACAGACACATTGAATGATTGATTAGATTATTTGATTTTTGTCCAATAAGCAATTCTTTATGCGATACGCCTTGTGAGTTTCATTTTTTGACCAGCGGGATATTTGACATCTATTGGCACTAATAGGTGAACGTGCTATGTTTCAGTGGCTATGAGCACATACACACACACACACACACATATATACACACACACACACAAACACATACACACACACACACACACACACACACACACACACACACACACACACACATATATACACACACACACACAAACACATACACACACACACGCTACAAAAACAGTGCCATCCCATCCATTGTGCACATAATTAACTCTATGTAAACTTGCACCGTGTATATACTTTAAGTTTTATATTTTTAATCAGCTTTTGTAATGTATTATTGTCAGTGTATTACTGCAATTGAAATAAACCTTTTATTATTATTATTATTACACACACACACACACACACACACACACACACACACACACACACACACACACACACACACACACACACACACACACACACACACACACAACAATAATAACTTATTTTACCATCCATCTAAATCTCTATTTATTCTCTTTCTTCATTTTGTCCTTTTCGTATTCCTATGAAGAGAAGAAATGAGTATTCATAGATTGGTTGCAAAATAGGACGAGAGAATCATGAGAGTTATAAAAAAAAGAGAGAAGAAGAGAGAAGCGAAAGATCAAGGAGGCAAAAGGAGAGCAGATGTGAAATGGGGCAAGAGTGTGATTTTTTTTTTTTTTAAGTTACAATAAGATGTTTTGGAATGAAATTAACGGAGAAAGGGAAGGCGAATCAAGTACAGAAGAAAAGGTAAAAGGTACTGATGGAGAGATGATAATGGAAGAGACGGTAGTACGAGGAAGATGGGCAGATTATTTTAGGGAGTTGCTAAATGTGGAAGATATGAGAGGGAAGGAAATTGCAGTGGAAACTGCTAAGAAAATGACAGTGATAAATGAGGAAAATGCGGGAGAACAAATAAGGTGAAAGCGCTTATTAAAATGATGAGAGCAGGCAAGGCACCTGGGTTAGATGGGTGTCATGCAGAGTGTCTGAAAAAAAGGTAGGTACAGTGATGGTGGACTGGCTGGTGAGCTTGTTTAATGTTTGTCTAAAAGAGGATAGAGTGCCGGAGGACTGTGTAGTTCCGCTTTACAATGGAAAAGATGACAAGTGTGTAGCAGTTACAAAGGAATCAGTTCGTTGAGTGTAGTTGGGAAGGCTTATAGGAGGGTTTTGATTGAGAGATTAGGATGGGAACAGAAGGAGTAATTGGCGAGGAACAGTGAGGTTTAAGACAGGTAGGGGTTGCGTGGATCAGAATTGTGTGGTAAGGCAAATATGTGAGAAGCTTTATGAAAAGGTAAAGATGTTTTGGGGCCTTTATGGATTTGAAAAACGCTTATGATAAGGTAGACAGGAAGGCATTGTAGGAGGTATTGCAGATATATAAGATAGGAGGAAAGCTGTTAAGAGTCAGTGTTAGTATTAGAAATTGAGAGAGGGGTGGTTTAAAGGTGGAACTTCACTAGGGATGTGTCATGTCACCATAGCTGTTCAATTCATACATGGATGGGGTGGTACGAGAGGTAAATGCAAGGGTAATGGGCCGGGGATTGGAAATGGTTAAAGAAAATGGAGAAAATGGGGGATAATCCAGTTGTTGTTTGCTGACGACCATGCGCTTGTAGCAGGATCAGAGGAAAGATTAAGGAAGTTAGTATCGGAGTTTAGGAAGGTGTGCGAAAGAAGGAAGTTGAAGATAAATGCGGGTGAAAGTAAGGTGATGAGATGTACAGGGGGAGAGGATGGCAGCAAATTGGAAGCGAGTATTAAGGGAGGAAGTGGATACCTTTAGATACTTTGGGGTGAATGTGGAGAGAAAGGAAGGAGTGAAGGTGGAGATACAATGTAGATTGAGAGAACCAAGTAAATGCCTTGGTGGATTAAATAGTGTAATGATAAATAGACATTTGGGAATGGATGCTAAGAGGAGATTGTATGAAGGGATGATTGTGCCGACAGCACTGTATGTGGCGGAAACATGAAACGTAAGAGGAAGAGTTTAAGTGTGTTTGAGATGAAATATCTGAGAAGTATGGTAGTGGTTACTAGGCTGAGTAGATTGAGAAACAAGGAGGTGAGGACAAGAGTGGGAATGGAGGGGGAGTTGAGAGATAGAGTTGATGAAAGAATATTGGGGTGATTTGGACACATGGAAAGAATGAGTGAAGAAAGATCAGTAGAAGAGGTGCGGAAGGCAGAGGTGGATGGAGTTGTCATGAGGGTGCGACCAAGGATGAGATGGATGGATGGGGTAAAAGGGCCATTGCGACAAAGGGGAATGTCTGTTTAGGAAGGAAGGGAGAAGACAAAAGATAGGGGTGAGTGGAGAATGGTTGTATATGGATGATGCTGTGATGCATGGGAGTGGGTGGGGGATGGGGGTGAGAGGTATGTGTGAATAATATTTTGACACAGCCCGAAGGTATTTCTCCCCGTCTTCTCCTTCTCTGCATGAGGTGACGTAGAGAGGGGAGAGGGTCGCCGATTGAATGAAGTGGCCTTCCTGTGGATGTGCTGTATCTTGCTGCATTGCTTCTGACCCAGGGTAGTGGGCGAGATGCAGGGATTACCCGTCATCCAGGAGGTGCCAAGACAAGAGGGGGGAATGGGTGGTGAGTGAGAGTGGAGTATGTGGGGATGAAATGGGTGGGAAAGAATTTATGCCGTTGATCTTGGCTACCTCATATGTAAGGGAAAAAAGAAAACTTTGGTATATATAATATGAATGTACTTATCTTGTTCTCTCTTTCTATCTTTCTTTTCTCTCTCTCTCTTTTGTCCTCTTCTTCCATTTTTCTCCTCTAATATATATATATTTATATATATAATATATATATATATATATATATATATAATATATATATATATATGTATATATATACATATATGTATATATATATATATATTTACTCGATCATTTTTTCACGGTTGTACGATGGTGACACTTCTCCCCCCCACCCCGGGGTGGGAGATTATAGATGAAACCGATATCAACTACTCCCATCCCCTTCACCCCCCACTGACCTCCCCCCGGGTGGCTGTGGACATGAGATCGTGGGCACATGGGCCACGGGTAGGAGCATTGCCCCTTCTCCATTTTATGGGTAACATGCAGTGCCCCTCCGTACCAACGAAACATTTATATACTCACCCCTCACCCCCACGCCCACCGCCTTCTCCTAATCCGACCTCGCTTCTGTAATCTGGAGGACAGGTCAGGCAAAGGTCAGGTCTGTTGTTGGTTATTGTTATTTGTCCTTCTGCGGCCTTTTGTTTGAAGGTATCGACAGCTCGGTGTGGGACACACGCACACACACACACACACACACACACACACACACACACACACACACACACACACACACACACACACACACACACACACACTCTCTCTCTCTCTCTCTCTCTCTCTCTCTCTCTCGTGGCGCAGTTGGTAGAGTTGTATCGTTCACTAGGTACGGGGTACTGGTATATGTAGATTCGTATTAAGTTTATACCATTTTATTCAAAGCTTTCAGGTTTTGCAGTTATGGTATATACACTGTCAACTGTTAAACAGAACGATACATTAATGTGGTTACATATATATAACTGTTTATCACACCACTTCTTGTTGCACAACACCTGTCATCGTCCCAAACTGGTCTCTCCGGCCACCTACCCTGGTGGTCATTCGCCGGAAGTTGACAATCTCAGCACTTATGACGCGTCATGCTCGCATATCTTTAGTGTTTTATTTGAGCAAGATCACGGTCATCTCCTAAGGTTAGTATCCTGGGATTACAGGGTGTGATTTACTTAATAACTAAATATGTATATATATGTCCAGGGGGGATCGTCAATATACTTAATTTGTGTTTTGTGTTTGTTTGGTTACTCAGATGTTCATGTGCGTTCGTATGTCTGTTTGGTGGTCGAGTTGTTGTTGCAGACCCGAAGGTTGCTGACTTAGTTCTTAGTCAGCTAGAAGGGCCGGGCATTGAGTGAGTGAGTGAGTGAGGGAGGGAGTGATATTACTCATCATGTATATGGTGGCGTATACATATCGCTCTCCCCCTGGGGTTAGGTGGCTTCCGGCACCTAGGGTACATGGTTTACAAAAGTATTTATATGGGTAATACATCGAGAATTTTTTTTTTCAGAGACACAAAATCCTGTGGGGTTAAAAATGTGCAGATGGGGGGGTGTTGTTGAAGAGATTTTTTTTTTTTTTTTTTTTTTTAAGTTTATACCACCACGGCCGTCCGGGTTCGAAACCTGCCCAGGGCTGAAATAATTTCAGTATCGCTGCGCTGCGAGTCGTTAGTCCAACTCTCGTGGGCGGGGAGTTTGGGTGTGTGTGTGTGTGCGTGTAAGGTTACAGCATTACCCATAGATCGGTCATATATGAGCTCTGAGCTCTCTTCCGGGAGTGAAATAGCTGTCGATCACGAGTCCAACGCGTGAATCACACACACACACACACACACACACATATATATATATATATATATATATATATACATATATAGATATACTGTGTATCACATGAATCACATACTGTATATGCATATATATATATATATATATATATATATATATATATACTGTGTATCACATGAATCACACACGCACACACAAACACACACACACACACACACATATATATATATATATATATATATGTAATATATGTATATATATATATATATATATATATATATGTGTGTGTGTATATATGTATACATATATATATATATATATATATATATATATATATATACACGTATTGCTAATACGAAACACTGGCAACGTTCGTTCAGTTATGCAAGAGTGACCACCGGGAAAGAGAAAATGATCGAACCAAAGCACTTTCGTATATTACATCCAGCGCAAAGTACACAGGAAAGGCGTATTACAGCAATATATATATATATATATATATATATATATATATATATATATATATATATATATATATATATATGTATTCATTGCGTTTTTTTTTTTTTTTTTTTTTTTTTTTTTTTTTTTTTTTTTAAGACTCAAGTCCCACTTGGGGACCCCTTAAAGTGACTTACGGGACCCCATGGAGATAGTTGGGGGCATCTTTCGAGATCACAAGAGCCAACTTATGTTGTAAGTATTACGTTCTTAATGATTTACATATTTGTTGACACAAAGTTATCCGATCTGTATAAAATATGGTGTAGATTTATATTATGATCCTGGCTGATGTGGATCCAGCTATAATCTATTAAGTTTGTTACTACTATATAATTACTAGAAGTAATGGATTAGGTGTTGGACCAATCAACATTGTGGTTATACATTTTAACATGTTTGTAAATGTCACTGGAATTGTTTCCATCCCTCACATTCATATATTGTTTAATTCTTATATTCAAGGGTTTAGCAGTTTGACCTTTATAGAATGTGCTACACATTTTGCAAGGATTTTTGTAAATTCATCTTGTTTGACATGTAATACTATTATTAATAAACAAATGTTTGACTGTACTGGCACTCTTGAAAGTAACATTTCTATTTAAATTTTTTAATGAATTTGGGATATTTATTTTTTGTACTTGTAATTGTAAAATTAATAGACTATGTTTAAAGAAAGCTAGTTTTGGCTGGGTGTTATAAATACTTCTTGCAAAAGTGTAGGTAATATCCACTTATTGTTTAGGGTATTTTGAATACGTCCATGTCGCCTTTTACAGTACATTAGTTTAGGGCAGCGTTTCTCAACCAGGGTTCCACGAAACCCTAAGGTTCCGCAAAAGGTTATTGTAATAATGTTATATAGACATCATCCTATCTAACCTGTTATTACGTTGAAAATAAAATGAGAAAGATATGGTATATGTTTTTTTTTTGCACAGGGCTTCCTTGAGACATACAATTTATTTTAAAGGTTTCACAAGTGTAAAAGGTTGAGAAACGCTGGTCTAGGGAGTCCCAAAGAGGGGCCGGCTTCTTACCAAATACCCTTCCTGTATTCCTCTGTGGATACATACATACATACATACATATATGTATTGTAATCCTCCTGTTCTGTGTACTTTGAACTGAAGGTGTAATATACGAAAGTGTTTTGCTTCGTTTATTTTCACTTTTCCAATGGTTACTCTTGTACACACACACACACACACACACACACACACACACACACACATATATATATATATATATATATATATATATATTATATATATATATATATATATATATATATATATATATATATATATATATATATATATGCAGTACACACACTTGGAACGTGTGTTTTATAAATGCAAGATAATCACTTTAGAAAATAAACAAACGTTTTCGTATATTAAATCCAGTATAATTTACACTGAATGTCATATACGAAAGCGCTCTGCTCTGTTTATTTTCTAAAGTGGTTACCTTGCGTATATATATATATATATATATATATATATATAATATGTGTGTATGTGTGGGTGTTTACATGTATGTATATATGTGCATCAGTTTTCATTTTTACCGTCCTGTTTTCTTTTCTTTGCATTCTTAGAACACTGTCTGGCAATATGACGAAGGAAGTCTGATTGTACCCTGACATTTTTTATTTTATTTTTATTTTTCATTTTCCCCCTGTACACCACCGTCAAACTATCCTAAAAATGGCCGCGGGATAAAACAGCCCAACTCTTGCAAGCTCAAAGATCCGGATTTGCAAGATATTGACTATTAAAGTACAGCACGCTGGCCTCCTGTGTCCTGGGGTGTGGGGGGTGGGTGTGGGGTGTGGGAGCGTCTCCTTCTCCCACCTGCTCTCCCACCTACTACCCCGCAAAACCGCCCCCTTGCCTCCCACCCTATCGCTGAATCAAGAACTGTTTGTAATAATCCACGCGGTAAACGATGTAGGTGGGATTTTCTACTTAGAGTCTATGTGTGTATGTGGGTGTATGTGTATACGTATATAAATGTATATATATACATTATATATGTATATATATATATGTATATATATAATATATATATATATATATATATATATACATATGTGTGTGTGTGTGTGTGTGTTTGATTGTGTGTGTGTGTGTGTGTGTGTGTGTGTGTGTGTGTGTGTGTGTGTGTGTGTGTGTGTGTGTGTGTGTGTGTGTGTGTGTGTGTGTGTGTGTGTGTGTGTGTGTGTGTGTGTGTGTGCCTGTGTGTGATTCACCATGGTCTTGGATCACGTGTTGGACTCGTGATCGACAGCTATTACCGTCCCGGAAGAGAGCTCAGAGCTCATATAAGACCGATCTGTGGGTTATGCTGTGACCTTACACGCACACACACACCCAACTCTCCACTCACGAGAGTTGGAGAAGCGACTCGCAGCGGAGTGATACTGAAATTATTTCAGCCCTGGGCGGGATTCGAACTCGGACCGCCGTAGTGGTGGCCGCGAACGCTACCACTGCGCCGTCAAAGTTGTGTGTGTGTGTGTGTGTGTGTGTGTGTGTGTGTGTGTGTGTGTGTGTGTGTGTGTGTGTGTGTGTGTGTGTTTACCTAGTCGTCTTATACGTGAAGAGAACTGTGCTCGTATTGACCCGTCTTTGTATCATTCAGCATCAAGTTTGTTCTTAAATTCTTGTATAGTTTTCCACACAGTGCTGCCTCGTTCAATTTGTTCCAGACATCAATCACTCTATGTGGGAAGCTTTTCTTTTTCAGGTCTCTTCTATAAGCGTCCTTCTTTAGTTTCTTTTCGTGTCTTTTTTATGTTTATTTTTATCCCGCTTTAATAAATCATGTGTGTGTGTGTGTGTGTGTGTCTGTCTGTCTGTGTGTGTGTGTGTGTGTGTGTGTGTGTGTGTGTGTGTGTGTGTGTATGTGTTTGTGTGCGTTTACCTATTTACCTAATTGTGGTACACAGCAATGGAGCAACCCTTTTGAAGTCCTACTTCGTACTCTCCAATTATCGTAGCCAAGTTCAAATTAAAAGAGGAACAGAGACGAAAAGAACATGTTTGGTTGGAGGAAGGAATAGTAAAGGTTATTAAAAAAAGGAGAACCTCTTTGTGTGTGTGTGTGTGTGTGTGTGTGTGTGTGTGTGTGTGTGTGTGTGTGTGTGTGTGTGTGTGTGTGTGTGTGGCTGAGCCATATGTGCGTACCTAAAGGTGAGGTTTGCGCTTGTGTTTGAAGTCGACGGAAAGGGAAATTCTTGCAAGCGCTCGAGAAAAAAGAAAAATTCAGGAAACCGGACAAACATGTTTGTTACAGAGAATTCATGTTAGATAGTGATTATTATCGTAGAAACGTTTATGCTGCGGCTCTGAAGGGTTGTTTCTTCAACTGGATAAAAGCGAATTTCATAACAAGAGAACATCACGTATTCCAGTGATGTCTTTCAAATTCAGCCGTCAGGGAGCATCGATCTCGGGTCATTTCGGAAACGTCTTAATCATATGTGCACATTTCTATTATGGAGAACGCTGCTTCTTCTTACACTCGGTATTAATGTTTGTGATTATTCATTGGGCAGTCTTTGTTTATTACGATAATGTACGTACACGCGCGCGCGTGCGCGCGTAAATGTACAGATACTCACACGCTTAAGATTTCCCACACACAGCTTTGTAAGGATACATGAAAAACTGCCTTACCTGAAACGCACGCACACACACACACACACACACACACACACACACACACACACACACACACACACACACACACACACACACACACACACACACACACACACACACACTTACACACACACACACACACACACACACACACACACACACACACATATATATATATATAATATATATATATATATATATATATATATATATATAATTGTAGTAATTGAAGTTCCAGCAGGGAACCAGAGACGGGAACATCTTCATAATTCCTTATTTCAACAGACGTTTCGCAGTTACAATGTTCATCAGTGTGGGCTAAAAAGAGAATAGTATTCTCTATCAAGTGACATGATACAATTGGATCTACCTGTATGTAAATACTTATAAAGAAATAATTATAATATATTTCGTATTGCTAAAACTATGCTATAAAAGAAATTTACTTTTAAAACACAAACTAAAGATTTGTTTAGAATGCACAAAAACAAGAGATATGATGAAAGATATAGAAACATAAAACATAAATCATTCCCAAGAATGACGCAGCCCGAAGGGATTTCTCCCCGTCTTCTCCTTTTCTGCAGGGGGGGACGGAGAGGGGGGTCGCCGATTTAATGAAGCGGCCTTGCTGTGGATGTGCTGTATCTTGCGACACTGCCTCTGACCCAGGGCAGTGGACAAGGTGCAGGGATGACCCGTCATCCAGGAGGTGCCAAGATAAGAGGGAGGGTGAAGGGGAGTTGAGTGTATCTAGGAATGAAATGGGTGGGAATGGTTTTTGGGCCTTTTTCTTTTTAGCTACCTCCCTTGTAAGGGGGAAAAAGCCTTGGTATATACAGTATATGTATGTATGTATTCCCAAGAACAGTGCAAGTAAGTTCTGGGCTATGCTCGATTAGTGTTGGGTTATGTTTTATAGTTGTTTGTTTGTTCAATTACCTTAAAAATTGTGATCTTGTATCCTATGATTGCATTGTTAGGGTCTGTAGTGGTCTTATTTATGCTCCGGGATTGGATCACTGGTGGTCTTGTTTAAAGGGGCCTCTTCTGATTGGCTGCCACGGGCCAATAGGAGATACGGGTTACCCCGTATCTCCTATTGGTCCATGGCAGCCAATCAGAAGAGGCCCCTAAAAAGGAATATTATCTACATATATATTTTTAAAAGATATACATGTTGCTACAAGTGAAGGGATCATTTTTATATATCAGAGGAGGCCCCTTAAAAGGAATATTATCTACATATATATTTTTAAAAGATATACATGTTGCTATAATTAAAGGGGTAACTTTAATAAATCAGAGGAGGCCCCTAAAAAGGAATATTATGTACATATGTATTTTTAAAAGATATACATGTCGCTACAAGTGAAGGGATGACTTCAATAAATCAGACGAGGCCCCTAAAAAGGAATATTATCTACATATATATTTTTAAAAAATATATATGTTGCTACAAGTGAAGGGATCACTTCAATAAATCAGACGAGGCCCCTAAAAAGGAATATTATCTACATATATATTTTAAAAGATATACATGTTGCTACAAGTAAAGGGATCACTTTAATAAATCAGAGGAGGCCCCTAAAAAGGAATATTATCTACATATATATTTTTAAAAGATATACATGTTGCTACAAGTGAAGGGATAACTTTAATAAATCAGACGAGGCCCCTTAAAAGGAATATTATCTACATATATATTTTTAAAAGATATACATGTTGCTACAAGT
>NC_134796.1:47368153-47385653 GCF_046742065.1 Oratosquilla oratoria
GGGCACCGTCCTAGCCTCCTGGTACAGGGGAGTTTGTGACGTTAAACCATATCATTATATATATATAAATATATATATATATATATATATATATATATATATACATATATATATATATATTTATATATATGTATATATATATATATATATATATATATATATATATATATATATATATATATATATAATATTATATTATATTTTATGCACAAGTATATTAAAAGGAGTGTGGTAACAAACTGCTCACTCGCCCACTTCTGGCCTCTTGTAAGGTTTTACAATGTTGCTATAATTTATAGTTTGTATATGAATAGGTTATATTTGCGCATAACCCTTTAACAATGCTGTTAAACAATTATCTTTAATGGCAAATCATAGGAAATTTACACATCATCCTTTCACTGTAGGAAGATTAGCTGATGTAGATAAAAGCCTTGTGTGACAAAAAATGACTATGGGGATATATCTCTATTTATCTATCTATATCTATGTGTCTGTCTATGTACCTACCTACCTATATACCAAAATGCTTCTTCACCCCCCCTTCCCCCTGATGAGGGTGTGAGTCAGCCAAGGGACGCATCCCCCCCCCTCCCACTCCTTTCTGTCACCCATTTGGTTCCCTTCTGTCTCAGCTCCTTGTTGGTGTAAGGGAACATCCCTGTTCCCCGTCCACTGCCAGCGTCAGAAGCAATGCAGCAAGGCACAGTACATCTGTTGGGGAAGATTATGTGCCCGTGAACTCTAGAAACCAAATTTAAATTTTATCTGATATAATTTTCATCTTGGTAACCTGGTCACTCATTTTTGTTATGAATAATATTATATGCTTTTATTTAGTGTAGTATATCGGTTACGCTAATTTTTGCAGACGTCAATCAATTGGTCGGGTGATAACATTTATACTTATCCAGAATAGGATGTATGTATAAGTCATGAACAGGTGACAAAGATGGAGTGATTCAACAACACATCGATTTATGCACTGCTGTTGCAGGTCACACATGTTATTTATCTCTTAATGATTAATTTCATTTCTAGAGTGATTTGAGGAACATGCGGACATTATACAGCGCTGTCGCAGGTCACGCGTGCTGTATCCTCTTAATGATCAATTTCACTTCTGTGTCATTTGTAGCTGTGCATTGACAGCTAATTGCCCCATCGTTTATGGTCACGTGCTCTGGGGAGGTGCAGACGCCGAGGGTAAAAAATAACCGTCATTACGAGACCATAGCGCGGGAAACTGTCAAACCCAACATAGGTGATATATTCTCCACTGATCATAGACTTTGTTGTTGGACATTTGTCACGGTAACTTGTAACGTTGCAGAAGTGTCAGGTACATCGACCAAGGGTACAGTATGTAACATTCACCATAGGCTTGGATAACGTGTTGGACTCCTGATCGGCAGTTGTTACCCTCCCGGATGAGAGGTCATTGCTCAAATTTGACCTATCTATGGGTAATGCTGTGGCCTTACACACACACACACACACACACACACACACACACACACACACACACACACACACACACACACACACACACACACAACCACAACCACACACAAATCCCCACCCACGAGAGTTGGAGTAACGACTCGCAGCGGATCGATACTGCAAATGTTTCAGCCCAGGGCGGGATTCGAACTCGGACCGCTGGGGTAGCAGTTGCGAACGCTACCACTGCGCCGTCGAGCCGTGTATATTTTACGATATGTCCAATGGCTGGTTGTGCTTTTGTGTCGTCATTGGGTACAAAATATATTTTATGATGTATCCAATGGCAAGTTATACTTTTTCTCTGTACATTTGGTGTCCGTCTGTTGATGGGTTTTCCAATAGGGAGCTGAGTCATCACTGCGTCTTTATAATTGCAAATGATTTATATGGTTGTTGCCAACAGGGCTACCCAGAAACCCTATATACATTGGCACCGGAATGTTCATCGATGTTTCTGGTACTACTGCTATGTTTGGCGCCAGCTTGCTGCGTCTGTTATTATCTTCAATGTAACGTTGGCATAGTAACCTTCTTCGTCAGGAAAGTGTTTGTCACTTATGACTTTGCCATTTTCACCTCAAGTTACTTTTGTCTCCCGTTTCTGCTTCTGCAGACGATCAAACAAATTTTTTTTTCGTCTTTTGTCTCTCCTCACATACTCTGAGGATTATGATTTCTCCCTGATAATAAACAGGTATGTTGGCTTAGACTGCTTTGAGTCCCCCCCCCCTCTCTTCCTTTCTTCCTTTTCTTTCAACTCCCTCCCATTTCTTCCTCCCTTTCCTTCCTCCCTTTCCTTCCTCCTCCCCCCCGGTTCTCCCCATTTCCACCCTTTCTCTTCCTTTCCTCCATCTCTCCATTCCCTCCTCCTTCTTCACCTATTCCCCTTCACCCTCCCCCTTTCCCCTTCCCCCTCATCCTCTCCCTCTTTTCCATTCCCCCTCCTGTCCATTTCCCCCCTTTCGTCCCGTCCCCCCCTCCCCTCCCCCCCACCACGTCGTCCTCTCCCTGTTGTCACACTTCAGAGTCCCTCCCTTGGGTGATATCTCTATCTACTCTTCCTTCGCATCAAAGACTCGACGTCGGTGTTGTCGTTTGCCACCGTGCTTTTTTTGTTTTTTTCTTTTTTCTATTTTTGGATTCTTTTATTTTTCTCTTTCGCCCGTTCGGTCTCTTTGATTTTGTCCCTCTACCCCCCTCCCCCCTCCCCCCCTCCCCCCCAGCATTCCGCTTCGTTCTTTCCCGTTTTGTTTCTACATTTCCTCCCCACTCCTTGTTTTCGTACGCGGCCCCTGTTATTGCTCCGTTCCTCGTCTGTTATTACTTGACGGTATCTCTCCTTCTCTCGCCAGACTTTTCTCGTTCGAGCAGAGTTCTTGTTTGTTTATTTCTTGATCGATGCCATTCTACTAAAGTGCCGCTTCTGAAAACACCTTTTTTTTTTTTTTTAGCACATCTGACGTGTGGCCCAGGTAGTGGAGGTGCAATATTTTTTTTTTTTTTTTTTTTTTTTTTTTAAGGTGTAACATTTTGAGTCAAAACACACAAATAAAAAAAGACTTAACAGTGAAACGTTCAAACCAAAACATACCAGTTCACAAAAATGCTTTTCCTAGTGATAGGATAAGATTTTTTTTCTTATTTATTCTGAAGAAAACGTGACCACCCAGTGTGCCCTCCCCCCCGAGGGCGAGTTGTCCTTGGTATGCAGTTTTCAGGACAATTCACCCGAGGACCAGTTGTCTGAGGGCCAGTTATCTGAGTAACAACTGCCCGAGCACCAGTTTTATGAGGATCAGTTGTACGAGGATCAGTTACCCGACGACCATCTGCCTGAATACCGGTTGTTCAAGGGCCATTTGTCTGAGGACTAGCTGTTCGAGGACCAGTTGTCTGAGGACCAGCTATCCGAGGACCAGTTGTCTGAGGACCAACTCTCCGAGGACTAGTTGTCTGAGGACCAACTGTACGGGGACCAGTTCTCCGAGGACCAATTGTCTAAGGACCAACTGTCCGAGGACTAGTTGTCTGAGGACCAACTGTACGGGGACCAGTTGTCTGAGGACCAAATGTCCGAGGACCAAATGTCCGAAGGCTAGTTGTCCGAGGATCAACTGTACAGGGACCAGTTCTCCGAGGGCCAGCTGTCCTACAATTCGTCTTCATGCGAGGAATTAAATTCATTTTCTCGTAACGAGAAGTCTAAGTGAAACAACTTTCTTTTAATATGATGAGCTTCTTGCAGCTGTAACAAAATCATCAGACGTCAACATGAAACGTGAGTCATCCTTGTCGTAGTTGTCGTTTTAAGGTCGAGGTCCAGAAGTCCCACTCGGGGTTAGGAAGACGACCTGTCCGTTCAAGAGAGTGACCCAACGGTCACGTGATCAAATTTAGATTTAAGAAGGAAATAGGCAAGAATTGGTTTACTAATGTAAGTGGGTAGAAACAACTTCGCCAACCGTGTAGTTAATGAATGGAATAAACTTCCTGAAGAGGCAGTGCAATGTAGTTCAGTTCGAAGCTTTAAGATTCGTTTAGATAAACATCTAAGCAAGATGCTGTAATGACTGTCATTTATTTTATATTATTTGTTTATTTGTTTGTTATTATTTGTCTGTTTATTAATTGCTTGATTTTCATCTATTATTATTTATCTGTCAATTTATTATTATTTACTATTTACCTGTTTGTTTATTATTTAACTATACCTATGCATTTATTTATTTCATTTATTATTACTTATATTATTATATATTTTATCATTTATTATTATATATTTTTTCGCATCCGACTTAGTTATGAACCAAAAGGTCTCCTGTAGTGAGCGCTGAAGCGATTACTTGTTTTAAGAAACGGTTAGAGAACTTTATGGATGGGGATGACAAGTGGTAATGGACATGGAACTGCCTAGTGTAGGCCTCATGGTCTCTTGCAGACTCCTTCATTCGTATGTTCTTATGATCAAACGGTGATACAGCAATCGGGACTTCCTTTCTTCTTCTTCGTCTTCGTCTTCCATCTCTCTCCAACCATCTCCCCTTTGTCATTCTCTCCGCCTTTGTCGCTTTTTATGCCTCTGTTTCCTCACCCTTTACTTTCTTTTTTAGGAATGTCCCCTTTTGGGGCTACGGGTAGTAGGACTCCTAATCCCATCCCCCGTCCCTTTTTTGTCGCCTTCTACTACTCAAGTGGAAATACTTGGTGTCAGTATTCTTTTGCCTCCGCCACAGGGAAATGAAATGGGTGGGAGTGATTTCTATGCCTTTTCTTTTTGGCTACCCCCCGTGTAAGGGGGAAAAAAGCCTTTGGTATATGTATGTATGTATGCCTCCTCACCCAGAACCAAAGTTTCCTTCTCTTTTCCTTCTCGTTCCTCTCCAATGCTAATTATATTTATCGTTCATACCTTCCCTCTTCCATCCCTGCGTTCCAGCTGCTCAAACTTTGGCTCTAATCTCTTGATTTAGCATCTCCATTTGCCTGACATTTCTTTCTTCCCTCCTTCACTCCCTTCCTTCTTCCCTCCATCCCTCCCTCTCTCTTCCAATTACTCTCTGTTTCACGCTCTCCTCCCTCTCTCTCTTACTCTCATATTTACTCATTCTTTCCTCCCTTCCTCTTCTTTTTCTCTCCCTCCTTCACTCCCTTCCTTCCTCTTCCCTCCTCTCCTCCTCCATCCTTCCTCCCGTATCCTCCTCTTCCTTCCTTTACCCTCCCTCTCTCCCATCACCCCATCCCTCCACCAACTTTCATATAACCTCTTCCCTCCCTTCCTCCCTTCTACTCCATCCCTCCACCACCTTTCCCCCCATATCCCTTCCTCCCTCCCTTCCTCCCTCAACCTCCTCATTCCCCCTCCCTCCCCCTAACCTCCCCCTACCCTCCCTTCCCTCCATCCCTCCTCCCACCCTTCCCCCCATATCTCCTTCCTCCCTCCCTTCCTCCCCCCAACCTCCTCATTCCCCCTCCCTCCGCCAACCCTCCCCCTAACCTCCCCACCCCTCCATCCCTCCTCCCACCCTTCTCCATATATCTCCTTCCTCCCTTCCTCCCCCCAACCTCCTCATTCCCCCTCCCTCCCCCTAACCTCCTCCCTTCCCTCCCCCACCCTCCCCCCCTCTCCCCTCCCTCATGTATGCCTATATTTGTATTCATGCTCTACTCAGCATTGTCTCCCCTCTGGTCCATTTTCTCCATTTGCAAAGATCTCCTGGTCTCTCTTTGTTTTACAATATATTCAAATATAAAGAGGATTCTCTCTCTCTCTCTCTCTCTCTCTCTCTCTCTCTCTCTCTCTCTCTCTCTCTCTCTCTCTCTCTCTCTCTCTCTCTCTCTCTCTCTCTCCTCTCTCTCTTTCTCTCCTCTCTCCTCTCTCTCTCTCTCTCTCTCTCTCTCTCTCTCTCTCTCTCTCTCTCTCTCTCTCTCTCTCTCTCTCTCTCTCTCTCTCTCTCTCTCTCTCTCTCTCTCTCTCTCTCTCTCTCTCTCTCTCTCTCTCTCTCTCTCTCTCTCACACACACACACACACACACACACACACACACACACACACACACATACACATATACATTTATGGGTGCATACATACGTACATACATACATAATGCTCACATACGTATACTCACACACATACATAAGTCCATGCATATATACATGCAGACATACTCAAACATTTCTTGCTTCATATATGGCTTATGGCCGAGGGAGAGATAACGTGGGGGACTGGGACAGGGTTGGCGGGCGTAGCCCGGAATTGTGCTTTTGGTAGCCTACAAATATATTTCTCACAAGAGTATTATGGCCGTAGCCCAAACATACATGCTCTGACGCTTAAGGCTAGTTGACCTTACACATTCTCCAAAGAGGTCGCTCACTCACATCCTGCCACTATACACCTATGCCTCAATATGTTCTTGTGGGGGACTCTGTTCATCACAAACACACCCAACTCCCACACGCTCCTCCTCCTCCTCGTCCTCCTCCTCCTCGTCCTCCTCGTCCTCCTCCTCCTCGTCCTCCCCCCCTCCTCCTTCTATGACCTCACATCTTCGTTGCAGCATTGTGCTTAAGGATAGAAGCGCTGGTTACCTTTGGCGGAGTAGGAAGTACTTTCTCAGGCTCCACCTTTGACCTCGGCTGACCGATGACCTCACTTGTGACCTCGTATGACTCATCATCATCACTACTACTACTACTACTACTACTACTACTACTACTACTACTACTACTACGAGTATTACTACTACTACTATTACTGCTACTATTACTACTACTACTATTACTATTACTACGACTACTACGACTACGACTATTTACTACGACTACGACTATCACACTACGAGTATTACTACTACTACTATTACTGCTATCACTACTATTACTACTATTACTACTATTACTGCTACTACTACTATTACTCCTCCTTCTCCCTCTACCTTTCCTCACCGTACCCTCCCTACTTCTCTTCCTCCTCCACCTTTCCCTCTCTTTCTTTCTTCTCTTTTCCTCCTCCACTCTCACCGCATATTCCCCCTCAAAGGGATATGATGAGGCAACGGAAGGTCAGCCGCGTCGCTGCGCCGCGCCGCGATTGTTTAGGAACAGATGGCCGTCATTTGTACCTCGTGAACGAAAATGGACTTACTTGGTATAATGGATGGCACTCCGTCGATATTGCAGCTACTATGTCACCCGGGCGTTTGGACAAGCGTACAAGCATGTAGACACACACACACACACACACACACACACACACACACACACACACACACACACACACACACACACACACACACACACACACACACACACACACACACACACACGACTCAGTGGCGCGGTTGGTAGAGGCTCCGACTGTCACTACGGCGGTCCGGGTTCGAATCCTGCCCAGGGCTGAAATAATTTCAGTATCGATGCGCTTCGAGTCGTTACTCCAACTCTTGTGGGCGGGGAGTTGGGTGTGCGTGTGAGGTCACAGCATTACCCATAAATTGGTCATATGAGCTCTGAGCTCTCTTCCGGGAGGGAACCGCTGTTGATCACGAGTCCAACACCTGATCCAAAGACCACGGCTTGTTACCTGACAGGCTCTGCTAACAAGAAGTGGAGATTATATCTATTTATCTATCCATATGTATATATATATATATATATATATATATATATATATATATATATATATATATATATATATATATATAATATGCAGAGATGGGTACCAGTTCGTTAATCCGTCAATCGTTGATTAAAGAAGTTAAATTTTCTATTATAGGAATAATTTTTAAGATAACTTTATAAAACTTTAACGGACTAATTAACTTCCGTTAATAGTCTGTTAACTTTATACATAAACATTCCCTTATCATCCGATTTTTAGTACATATCTTTATGAGAATATGACAATATAATTAAATAAGTCATTGTCACGCTTTCCAAGAAAATAAATATGCATTATTTCGTAGGGAAATATAAATTCTGTGCTTCGGAAAATGAACAAACGAAGAGAGTACAAAGATACATCTGTCGGAATACATGACGCGTTTTCTTTTTGCTGACATAAGCTCACCAATTCATTTGTTTATTATTATTTGTATTATGCATATGGTGGAGGGAAGGAGAGCAAGAGGAAAGCAGAGAGAGAAGTATATGGACGGGCTGATGAGGGCGACTGGAAAACAACTCAAACCAGCACAGATGTTACAAGTAACTAGGGACCGTGAACCGTGGCGCTCCATGGTTGCCGAAGTCCAAGAGGATATGGCACGACGGTAAGGTAAATTATTATAAAATTTATTTATTCATTTATTTATCATTATTATATATTTTTTTCGCATCTGACCTAGTTATGAACCAAAAGATCCCCTGTCGGTATGCTCCTCCTTTATAATCCTTTGTAATCATTTATAGTAAGTATGACGTACGGTAGCTATGCTAATAGGGAGCAGTGGGAATTTTGCCCGACTGCATGCTTGTTTTGTTGCGGTTTGCGCGTTGTGGACATACTTATATGCACCTTTTCCTCCTTCGAAAACTTCAGAGTAAAAGACAATAAGAGTCGCCGTCTCTAGCCTTGGGGTCTATCACTTTGTAGTGATTTCGTTTTTCTGTCTAAATAATTTCGTTATCTGTCCGAATGATAGAGTATGTACCTACTGATTTTTATTTTCTATTATTTTTTTTTACCCGGCAGAAACCATTTTATCATCTGATTTTAAGTTGTTTCTCAAGTGACACACATTTATTTCAAAATCAAGAAATGTAATTCGTCTGTCTGATTCCACCCATTAAGGTAAGATTTGGGCAATGGTCACTATATACGTATACACATGTACACAAATATTAATATATACATATATTGAATGGTCATATATACGTATGTACGAGTATGTAAAGTATGTGTGTATATGCATATCTGTATATGGGTGGTTACGAGTCACTTGATTTGTTTTATCACGTATCATAGATTTCGGCCCCGATATGCAACATGAAGCTAGTCTATCGTGTCGAGCTAATGTTCTTCTAAATGGGATGATAACTCACCCATACCCGTATACATGTATGTGCGTGTGCATGTGTGCGTTGGTATGTGTGCGTGTGTGTATGTGTTTAATATTTATTGCCTCGCATAGTCTTACATTGGTCATATGTTATACCCATAACGCTACTAAGGGCTTAGTGATACTTATGATAGCTCCGGAATAACCGTGAATGTTAATTACCCGACCAACCAGGTGAGTGACGATTAGTCGTAGAAATTCGGTCTTTGTTGTCAGCAAGGCTCATTAATAGATAACCAAGTGAAGATGTTACACTAGCTTCAATTCCCTCTATGAGAAGAGGCGCCTCTTTACGTGAATAAGACAGGTTGGTCTTGGATATTGGTCTAACGTCGCGAAACTCCCACTATCAGGGGGCTAGGACAATGCCCCCTTACATAGGACTTCGTAGCATTGATTTTAATGAATCATGCCCTTGGTTCAACCCGCTGGCGGCGGGGTTTTAAACTGATTTCAGATTGATCTCCGTTGCAAGTAGCGACGCTGTAACCCGCATGGCCAACAAACATCCAGTTCGGTTTTAACAAAATATAAAATCGATAAAATCATCCACAAGGATGAAGGACTGAGGCCATCGCTGAGGGAAAAAAACGTCGGAAGACCAGCCTGAATAAAGGATTTGATGAAATACAGTACATACCACGATTCACCCAGGTGCCCTCTGTGGAACGATTAGTCCATGAATTTAAGTCGTTCTGTTTTGTAGGGTCATGGTGACGTGATGGTACGGTCTTCGTCTTATAAAAAGCAAGCCGCTCAGGCGAGGGTTCGAATCCCAGTAGGAGAGTTTGTTTCCAAATGTCACAATGACCAAAAAAAAAAAAAAAAAAAAAAAAAAAATACAGCCCAGGCTGTAATCCCCAAACGAGCCTTTCAGAACAGTTCCAAACGGACCCTAGACCGATTTGCAAACAGTTAGCAACAATGGTGGGCTACCTGGGGAATGTTACCCAGGTCTATACCCAACAAGCCCAACAGTGTGTAACAACTTTCAATCGTCGGTTTTCCCTCCTCCTCCCATCCCCAGGCAAAAGCAGAAGTTAAATAAGATTTTTTTTTTGTATCTAAAGGAAGCATATGAGCTGTTTCTTGCACACCTCTGTAAAAGAAATTTCCTTCGCTGTTTTAAGAAAGTTTTGAATAGACCATTTTCTCTTTTTTCTTAAAGTATACGAACGGACTCTTTTAACCTGCGAGTCTAAAACACTTTTTTCTTTTATGTAGATCAGTTTATCTGTGTGTGTGTGTGTGTGTGTGTGTGTGTGTGTGTGTGTGTGTGTGTGTGTGTGTGTGTGTGTGTGTGTGTGTGTGTGTGTGTGTGTGTGTGTGTGTGTGCATATTTGTATGACAGATTGAACTGATTATCATTGTACTTTACGAAAGACGCATTTCATCGATAATATTCATGAAAACGTGACATGGTTATTACTCGTACATGCGTGGCTATCATTGCCTTGTTACGACAACCACAGGCACAAGAAAACCCCTCGTTTCAGCTCAGACCCTCCAATTATGCCGTTTATTGCCTTAAAAATCTATAAAATTAGTCATGTAAAATATGCTTTCGTATTATCATTTTGCTTTCTTTTGGGCGTATTCTTACAACGGCCTCGTTATTTCTAACAAATGTCCGTAGCCTCGTTTAGACACAGCTAATGGCACTATTCTTTAGATGGAGTGGGTGTCTTTAAATATATATATATATATATATATATATATATATATATATATATATATATATATATATATATATATATATATATATATATATTTGTGTGTGTGTGTGTGTGTGTGTGTGTGTGTGTGTGTGTGTGTGTGTGTGTGTGTGTGTGTGTGTGTGTGTGTGTGTGTGTGTGTGTGTGTGTGTGTGTGTGTGTGAGTGTAGTGTAATAAAAATTTACCAGACCTAGAAATTGGTACTTTATCTCAAACATTTTGAACTCTGTACTGAGTTCGTCTTCATTGATGGAAAGTATGGGTTTAAGAGTATAATTTTTTTCTTTTTATGAGATGTAATATTTTCTTAACTCTGGTTTTTCTTTTCTGTTGCAGGTAAGGATACAAGACACCCGTACACTTCCCAGAGTTTCGTGAGTAAATGATATTACCCAATCAAAAACATTTTACTCCATTCTAACGTTGTCATTATTTGGCTCTTGCTTGTAATGGTAATGAGATTTTTTCAGTGTCATTTACATTCTCCAGGTAATATGAAGTATTTGTATTATTCTAAATGTACACAGTAATCCCCCAACCCATTTATTAACTTAATATCATTTACTAATTATTATTTGTTATTTATCATATTATCTATTGTTATTCATTATTCATTATTTTATATCTATTCATCATTTGTTATTTATTATTAATTATTAATTATTTATTAATGGTCATTCATTATTTATCATTTACTATTCACTATCCATTATGTTATTATTTAATGTTTATTATTCATTATTATAATTTCTTAATTACTATCCATTATTCATTATTTATTATCTATTATTCATTATTCATTGTTTGTTGTCTATTATCTATTACTTATTATTTATTCGATTATTCATTCATTCATTCATTTATTTATTTATTCATTTTCTTTTAACGTTATAGGGAAGATGATTATTTACCTATTGTCAATCCATTATCAAACCAACACCTGAAAATTGATCGGGTTGTCCTACTACATAGGGCTAAGGCCGTAGTTGATCGTCTCTCAATTTAAGCCAACTGCCTCAATTATTCTCATTTGGCCATTATACTGTCACAGTATTTTAAATTGTGGAGGGAACGGAGAGTGGGGGGTCGCCGATTTAATGAAGCGGCCTTGCTGTGGATGTGCTGTGTCTTGCGACAATGCTTCTGACCCAGGGCAGTGGACAAGATGCAGGGATGACCCGTCAGCCAGGAGGTGTTAAGATAAGAGGGAGGGAAGAGGGCAGAGGGGAGTGGAGTATGTTGGGGATGGAATGTGAGAGTGGTTTCTGTGCCTTTGTTTTTTTTTTGGCTACCTCTCGTGTAAGGGGGAAAAAGCTTTTGGTATATGTATGTATGTATTTAGAATATTCTTCTAACTGTGGACACGTGCAGCACAGAATTGGATTTTGTATTTTTTTCTTTCTATAAATCTCCCTTCATTTTATACTCTCCTTTGAAAAGACGACCTCCTTTCTAATGATGTGTTCCGGCCTTGGCCAAAGCAGATGCTTTAGTTGTAGTCGTGAGGAAATCCTTGGATGGGAAAGATTTATATAATGAAAGATTTTTTTTTTAAGAATACCACCGTCATTCTGTTTGCAGTTACGAGATTCTTTTATTTATTTTATTTTATGGATCTAGCCACTCGATACAATATATTAATCACTCCCATCATTTTCACGGATAAGCCGATTGAGATAGTGTAAAGCGAACGTTTTTCATTGAGGCACTCCCCCCCCCCAGAAAAAATCTATTCCATGTCAATTATCACACTTTACTTGACGCAATGTATCAACCACCCCATCATTTCTTACTTGACACAATATATTAATCTCCCAATCATTTCCAGGATCAGCTGATCAAGATAGTATACAGTGACCATCATTCAATGTCAGGTTGATAAAATGATGATAAGATAAAACTCAGATTCAAGTCAAATTCATCATTGTGTTCGCGGTTATAAATTGTACAATATCTCAACATCCTATGCTCCCGAGTGGTTAGGAATCACTTTAGTCTATGATTTAAATCTGAAACTTATGATCTATTTAGATAAAAAAAATAGACCAAAAAAATGGGAACGAAAGGGCATATCACGTCAATGAATCACTTTAGATTTATGTTCAAATCGATCACGTCAGTATCATTTTTCCATAGGTAATGATGTTCATTATTTAGCAATTGACTGCGTAATTTTATGCAGTCGATAACGTAGACACTTTGGTGTCACCCTTATGGACCAGAGTCGCGGTGTTTTTTTTTTTTTTTTTTTTTTTTTTTTTTGGTCATTGGGGGATAGTCTCCACTCAAGAAAGAATGCTGTTCATGCTACTGTTTCTATGTCAGACTTATGTTATTCTGTTAATGTGTTTTCATGAACATCATACGTAAACACATACTTATACAATGTAGTTATTCGTGCACCCTTACGCAAAAACGTATATACGGTCATATATATGCACACACAAACACACACACACACACACACACACACACACACACACACACACACACACACACACACACACACACACACACACCGGACAGGGATCAAAACATAGGAATAAACTTCAAACGACAAGTCCAGTGTGTGTCTCCTTCCAAAAATTGGTTCCTGGACTCCAGCTCTTCACGAATATATATATATATTATATATATATATATATATATATATATATATATATATATATATATATGTATATACATTGTTAATAGAAATACGACAAATATGAGACCCTCACAACCGCTGACATAGTTCGTGCGTGGCCGTTAATGATCCGATCGGGCTCCGAATACTCTCCGATTTTTTTATCCAACGAAAAACGAGGAAGAAGAAAGGAAAAAGTAAGACACCAAATTTCAACTCGCATAGCGCTCACATTACAATGCTCGTGCGCTCACGTTTCGCGCGAGACCCAAAGAACCCAATCAGGAACCCTCACTGAGTTAAGCGCCTTGTGCTTCGCTCCGGTCGTGATTTTCTTACGATGCTATTTCCGAAATAGTTCGTGCTTGACCATTGTTCAGAGCGCGCTACAAATGCTCTCCGATTTTTTAAGTCCATCGTAGAACGAAGAAGGAAGTAGAAGAAGAAGAAGAATAAGAAGAAAAAGGAGAAAAATAAGACACAAAAATTCAACCCGCATAGCGCTCACGTCACAATGCTCGTGCACGCGCGTTTCTTTTGAAACCCAAAGAACCCAATCAGATACCCTCTCTGCGTGAGGTATTAATCTTTCTCAATGGATGAGGCCTTCACTAGTATCCTCAATAGAAGCGAATTTCAACCTTCTTTTCCCAGAGGGTATTTCACCTCAGATGATTAAAATCGACAAAAGACAGAGTAAGTGCTTTAGGTCTTGAAAAACACCGAAAGGGTAAAATCAGTCTACAATATTCTAAATCATTTGACCATCGTTCTGCTGAAGGGCGTAACAGCCAATAACTGCCAAGATAGGGATAAAAAGGGTGTGGCCAAGGACATAACAGCCAATCACTACCAAGATAGGAGAAAAGGGGGCGGGGCAAAGGATGTAACAGCCAATCACTGCCAGTATAGGAGAAAAGGGGGCGTGGCCACTTTTGACATTGGTAGGAAGAATGGTTCGCAGACGTGATCGAATTGGTTGATGAACTTTAAGGACCATAACGGACCGATTTCTCATCGTCATCTTTCTATTTCTCTCCATCTTCCTCCTCCTCTCCCCCTCCCCCCCTCCCCCTCCTCTCTCTCTCTTTCTCTCTTTCTCATTTTCGGTATAAAGGGCACTGTACCACTAATTCTTGATTTTCTTTTCTCCCCTTCGTTCTGTCGCCATCCACTTCAGGTTCACTATGACCACCGCCGCTTCGGCCTCAGTTTCCACCAGCACCACCTCCACCACCACCAACAATATCAACACTACCACCACCACCAGCATTACCACCACCGTCATCACCACCACAGCCTCCAATTGCTGCAATCATTACAGCCGCCACCACCACTATCACCACCATCACCACCACCACCACCACCATCACCACCATCATCACCACCACCATCACCACCATCACCACCATCACCACCACCATCACCACCACCACCACCATCACCACCACCACCATCACCACCATCACCATCATCACCACCATCACCACCATCACTATCACCACCACCACCACCACCACCACCACCAGTAAAGCCCCTTCTAACACCGAGATGATCATGCGACTGGATAACACAATCGAGGTACTGGAGGTTGAACCTACTACCGGTCGCCCTCCGTTACCGTACCGGTCATGGGTTGATGGTTCCCGTTCTTCGGCCATCGAAGGTTATCGCTTCTGGAAGTCTCTTGTAGGCTCGCTGCCTCAGTGACTCGTTCTTCTGTAGCAGACATACATACATACATACATACATACATACATACATACATACATACATATGCCAAAGGCTTTTTCCCCCTTACACGGGGGGTAGCAGACACACAGATAAAGTCTCCCCCTCCTCACTTGCCCTTTCCGCTTTACTTTTCTGATTTCATTCCTTGCATTCTCCGTGTTTGTCTGCATATATATATGCGCACATAACTGCATGTGAAAGTACATATGCACGTAGATATATATCCATGTGCATACATTTATGGATACATGTATATATGTGTATAAGTATACATATACATGTACATATACATATACTTACACATATATGTATACAAATACATATGTGTATACGTATACATATATATACATATACATATGCATATATACATATATACATATACATATACATATACATAGGATAACACAGACATACGCGCGCACACACACACACACACACACACACACACACACACACACACACACACACACACACACACACACACACACACACACACACACATGCAGACAAAACAAAAGGCTTGGTTAGTACCCGCTGGGTTTCAAGTATGTTTGCAAATGTAAGATTCACAGGTTTGCCCACTAGGACAAAGAAATGGTATTGCCAAATTCATTGCAGTGCTTGCACGTGCCTACGATACGTAAACTCGGATGTAGACACAGAACCTGTGCCTGCACAAGCACTTTTGATTGTGGTGAAAGTGGGCAAACACAACGAGTCCGCTTCCGTGGGTGATGATATGAAGAGCGTCAGCAGGAGCATGGGTTTCAGGTTATGAATTGCTGTTGATGTGAACTCAAAAATTCAAAGGCAGTCATGGGGGGTATGGACTGTATGTTACATAGAGTCGGTATT
Source organism: Oratosquilla oratoria (assembly GCF_046742065.1). Classification (NCBI taxonomy): domain Eukaryota; kingdom Metazoa; phylum Arthropoda; class Malacostraca; order Stomatopoda; family Squillidae; genus Oratosquilla; species Oratosquilla oratoria. The sequence continues at coordinate 47,384,150 of NC_134796.1, forward strand.
TTACGTCATTTAGTGACTCCCCTCAGAACCAGTCACACAACAGTCATTTCGGATTGCAGACTGATTTAATTTCGTGATATGGTCCTTCGTACCAGAGACAGGCGTCGGGAAGAATCGTCTCCAAAGTCAATTAAAAGCCTCATCCCTGCTAGGAATTGCAGCCACGGTGGCGGGGCATTCGGTCATAGACCAAGCTTTCTCATTCTATCAGTATTTACTAATTTTCCACTCTGCATGAAGTATTAAATGCATTTTTTTTTTGTCAGAATTCTTGGGGATTTTCTATTGTCTTAACGAGCCAGAGTTACGTCGTATTTTCTCCCATAAATGGACACTCATCTCTACTAAAAATAAATAAATAAATAAATGAAAATAAACAAATAAGAAAATAAATCAACAAATAAAAGATAATGTGATATTCAGCCTCCATTCTGCTACACTTTTTAAATCTGTTTTATATAAATATCCAAATGACAAAGAAATGAAGTTAATCATTAAGAGGATATAACATGTGTGACCTCAAATCACTCTACAAATGAAATTAATCATTAAGAGATAAATAACATGTGTGACCTCCAATAGCAGCGCATAAGTCGATGTGTTGTTGAATCACTCCATCTTTGTCACCAGTTCATGACTTATACATACATCCTATTCTGGATAAGTATAAATGCTATCACCCGACCAATTGATTGACGCCTGCAAAATTAGCGTAACCGATATACTACACTAAATAAAAACATATAATATTATTCATAACAAAAATGAGTGACATATTCACCTTGCAATTCCAGGTCACCAGGATAAAGTTTATATCAGATCAAAATTGAAACTGGTTTCCAGAGTTCACGGGCACATAATCTTCCCCAACAGATGCACTGTGTCTTACTGCATTGCTTCTGACGCTGGCAGTGGACGGGGGACAGGGATGGCCCCGACAACAACAAGAAGCTAAGACAGAAGGGAAACAATCAGAGACAGAGATAGATAGATAGATAGATATAGTCAGATCTCCATCGTCTTTTTTGTCACACATGGCTTCTACCTACATCAGCTAATCTTCCTACAGTGAAAGGATAATGTGTAAATTTCCTATATTTGGCCATGAGGGATAAATGCTTAACAGCAATGTTAAAAAGGTTATGCGCAAATATAACCTATTCATACATAAACTATAAATCGTAGCAACATTGTGAAACCTCACAAGAGGCTAGATGTGGGTGACTGAGCAGCATGCTGACACACTCCCTTTGATATACCTGTGCATAAATATCACACACACACACACACACACACACACACACACACACACACACACACACACACACACACACACACACACACACACACACACACACACACACGTGTATATATATATATATATATATATATATATATATATATATATATGTGTGTATATAAATATATATATATATATATATATATATATATATATATATATATATATATATATATATATAATATGCATGTACGGACAGAGATT
>NC_134796.1:47415653-47418153 GCF_046742065.1 Oratosquilla oratoria
CTCTGATTCTCATTCAATGTGAAAATTTGGTCACTTTTGATGTTGTCAATTCCCTTTAAAATCTTAAAGACCTATATCAAGTCACCTCTGACTCTACGCTTTTTTAGGGAAAACAGATTCATATGTTTTAGTCGATTTTCGTATGATTTATTTTTTATATTTGGAATCAGTTTTGTGGCTCACCGTTGTACTTTTTCCAGTCTGTCAATGTCTTTAATGAGATTCGGTGACCATACGGAAACAGCATATTCCAAATGTGGACAAACTAACGATTTATATAGCTTGTTAATGAGTGATGGACTTTTGAAATCAAAAGATCGCGCAATCAGTCCTAGAATCTTATTTGCTTTCTCAGAGGCTGAAATACACTGCTTGGATGATTTGAGGTCGTTACTGATAATTACGCCGAGATCTTTTTCACTATCCACTTTTGTTAACGAATTTCCAAATAACTTGTAATCGTACTTACTGTTATTTTTACCCATGTGCATCACCTTACATTTACTTGTGTTAGATTTCATTAGCCACTTTTCAGACCATTGCTGTAATTGATCTAAATCTTCTTGAATATCTAATTGGTTTGAGTGATCATTTGCCACTCCGCACAGTTTTGTATCATCAGCAAATTTGGAAACAGTAGATTTTAGTCCATGGTTTGTATCATTTATATATACTATGAATAGAAGTGGCCCAAGAACGGAACCCTGAGGAACTCCACTTGTAACATTTTTCCATCTAGAAGTTTTTCCATTTAAAACAACTCTCTGTTTTCGACCATTCAACCAATTTCTAGTCCAACTTAATAGGCTACCACTTATTCCGTGTAAAGCTAATTTAGTAAGTAGTCTTTCGTGTGGGACGGTATCAAAAGCTTTTGCAAAGTCTAGATATATTAAATCCATATTGTTTCTTTTGTCATAATTCGAGATAACTGTGTTGTAGAATTCGAGTAAGTCACGCAAGAACGTTTCCGTCTGAAACCATGCTGGCTATCATTTATCAAACGGTTACTTTCTAAATGATGTTCGATAGCATCCCTGATGATAGTTTCCATTATTTTTCCTACGATTAAAGTCAAACTTATAGGCCTATATTTATTTGGCTTCTTTTTGTCACCTTTTTTGAATATGGTAGTAACGTTAGCTAGCTTCTATTCTCTTGGGACATCTCCGGATATGATGGATTTCTTGAAAATAATTTCTAATGGAACAACAATCTCATTTTTCATTTCCTTTAAGATTCTTGGATGCCAACCGTCAGGCCCTGGTGTTTTATTAACTTTGAGTTTATCTATACACATTTTAATGTTTTCTTTTGTTATATTTACCGTAGTGAGTAAGTTTACCGTAGACTTTTCACATGTTTCAGCTTGGAATTCACTTTGAGGTGTTTCGTTTACGAATACCGAGCTAAAATAATTGTTTAAGATATTACACATTCCTTCATTTGAATATTCAAGTTGACCGTCAGCAGATAATAGTGGACCAATGTGATTCCTAACAACCTTTTTATCTCTAATGTAACTATAGAATTCTTTGGGATTCTCTTTGGATTTATCAGCGATGTTAATTTCGTATTGTCGTTTTCTTTTGCTTATTGTCTTCTTTAAATCTCTCTGTATTGAAACATAACTTGCATAGTCATTATATATGTATATATGTATATATATATATATGTATGTATATGTATATGTATGTATATATATGTATATGTATATATATTTATGTATATATGTATATATATATGTATATATTTGTATATGTATATATATATATTTATGTATATATGTATATGTATATATATTTATGTATATATGTATATATATGTATATATGTATATGTATATATCTATATATATATGTATATGTATATATTTGTGTATATATATATAATATACATATATATATATATATATATATATATATATATATATATATATATATACACACAAACCTGTGAACCTTGCATTTGCAGCCTTACTTGAACCCCAGCGGGTACTAGCCAAACTTTTTTTTTGTCTACATGTGTGTGTGTGTGTGTGTGTGTGTGTGTGTGTGTGTGTGTGTGTGTGTGCGTGTGTTCTATGTATATGTGCACAAAGGCAGGGTCATCCTATTAAGACACCAAGGCAGGACTCGTAGTAATAGGACAATTTTATTTTTAAGAAGGAAATAGGCTCGAACGACTTTACCAATAGAGTAGTTTACGAATGGAATAGACATAGCAACCACGTAGTGACAGCTGAAACAATTGGTTGTTTTAAGGGAAGATAACATTATGGATAGGGATCACAGGTGGTAAGGGACATGGAACTGCCTAGCGTAGGCCTTATTGGTAACTTCACACGTGCTTATATTCTTTTGAAGCAATTCGATGTTTTAAGAGAAGATAAAATTTCTTTATGGATGGGGATGACAGGGGGGGTAATAGACATAAAACTGCATAATGTAGGCCTTATGGCCGCTTGCAGTTTCCTCCATAGTTATGTTCTTATGTTCCTG
>NC_134796.1:47423153-47428153 GCF_046742065.1 Oratosquilla oratoria
GCAGCAGCGAAGAACAGCAAAAGCTTCTCACACACTTTAACAGAGAAGTTGAATTCTTCCTGGAAGCTGCAAAAGAAGACCTTCTAGTGACAGACGAACATGTCTTGCGAGTCGTCAAGATCGTCAACATTGTCCTAGAAGAGATCGCAAGACGCCACGCACAGAAAAGGAAACTTGTAGACTCTGAAGAAACTCCCAGAGCAAACAAGAAAGTTAAATTTTCTTTGGTAGATCAAAGAAATATCAAAGTTATGAAATTGCTGGGCACAGGATCTTTTGGATCCGTTTATCTTGTACAAGATGTCGTTTCTGGGCAAGAATGCGCCAGGAAATCGATGAGGATTCAGCATCTGAAGAGCCAGCTGGAGGAAATCAAGATCCACCGAAGACTGGACAATGAGAACATCGTGGCTTTCCTGGGCGCGCACAGGGACAGAGACTTCGTGCACATTGACCTCGAGTTCGCTGACGGAGGAACATTGGGAGACAAAATCCAAGAGGGAGCAATGCACGAAGGTAAAGCCCGATTCTTCTTCAGCCAATTGGTCAGCGGGATTAAATACCTTCACTCCCGAGGGGTCGCACACAGAGACCTCAAACCCGAGAACCTCCTCTTGACCAAGACCCAAGAACTCAAGATCGCAGACTTCGGCTTGGCTGTCGAGTTCGAGGAGAAAAGGTTCCTGTGGCAGGTCTGTGGGACTTCAGGTTATATCGCCCCAGAAGTCTTTGCTGGAAGATACCAAGGAGACTCGGCTGATGTTTGGTCGTCCGGAGTCATCCTTTTCATACTTCTGACTGGTCAGTTTCCCTGGGAGAAAGCTCTGACCAAATACTTCAGCTTCAAGATTTGGACCTCTTCGACCTCCCAAATGCGTCTGCGAAGACCTTGGAGGTCAATGTCCAAGAGCGCTTTCAATCTCGTTAAAAAGATTCTTACTCCTAATCCAGAGCACAGAGCAGTTATTTCTGACATTGAGCGAAACAATTGGTTCTCAGGTTGAACGAACCAAATAGAAACCGCATCTATTGTATGACGAACAAAAACGAAAAACTAACAATCACTTTCTGAAATACTGGGCAGCTTGCCCGTCTTCTGTAAAGGGTGTTTTAACACCGAAACAGAGGTTTCCCTCAGCTGAATAAAATATCCTGACGTAAAAAAATAAATGAATTACTCCTGAGCTTCTCTTTACTTGTCCGATTGTCCTCGCAGACTCCTGGCGACTTTATTCAGTAGTAGGTAAACTCCCGTTCAGCATGAGGATTAAATATAACGCAATTAACGTTTGTCTCTGTCTCTATGTCTCTCTATCCCTCAGTCTGTATTACTGTTTCTGTCTCTATGTCTCTGTCTCCGTCTCTCTGCCTCTACTCTCTCTTTGTCTATTTTTATCTCTGTCTGTACTCTCTGTCTCTCCAAATTTCTGTTCGTACATGTAATATATATATATATATATATATATATATATATATATATATATATATATATATATGTACATATGTATATATATGTATAATATATATATAATATATATATATATATAATATATATATAATAATGATAATAATAATGATAATGATAATAATAATGATAATGATAATAATTAATGATAATTATTATTAATAGGTTTATTGAAATAGTGATACACTGACAATAATACAATACAGTGATTGTATGAGTAATACGCCTAGTCTAAGTTTTACAGTGATACGCTGACAATAATACAATACAGTAATTAGATGAATGTTATGCCTAGTCTAAGTTTTATAGTATGTGTGTGTGTGTGTGTGTGTGTGTGTGTGTGTGTGTGTGTGTGTGTTTTGTGATCAATAACCAGCGCTTCTATCCTTAGGGACACTATCGTATCGAAGTGGTTGAGTCTTAGAAAGGAAGGATAGTAGAAAGTGAATAAATAAATAATAAATAAATAAACAAATAAATAAATGAATTAATAAAGTAATTAGTAAATAAGTAAATGAATTGATAAATAGATAAATAAAGAAATGATAGAAAATAGATAAAATTATAGTAAATAGAAAATTAATAATAAAAAAATACAATACAATGGTAATTTGTACACAAATAGATAAATAAATAAAGTAATTGATTATCAAAAGAGTCAATAGATAGAAAAAAACAGACAAATAAAGAAATAGATAAATAGAAAATACAATAAAACAACAATAAAAAGGAAGAAATTTTGTAATACAACAATACAATACAATGATAACTTGATGAATGAAGAAATAGATAAATAGAAAATACAATAAAACAACAATGAAAATTAGTAATACAAAAATACAATTCAATGATAACTTGTGGACAGTCAGCAAACGTTTGCCATGATAAGCAAACGTTTGGATTCTGACGTCACTTCTCTCAGCTGTCTTCCTGTCTGACATCTCTCTTTTCCCATCATCCTCTCTCTCTTTTTCCTCTTTTTTATCTTTATGTTCACAGTTCCTCTTCCGCCTCTCTTTTTTGTCTCTGTTACTCTGTTTTGATTTTTCTCTCTCTTCCTCTTTTTCTTCTTCTTCGTTTGACACGTTTCTGATTCATCTCTGGGTGAGCATAAATTGACTCGTTTTTCTTTCCGTATTTGTTCTCCTTTTCATTATTTTTCCTCCCTTGTTTCGTATATTTTCGTTCATCCTTCTCTTTCGTCCCACTCCATCCCTCACCCAATCACTCCTGAACATAATGTTCCATATAGTTTCGTTTCCGAGTTCAGTTTGGTTGTCACTGTATTCTTACTTCAAGCTCTCTTCTCTTGTCAAATTTCCTGTTTTACGAGTAAACCCTGTGTTTCCGTTTTCTGTCATGCAATATATATTTCCATCGTTATTGGTCAAAGTAAACGCATATAAAGAAACACTGACGAGTAGGAACAAGAAATATTATACCATTGAATGTAACATTAAAACTAGACAGCATTAATGAGTACTAAGGTATTAGATTAACAATTATCAACAGAATTACGTTAATATGATCTAATATGTAATGTGTGTTTATTGTATATCATTATTTAATTTGCATATTCACAAAGCGTACGTGTTTCATTACACAATTTTCGATCAATTCAGTATCAGGTGAACTTCTCATGACGTGTCATATCCGCGCGCGCGCGCACACACACGCACGCACACACACACACACACACACACACACACACACACACACACACACACACACACACACACACACACACACACACACACACACACACACACACACACACACACACACACACACACACACACACACACACACACACACACACACACACACAGGATCATATAAATTGGGAGAAGAAGGAATAAAAAAAGTAGAAAATGAGAAGGACCTGGGAGTCATTATTATGAATAAAATGTCACCTGAGAAACATATAAACAAGATTTTTGGAGAAATTTATAAATTAATAAGAACAATCAAAGTGGCATTTACATACCTGGATGAAGAAATGGTGAAGAAAATACTAATCACTTTGATAAGACCAAGATTGGAATATGCAGCAATGATGTGGTCACCAAGTACAAAAAATGTATAACAAAACTTGAAAGAATACAAAGAGCAATTACAAAATTGGCACCAACACTTTCAAAACTATCATATGAAGAGAGACTAGCAAAACTTGAGCTACAGACATTAGAGCAAAGAAGAGAGAGAGGAGATTTGATAACTATGTATAGAATCATGAAAGGCATAGAAACTATTGATAGAGAGGATCTAATAAAATGGGATGATAGAAATACAAGAGGACACGGAAAGAAAATCAAGAAAGACAGTTATAGAAGAGATCTAAAAAAGAACAGCTTTCCCCACAGAGTAATAGACATTTGGAACAAGTTAAATGAGAAAGTGGTGTGTGCAAAAACAATACATGAATTTAAAAACAGTTTAGATAAAATGAGATATGAAGACGGGACCCCACGAGCATAACTCCCCTTCCCGTAAAAGGGTTTTGATTTGGTCACTGATTTCCTTCTGTGTTACAAATATTTCTTTCATTGAGGGGGAGATCTCTCTCTCTATTTCCTCAGTTAGGTGAGTTTTCTATTATGAATACTGATTTGAAGTGGTTGTTCATAATATCAGCCATTTCCAGTGTGTGTGTGTGTGTGTGTGTGTGTGTGTGTGTGTGTGTGTGTGTGTGTGTGTGTGTGTGTGTGTGTGTGTGTGTGTGTGTGTGTGTGTGTGTGTGTGTGTGTGTGTGTGTGTGTGTGTGCGTGTGTGTATGCATGCGTGTGTATGGAGCTGCCTTCTGTAGTCCTTATGGTCTCTTGCAGTCTCCTTTATTCTTATGTTGTGTGTGTGTGTGTGTGTGTGTGTGTGTGTGTGTGTGTGTGCGCGCCTGCGCGTGCATGTACATCTTTGTTGTTCCCTGGGTGAAGCTGATGAGTCCTGTTCTTCCTACACGTGGTTGATATCTAAAACCTAAATACGAGAATTAAAGATTAAGGAGAAGAAATGTCAGGTCTGTGTAGAAATGGTTTGAGTCTCCAGTAGTAATTAATCTTGCTGGTAAATGAAAATTACCATGCATACTCGTATACTTATATATATACTTATACATATACATATACACACATGTATGCATATACACACATGTATATATATACACACATGTATATGTATACACATCCATATACATATATACATATACATATACATATACACACATATATATGTATACACATCTATATACATATACGCGTACATATACATATACATAATATATACACACATGTATACGTGTCCACATCCATATACATATACATACACATATATATATACAGATATACATATACTGTACATATACATATACATATACATATACATAATATATGCACACATGTACACGTATACACATCCATATACATTTACACATTTAGTCCTCCCGTGATATTTTTATGCGGCCCTAACTCTGCATTACAAATATGAAGGCATAATAATACTTACCCCAATGAAGCAGCGTTTTCGTTCTCCCCTTTTCCTC
>NC_134796.1:47433153-47448153 GCF_046742065.1 Oratosquilla oratoria
CACTCTCACTGCCATCACAATCCTCTTCTCGTCACAATCACACACATCACTGAGACCATCACCATCACCACCAAGGTCACCATCACTGTCACTATCATCATCTTCATCACAAACCTCTTCTCGTTATCTCCCCTCCTCCTCCTCCTCCTCCTCTTCCTCCTCCTCCTCCTCCTCCTCCTCCTCCTCCTCCTCTTCCCTACTCCTCCTCCTCCTCCTCCCCCCCCCGTCCCCCATATGCATTTCCTCTCTCATTAGGCAGCTTCCGTCGTATGTTCCCTTCTTTCTGCTACACGTCATTTGCTTTTTCTTCCTTCTCGGTCCTTCCTTGTTTATCTTCTGCATCTCACACTTCTTGTCCACCTCTGTCTCCTCCTCCTCCTTCTTCTCCTCCTCCTTCTTCTCCTCCTTCTTCTCCTCCTTCGTTTTTTTCTTCTTCTCTTTCTTTTTCTTCCCCGTCTCGTGGTTTTCAGTCTCCTCCTTATCCTTCTCCTCCTTACCCTCTTCTTCCTCTTCTTCTAACTCTTCATCTTGCTCCTATTCCTCTTTCTTTTCCTCTTCATCTTCCTCTTCCTCTTCCTTTTGCTCCTATTCTTCTTTCTTTTCCTCTTCCTCTTCTTCCTCTTCCTCATGCTCTTCCTCTTACTCCTATTCCTCTTTCTTTTCTTCTTCCTCCTCCTCCTCCTCTATCGCTGCTCTTCCTCTTCCTTCAACTTTTCTCCACCTCCTCCCCTTGTCCTCCATCCCTTGTTCCTTCTCCTTTCCCTCGTCCCTATTCTTCTCCTCCTCCATCTCCTCTCCTCTCCTCCTTCTTTTTCCCCATCCTTACAACTCCCCTCCTCTTCCCCTCCTCCTCCTCCTCCTCCTCCTCCTCCTCCTCCTCCTTTACCTCCTCCTCCTTTACCTCCTCCTCCTTTACCTCCTCCTCATTCCCATCCTCGTCCTCGCCTCCTCCTCCTCCTCTCCTCTCCTCCTCACCCCTCCCATCAACCCCTCTCTTCATTCCTCTTCCTCTTCGTTCCTCTCTCACCATCAACCCCTCTCTTCATTCCTCTCCCTCTTCATTCCTCTCTCTCTCTCTCTCTCTCTCTCTCTCTCTCTCTCTCTCTCTCTCTCTCTCTCTCTCTCTCTCTCTCTCTCTCTCTCTCTCTCTCTCTCTCTCTCTCTCTCTCTCTTTTCACCTTCCCCCCTAATACACAATATTATAACACTTCTAACTTGTGCCGTGCTCCCTTCGCTTCTCCTCTTCCCCCCCCCCCGTCTTCTTCATTTGCGATTTTGTTCCGACTCTCCCCTCCTCTCCTTCCTCCCCTCCTCTCCCCCTTCCCCTCCTCTCCCCCTCCCCTCCTCTCCACTCCTCTCCCCCTCCTTCCCTCCTCCCCTCCACTCTCCTCCTCTCTGCTCTCACCTCATCTCCTCTCCCCTCCTCTCCTCCCTCTCCTTCTCTCCTCCCTTCTCTCCTCCCTCCCCTTCTTCCTCTCCTCCCTCCCCTTCTTCCTCTCCTCCCTCCCCTTCTTCCTCTCCTCCCTCCCCTTCTTCCTCTCCTCCCTCCCCTTCTTCCTCTCCTCCCTCCCCTTCTTCCTCTCCTCCCTCCCCTTCTCTCCCCTCCTCAACTCCCCTTCCTCTCCTCTCCTCCTCCGCTCCTCTCCTCCTCTCCCCTCCTCTCCTTTCCCCTACTCTCCTTCACCCTCCTCTCCTCTCCCCTTCCCTCCTCACCCCCTCTCCTCATCTCCCCTCTCCCCTCCTCTTCCCCTTCTCCCCCTCCCCCCTCCCAACCCCTCCTCTCCCCCATTCTCCCCCTCCCCCCTCCCAACCCCTCCTCTCCCCCATTCTCCCCTTCCTCTCAACCTCCCTTCCTCTCCCACTCCTCTCCTCTCTCCCCTTCCCTTCTCTTCCCCTTCCCTTCTCTTCCCCTCCCCTCCTCTTCCCCTCCCCTCCTCTTCCCCTCCCCTCCTCTTCCCCTCCCCTCCTCTTCCCCTCTCCTCCTCTTTCCCTCCTCTCCCTCCTTCTCTACCCCTCTCATCTTCTCCCCCTTCCCTCCTCTTCCCCCTCCCCTCCTCTTCCCCCTCCCCTCCTCTTCCCCCTCCCCTTCCTCTCCCCCTCCCCTCCTCTCCTCTTCCCCTCCTCTCCCCCTCCCCTCCTCTCCCCCTCCCCTCCTCTCCCCTCGCTCCAGGAAGAACAAGTTGAGGATATAGTGGGCGAGGGGGGGTTAGTAGGGGCGTTGTGAGGGTTTAGGATTTAGCGGATTAGGAGCGTGGTGGAGGATGGGGGTTAGGGGTGGGGATAAGGGGTTAGGAGCGGGGTTGGGGGTTAAGGAGCGGGATTGGGGGTTAAGGAGTGTGGTGGGGTTAGGAGTGGGGTTAGGAATGAGTGTGTATGAGTTTAGGAAGGGGTGGGGTTTAAGAAAGAATGGGTTAAGTGATTGGGGGTTTAGGAGGGGGTTTGAGGGATTAAAAGCGAAGTTAGAGGGTTAAGAGGGGGTTAGGAATTATGATGGGGGTTAGTTAAGCGGGCTGGGGGTTAGGGATTAGGAGAAGGATCTGGGTTATACGAGCGTTAGAAAATTATTAGGGGGGCTTGGGGTTTAGGCGTGGGGTTAGGGAGTTAAGGAGTTAGGAGGGGATTGGGAGTACCTTTCCTTCCACCCACTCCCACCCACTCCCACCACAACTCCCTCAAACTCCTAATCCCTGTATCTAAGTCTGTCTCTCTAGGTTATTGCCTTTCTTCTTGAATTTCGTTTTCTCTGTTCTTCTTCTTCTTTCGATTTATTTTTATTTAATTTTCATTTCTCTTTGTTTTCATTTTATTTTTCGTTTTCTGTCTACCTATTCCTCTTTCTTTTCTCTTTCTCTCTCTTTCTTCTTCTTCCTTCTCTTCCTCTTCTTATCTTTCTCTTCCTCTTCCTCTTCTTGTCTGTCTTCCTTTTTCTCTTCCTCTTACTTTCTCTCTCTCTCTCTCTCTCTCTCTCTCTCTCTCTCTCTCTCTCTCTCTCTCTCTCTCTCTCTCTCTCTCTCGCTTCCTCTTCTTATCTGTCTTCCTTTTTCTCTTCCTCTTCCTTACTCTCTCTCTCTCTCTCTCTCTCTCTCTCTCTCTCTCTCTCTCTCTCTCTCTCTCTCTCTCTCTCTCTCTCTCTCTCTCTCTCTCTCATCCGTATCTCTCTTCTGTCCTGTCTCTCTCTTTAACATTCTTAATGTTTCCATTTTCATTCCAGTCTACCTCTTTGTCCCTCTCGTTATCTCCCTTTCCCTCTCTCTCTCCTTCGCTTCTTCTCTCCCTCCCTCTCTTCCCCTTCTCTTCCGTCCTCTCTCTTTCTCTCTCTCTCTCTCTCTCTCTCTCTCTCTCTCTCCACTCTCTCTCTCTCTCTCTCTCTCTCTCTCTCTCTCTCTCTCTCTCTCTCTCTCTCTCTCTCTCTCTCTCTCTCTCTCTCTCTCTCTCTCTCTCCCTTTTCCTTTGCGTCATCCTAATTCTCTTTTTCTGGTTCATTAATCGCACTCTCTCGTTTTACAAAGTTAGGATCTTTGTCCTTCATCTCTCCTTTCCATTTTATCTTTTCCAAAGTCCTCAAGCGCCCCAATTCTCTACGTCGATTTGTTCCTTAACTTGTTTCCGTTTCCTACCATTCGCCAATTCCACAATATTCCACAATTCACAAACGCTCCACCCCCCCCACTCCACATATTCGTCAGTTTGCTCCACGTTGTGTCATTTACCAAATCCAAAAGCTCATAAGCTCGTCCAACGCCATCTGTTGTCTCATCTTTTGAGCCCACAATCACATAAATTTCGTCAGTTCCGAAATCCACAAACATTTCCAATTCACAAAACCAATTAGACAATCCTTTACTACCCTCCCTCCCTCCCTCCCTCCCTCTCTCCCTCTCTCCCTCTCTCTCCCTCCCTCCCTCCCTCTCTCTCCCTCCCTCCCCCGACTGGCCACACGGACCTAAAATTCCATCATTGGTCCAATCCTTTATTTGCCCATTCCTCCCAGTAGCCCCGATTCCCAAGTCCCAGTCTTCCCTCACCACCTCCTCCTCATCTTCCTAATCCTCCTCCTCCTCCTCTTCCTCCTCTTGTTCCTCCTCCTCCTCTTCCTCCTTCTCCAATTCTTCCTTCACCTCCACCTTCTCCTCCTCTTCTTCTTCCTCCTCCTCCTCCTCCTCTTCCTCCTCCTCTTCCTCCTCCTCTTCCTCCTCCTCCTCCTCCTCCTCCTCCCTCTTCCTCCTCCTCCTCTTCCTCCTCCTCCTCCTCCTCCTCTCCCTCCTCCTCCTCCTCTTCTTTCTTCTCCACCTCCACCTTCTTCTCCTCCTCCTCTTCCTTCTCCTTTTCTTTCTCTTCCTCCCCCTCCTCTTCCTCCCCCTCTTATTCCTACTCCTTTTTTCCTCTACCATCTCGTTACTTCCTCCTCTTTTTCCTCTTCCTCCTCAGGCTTTCCTCCCCTCCCCTCCCCTCCCCTCTTCCTCCTCCCTCCTCCCTCCTCTTCCTGCTCCTTCTACTACTCCTCCTCTTCCTTCCTTCTCTTCCTTTTCCTCCTCCTCCTCTCTCCTCCTCATCCTGTTCCCACTTCTCACGCCTTGGGCTCCTACCCTTCCTCCTCCTCCTCCTCCTCCTCCTCCTCCTCCTCCTCCTCCTCCTCCTCCCCTCCTCCTCCCCCTCCCCCTCTTCTTCTCATTCCCTTTTGATGTCTTTCCATTAAGGACTGGACCCCTATTTCGTAGGTGATCCCTCCCCCCCTCCTCCTCCTTCCTCCTCCTTTTTCCCTCCTCTTTCTCCTTCTGCCTCCTTATCCTCCTGTTTTTTTCTCCTTCCCACTTCATATGCCTTCCTCCTCCTTATTCCTTCCTCCTCTTTTTCCTCCTCTTTCTCCTTCTGCCTCCTTATCCTCCTGTTTTTCCTCCATCCTACTTCATATGCCTTCTTCCTCCTTATTCCTTCCTCCTCCTTTTTCCCTCCTCTTCCTCCTTCTGCCTCCTTATCCTCCTGTTTTTCCTCCTTCCCCCTTCATATGCCTTCTTCCTCCTTATTCCTTCCTCCTCCGTTTCCCCTCCTCATCCTCCTTCTACCTTCTTATCCTCCTTCCCCCTTCATATGCCTTCTTCCTCCTTATTCCTTCCTCCTCCTTTCCACCTCTTCTTTTCCTTTTTTCTTCTTCCTTTTTTCTAATTTCAGGTAACAGCTATATTTATTTTTTTCATCTCTTCCTATTGGCGGAAGTGGCGTCCTCAAAACTAGCCCTTTTCTGCTTGAGAAACTTCAATCTCTCCTCCTCTTCTTCATCCTTCTCTTCCTGCTTTGAACCCAATTTTTTTCTCTCTTCCCGTTTTCTCTCGTCTCTTCCTTTTCTCATATTTCTTCTTCATTTTTTCTTCTAATGCTTCTACTATATTCTTACTTTGAAATATTTTGATGTTTCTGTCCTTTTTTTTTATCTATTTTTTTCTCCGTTTTCTTTCAAACGCTTCTTCTCCAAATTCAGCTGTTTTTACTGCGAGTTATTTTCATACTCTGGCTTTGTTTTCTATTTCTATTTCATTCTTTTTCTTCTAATACTCTCCTACTATATCTGTTTTTACTTTTACTTTCTATACTTTTGTTTCTTTTTCTTGTTCTTCTGTATCATTTCTTCTTACTGATGCCTTCTTTTTAAAATTATTTTCTTTTTCTGTTCCTAGTTCATCTTGTTCCAGTTCTACCATTTCTGCCTGCTGCAACTACAACTATTACTACTACTACAAATATTATTACTAAATTGTATACTACTACTACTACTACATCATCATCATCATCATCATCATCATCATCATCATCATCATCATCATCATCATCATCATCATCATCATCATCATCATCATCATTTTATATCTTAAACGACCTCCATCCTCGTGAAACTGTGTGATGAATGCATTCAGGATCTATCTCCCACAGACTGTTTATTGGGTCCGCTTTGGCCAATGGCTGTGGTCGACTAACCTTTTATATGTTATGTTATTTAACTTTGGTGAAGCCTGATTTAGGTGGCTGGTGGCTCTCAGGCAGAGGAGAGCTGATCTTAAGAGTGAGAATGATAGTCTACATTTCATCCACTCCACAATACTGCTCTTCGGTTGTTGTTTCTTTTCTG
Source organism: Oratosquilla oratoria (assembly GCF_046742065.1). NCBI lineage: Eukaryota > Metazoa > Arthropoda > Malacostraca > Stomatopoda > Squillidae > Oratosquilla > Oratosquilla oratoria. The sequence goes on from NC_134796.1 coordinate 47,439,275, forward strand.
CCATCACCTCTGCCAGACGAGCGTAGAATGCCTTCGCCCTTGGACCCATCCCACCTGAAGTCGTGAAGGTTATCGGAGAGAATGAGTCCCGGTCCACATTCCGTATACGTTCCTCGTACATCCTGTTTCTTTCATTATTATTTAGGGAGTGGGACGCATCAACAGTTAGATTAGTGTAACATGGGGCCATTGGATCAAGTGTTCGTATGTCAAAGAAGGCCGATACTCCCCGTGTCCAGAAACCTCTTGCGCTGATATCCACTCGTGCTTGATCTGATGTGTTACAAGTGCGGTGCCTGATGTTCTCCCCTCATAGCTGGAGTAATGTTGGTTTGATGGTTACATCTTTGTATACGACGGATGCTGCTGCTACTACTACTACTACTACTACTACTACTACTACTACTACTACTACTACTACTACTACTACATATACAATTATTACTACTACTTTTTCTTTTAAACGACCTCCTTCCTTGTGAAACTGTATGGTGAAAGCAGTCAGGATCTGTCTCCCACAGACACGCTTCAATGACCCCTTCTCACTAATGACTGTGGTCGACTACCCTTTTATATTCTATATCATTTAACCTTAATGAAGCGTTATACAAAAGTTCATTTATCCTACTTTTTAATACTATCTATTTAACTATTTATATACCGAGAGCAATTTCCCCCTTATAAGGGAGGTAGCCAAGTCAGAGGTACCTATTTCCACCCATTCCATTCCCCTCCACCATCCCCACTCCACCTCTCATCTTAGCTCCTTGTGGATGACGGGTCATCCCAGCATCCGCCAACCGCCCTGGATCAAACGCAATAAAGCAAGACACAGTACATCCACAGCAAGGTCGCTTCACTAAATCGGCCACCCCCCCTTCTCCGTCCCCCCATGCAGAAATTGAGAAGACGGGGAGAAATACCTTCGAACTGCATCAAAATATCATTTACACATAAGTGCCCTTACCTCCCTTTTCCCATCCCTCTTTTGCATGACAGTATGATCCACACACATTCATTCTCCATTCATCCCTGTCTCCTGCCTTCTCCCTTCCTTGCTCAACAGACATTCCCCTCTTGCTCAGCGCCTCCTTCACCCCATCCATCCACCTCATCCTCGGTCGTCTCCTCAAGTTCATTCCTCCACCTCTGCATTCCACACCTCTTTTACTAATCTTTCATCTCTCGCTCTCCTCCTCATTTCGTTTCTCACTTTGTCCAACCTGGTAACCCCTACCACACTTCTCACACATTTCATCTTAAACTCATTCAAACTTTCCCTCTCTGCCTCTCTTAAATTCTAAGTCTCTAGTCCATACAATGCCGCCGACACAATCACCCCTGCATAAAATCTCTTTGCATCCATTTCCAGTTGTCTATTTCTCATAACACTTTTTAATCCACCAAGGCATTTATTTGCTTTTCTCATTCTACAGTTTACCTCCACCTCTACTCTTCCCTTTTTTGCCACATGTGACCCCAAATACCTAAAACTGTCCATTTCCAGCCTCTCTCCTTTTATACTTTCACTCACTGTCAACTTCTACCCTTGTAAATCTCATCACCTTACTTTTATCCACATTTATCTTCAACTTTCTTCTATCGCATACCTTCCCAAACTCTGTCACTAACTCCCTTAATCCTTCCTCTGATCCTGTCATAAGTGCAGTGTCGTCAGCAAACAACAACTGGCTCACCTCCCACTTTTCTCAATTTCTTGAACCATCTCCAGTCCCCTACCCATTACCCTCGCTTTTACATCACGCACCACCCCATCAATGTGTAAATGGAACAGCCAAGGTGAAATGACACATTTCTGACGCAGTCCCACCTTTACCTCAAACCACTCGCTCTCTCCACTTGCCATTCTAACACAGGCTGTATCACTCTCGTCAAAACTCTTGACTGCTCTTAACAGCATTCCCATATATCTACAAACCTTCCCACAGTGCCTTCCTATCTACCCTGTCATAAGCCTTTTCTAAATTCATAAACCCCCAAAATACATCCTTACCTTTTCCTAAACCTTTCTCACATATCTGCCTTACCACAAAAAGCTGATCCACGCAACCCCTACCTTTCCTAAACACGTACTTTTCCTCACCAATTCCTCCTGTACCTCTCCCACTCCTCTCAAAACCCTCCCAACAACACTCAGCAAACTGATCCCTGTGAAACTACTATACTCACAAATGTCCCCTTTTTCTTAGTAAAGCGGAACTATACAAGCACTCCTCCAGTCCTCAGGGACTCTACCCTCCCGAAGGCACACATTAAACAACCTCACTAGCCAGTCCACTATTATTGTACCTCCCTTCTTCAGACACTCTGCATGACACCCATCTAACCCAGGTGCCTTACCTGTTCTCATCATTTTCAGAGCTACTTGCACCTCATATTTTCTTATTTCTCCTCCATTTTCCTCTCCCATCAACGTCATTTTCTTAGCACTTCCCACTGCTACCACCAATCCCTCCCCATCCTCCTTCACATTCAAGAGCTTCCTAAAATACTCCGCCCATCTTTTCCTTACCTCCTCTTCTTCCGTTAAGATCTGTCCATTTGCACCTTTTACCTTTTCTTCTTTACTTGATTCACCTCACCTTCCTCTTTTGATTTCCTTCCAAAACATGTTTTTATTGTTTAAGAAAAAAATTATGTCATACTTCACCCCCATTTTGCATCTGCTCTTCTTTTTGCCCTCTTTATCTTTTGTTTTGCTTCTCTTCTTTTTTCTTTATCTCTCTCATATTTTTCTCTTGCCCTACTTTGCAACCAGTCCCTGAATGGTCACTTTTTCTCTTCTACTACTTTCTTTACTTCATCATCCCACCACTCACTACCCTTCCTTTTATTTCCTCTCATCCTCCTTGTTCCACATACCGTCTTTGCACACCTTGTCACTCCCTCCTCGAAACACCCCCATTCCTCTTCCACACCTCCTTCCACTTTATCCTCCACCCCCTTCCACACTTCTCTCATCTTCTCCTTGTACTTCTGCTTCTTTTCCCTCTCGTTCAAATAGTTTGCTCTAAGCACCTCTCTACCTTCCACCCTTTTACTCTTTCTCCACTCTCAACTTACCATCCGCCAAAAATGATCTGATATTCCCACACTCTCTCCCCAAAGAAAGTAAAAGGAAAAACTTTCTACTGCAGTCATCTCAGGATCGAGGATTTATATCTGTGCTGATTTAGGGGGCGGAGACCTGGTGATTCTCAGGCGTAGAAGAGTTGATCTTGAGAGAGAATGATAGTCTACATCTCATCCACGCTACAATTTTGTTCTTGGTTGTTGTTTCTTTTCTGCCTTTACCTCCGCTAGGCAAGCGTAGAATACCTCTGTCCCTGGCCCCATCCCGCAGGAAGTGAAGGTTATCGGAGTGAATGAGCCCTGGTCCATATTCTGTATACGTTACTACTACTACTACTACTACTACTACTACTACTACTACTACTACTACTACTACTAGTTCTATTACTATTACTACTTCTACATCTACTACTGCCACCTGTACTACTTTTACCACTTACCGTGTTAGCTGTTTTATTTCCATCTTTTTACATTCCCTTTTTTCCCTCTCAATCGTCTTTTAATGCGACCATAAGGAATTATGTGCCATTCTCTACTACTACTACTACTACTAGTTCTATTACTATTACTACTACTAGTTCTATTACTATTACTACTACATCTGCTACTACTGCCACATGTACTACTGTTACCACTTACCGTGTTAGTTTTTCTATTTCTTTCTTTTTATATTCCATTTTTCCCTCTCAATCGTCTTTTAATGCGACCATAAGGAATTATGTGCCATTCTCTTGTGTGTCACTGATTCTCTCGTGAGTTCCACGAAAATATCTTTCTTGAATTATGGTCATTATTATTCTTGTCATCGCGTCTTCATTCTTTTTCCGTTTTCTTTTTTTGCTGCAGACATCCCATTTATCTTTCCAGCTCCAGATCTTTCTTTTCTCCTTTTTCTTCTTTTTCATTTCAATGTGTAATCTGTTTTTGTCGATTGTACTGTTGTTGTGTTCCTACGTGACTTGTCTTGTGACGTGACTATGCTTGTATTGTTCTATGAGTATTCTTGAGTAACATTTAGACGGTTGAGATTGTGTACATTTATTTTTCCAGGTGCCGTCAGGTGATTTTATTCAGAGAAGGTTGACTTTTTAGTTTTTGTCCATATACTATCTAGATTACTTCCTTAGATGATTGCGACTATTTAGATAGATATTTTCATCACGACTATTTTGGTGGAACTTTTGACTGCCGTAATTGCACTGATCGGAATAGATGATACACTAATGCGACCGGTATTTCTCCTCGTCCTGTCTAATTACTCATGAGTGAACGAGGTGGGTAGGGATGGTCACCATGTAAATGAAACTGTGGGGATGAACCAGCTTAAGCTGCCGGGCCCTGTCTTGGAGTTTAGATAAACACCTAAGCAAGATGCTGTAATGCCTGCCATTTATTTTATATTATTTGTTTGTTTGTTATTATTTGTCTGTTTATCATTATTTGCTTGATTTTCATTTATTATTATTTATCTGTCAATTTATTATTGTTCAATATTTTCCTGTTTATTATTTAACTATACCTATGCATTTATTTATTTTGTTTATTATTATTTATGCTGTTATAATTTTTATTTGTTTATTTATCATTATTATAATCTTTTTCGCATCCGACCTAGTTATGGACCAAAAGGTCTCCTGTCGGCATGCTCCTCTTTTGTAATCCTTTGCATTACTTTTGAGCCGGGCAGGGCAGTGGGGTAGGGACGGCTTTCCATCCACAAGGAGCTAAGATAAGAGGGAAACAAACGGTGATGAATGGGAGTTTGATGAGCAAAGGATGAGTGCATGCCCTGGCTGGCCACCTTTGTTAATCTTGATAAAATTTCCTTTTAATGACTAAGTGTTTGTTGAATCCTTTGGCGTCTGTCTCCTGCTTTAGTTTGGGCAAAACCAGTCGCATCCTTGCCTTGGTTGGATGACAGCTGGCCAGTCACTTCTTATTTTTTGGTCTTATATTTGCAGTTTCTTAGCCTTCAAATTGGTCATCGCGTTTTCTCTTGCCTCCTCCTCCTCCTCCTCCTCCTCCTCCTCCTCCTCCTCCTCCTCCTCCTCCTCCTCCTCCTCCTCCTCCTCTTTTCTTCTTCAAACGACCAGCACATCCTCTTTAGCGTCTTCGGAGGCTGATTCCTAGAAAAAGGATTTCTTCTTTTCCTTTTGTTCAGGAACTTGTGTGTCTGAGTGATCGAGTCTCCTTCCCCATCTTCTTCAACTTTTTTTCACCTTGTTGTTTCCGTTGTTTCCGTTGTTGTTTTTGTTGTTGTTGTTGCTCTTCTTTTTCTTCTTCTTTTTCTTCTTCTTCTTCTTCTTCTTCCTCTTCCTCTTCCTCTTCCTCCTCCTCCTCTTCCTCCTCCTCTTCTTCCTCCTCCTCTTCCTCCTCCTCTTCCTCCTCTTCCTCTTCCTCCTCTTCCTCCTCCTCCTCCTCCTCCTCCTCCTCCTCACGCTCCTCCTCCTCACGCTCACTCATTCATTCTTTCACTCGTGTCCCTGGTCTTTTTATTAGCCTCGCGCGGGCTCCTGGTCCCGTGCCGCCGCTGCCGTCCAGAGTCCCCAAACCTCGACAACTTTTCCTTCCTTTGACAAATATTCGGCTCCGATCGCTCCCTTTCCCGCTTGTCATGCCTCGCTACCTGCATTAGGGGTGATGGTGGTGGTGGTGGTGTGGTGGTGGTGGTGGTGGTGGTGGAGAGCCTGGAGGTGTTCTTCTGGTCTTCTCTCTTTGGTTCAGATTTTTTTTTTTTTTTTTTTTTTTTTTTTTTTTTTTTTTGGTCTTCTTCGTCCTCCTCTCCTCGACACAAGATTTGTTTCTTTGTCCTCTCTTCGACCCAGGATTTTTTTCTTCTTTTTTTCCTTCGCCCTCTCTTCGGTCCAGGATTTTTCCTCCTCCTCCTCTTCCTTCTTTTTTGTCCTGAACTTTTTTTTCTTCTCTTTTCGATATTTTTTTTCTTCTTCTTGGTCTTCTCTTTAGCCCATTTTTTCCCCTTACCCTCCTGTTTGCTCTTCTTCGTTCTTTCCTCTTCTGCCCCGATTTTTTCTTTTTCTTCATCCTCTCCCTATCTTTGGTCAAGAATTCTCTTTTTCTCCTTCTCCCCGTCCTTTTTTTAGGGACAGGATTCTTCTTCCTCTTCTTCTTCATCCTCGTCTTCTTCATCCTCTTCATCTTCTTCTTCATCCTCTTCCTCTTCTTATTCATCCTCTTCCTCTTCTTCATCCTCTTCCTCTTCTTCATCCTCTTCCTCTTCTTCATCCTCTTCCTCTTCTTCATCCTCTTCCTCTTCTTCATCCCCTTCCTCTTCTTCATCCTCTTCCTCTTCATCCTCCTCCTCTTCATCCTCCTCCTCCTCTTCCTCTTCATCCTTTCTTCTTCATCCTCTTCCTCTTCTTCTTCATCCTCTTCCTCCTCTTCATCCTCTTCCTCTTATTCATTATCTTCTTCCTGTTCCCCTTCATCCTCTTCCTCTTCTTCATCTTCCTCCTCTTCTTCCTTATAGTCCTTTTCCTCTTCTTCATCCTCTTCCTCATCCTCTTCCTCATCTTCTTCATCCTATTCTTCACCTTCATCCTCTTCCTCTTCTTCATCTTCCTCTCTTCTTCTTCATCCTCTTCCTCCTGTTCTTCCTCTTCTTCATCCTCTTCCTCTTCTTCATCCTCTTCCTCTTCATCCTCTTCCTCTTCTTCGTCCCCTTCCTCTTCTTCGTCCCCTTCTTCATCCTCTTCCTCTTCTTCATCCTCTTCCTCTTCTTCTTCATCCTCTTCCTCTTCTTCATCCTCTTCCTCTTCTTAATCCTCTTCTTCACGTCTTCTTCTTCCTTTTCTTAATATTCTTTTTTTTTTGTCGTCGTCGTTGTCTTTTTTTTTTTTTTTCTTTGTCTTCCTTAGGAGGTCCGTGCGCACTTCCAAAGCGAGAGAGGCTCGTCTTGCCGGTTTTCTCGATGAGTCCAGGTGTTTTGACGAAATGGAGTTGCAGAAAGAGATCCTACATGTATCATATAGAATCTATTTCTCCGTTATCATTTGACCTCGCAAGGAGAGAGAGAGAGAGAGAGAGAGAGAGAGAGAGAGAGAGAGAGAGAAAGGGAAGCCGTTACTTTTTTTTAATCAATTCACAACGTAATGATTATTTTCCATTATGATTTCATCTTGATTTTTTTTTTCTTCGCTACAGCCCATAGACTCCAGAGGGAGGATACTATGTCCTAATGCCTGGGAATCTTCTCATCTTTCTTCGTTTTATTGTCGGATGTCGCCATCCACTTGATCTGCATAATTTCTGAACATCATCTCCGGCTATATGGGCATCATGTGGCACATTTCCCTGATGATCCTGACAAGGTCGCCACTTCAAGAGACAACCCTCAATAAAAAAAAAGGAGGCGCACACAGAATTCATGGCTAGTGCAGGTTGATTGAAGGTATCGAGAGTTGTCTGGAGTGGGATGGGAGGGTGTCTACATGAGAGCTTACTCGGAGAGACCATGGCGGTTGAGTGAAGCAAAGTGCTTCCTGGCGTCTGCCCCCCAATTGATTGATCCCAAGTGACGTGCGGGTCCTGCATCTTCTTCTTAGTCGCAGGTTCGAGCCCCGCACTGCTACTCTCCGATTCCAACCGGGAGGGACTCTTTGTTACCTGTTGCTTCCAACAACAGTCCCTGAAAACTATAACACGGTAACTACTTCGGCCGCAGGTACTCAGCGCCTCCTGGCGTATACCCTTGGTTATTTGTATACTGCGGGTTTTCAGTGATGTGACTGATATACATAGGCTGTCTCCTGCGATATGAAACATATTTTATTTTGTTTATTTGATTTTATTATTTTGTTTTGTTCTGTTTCAATATATCATTTTTTCTATCCTGCAATATTTTATTTGATCATATTTTGTATTATTCTATTCTATTCTATTCTACTTTTTTCTATTCGTTCATTCGAATGCCACAATTGAGGCAGAATGGTTTCAGGTAGAATTTTCCCTTTCGTTTCTAAACCTGTCATACCTCTACGGACCAGAGTTACTTAGTATTCTCTTGTAATTTGTGCCTTCACCATAAAAAAATAAACATAAATAAGTAAATCAATAGATAAATACTGCAAGATGAAAGCTTAAAATAAAATATGCTTTATTAGTTCGTTTAGAAACGATCATGAACGTTGATTAGATTGATGTAACGGGTACAACTTATGACGTACTGGAGATTTAGATGAAAATCACATTTTGCGTCATTGTGTACTTGGTTATTGGCTTAGATCTGAGAAAATTGATAAGGTTTATCCTTGAATTCATCTGTCTAAGGTAACGTAGTATGTTTATGATAAAAACAAATTAAGAGGTCAAAACGTTTGTGACAACGTTACACATAGTCAAACGTTTAACGCAGCAAAGTAATATTGTTGTGCGTTCGACAGCGTACAATACCGATAATTCTTACGGTGGTATTCTTAGAAAAACCTTTCCTTAGATAAATCTTATTTAAATCCTTGGAAGGGAAAGATTTATATATGGAAAGATTTTTTTTTAAGAATATCACTGTAGGAATCTTACGGTGGTATTCTTAGAAAAACTTCGTTCCTTATATAAATCTTTCCCTTCCAAGAGTTTATATAAGATTTACACAAAGATTTTTTTATTAAGAATACATACATATACATGTATGTATTCTTGATAAAAAATCTTTATATAAATCTTATATAAATTCTTTCCTTTATAAATATTTACCTTCCAAGAATTTATATAAGATTTATATAAAGATTTTTTTATTAAGGATACCATCGTTATTTTCTACCCTCTATCCT
>NC_134796.1:47455653-47465653 GCF_046742065.1 Oratosquilla oratoria
GAGTGGCCAGCTGGAGTTCCACTTGGCCGCCAGAGGGATAAGAGATTGGCGAGATGGTTGAAGGGTCAGTTTGGACATCAAAGTTTTATGGCTATTTACAGTGCCATCAGTACCTCGTCTTCCTCCTCCTCCTCCTCCTCTACCTCCTCCTTCTCCTCCTCTACCTTCTCCTTCTCCTCCTCCTTCTATTTCTCCTCCTCTTTCTCCTCCTCTACCTTCTTCTCATCCTCCCCCTCTTCCTCCTCTTCTTCCTTCTCCTCTTTCCCAACCTCATCTACCTTCTTCTCTTCCTCCTTCTACTTCTCCTCCTCTTTCTCCTCCTCTACCTTCTTCTCATCCTCCCCCCTTCCTCCTCTTCTTCCTTCTCCTCTTTCTCTACCTCCTCTGCCTCCTCCTCCTCCTCCTCGTCTACCTCCTCCCCCTCTTCATCCTCCTCTACCTCCTCCTCCTTCTCCTCCTTCTCCTCCTTCTCCTCCACCACTACCAACTCATTTACCATCTCCTTCTCGTCCTCCAGGTTATCTTCTACCAATTTCTCCTCCTCCTCCTTCTCAGCCTCCTCCTCCTCCTCCATTTCGTCCTCCGCCAGCTCATTCTTTCCCTCCTCCAACTCCTCCCTCTCTCTTCTTCCTCTCCTCATCATCTCCGGGTTCATTTCCTTTCTCCACTTCTCTCCATTCTCCTCCTCCTCTTTCTAATCCTCTTCTTTCTCCTCCTTCTCACTTGTAATACCTTCACCTCCCCTCTCTCTCTCTCCTCGTCCTGTCTCTATTTCTCCTCACCTCCTCCTCCTCCTCCTCCTCCTCCTCCTCCTCCTCGTCCTCCTCCTCGTCCTCCTCCTCCTCGTCCTCCTCCTCCTCGTCTCCATCGCTTCTTTTTTCCTCCACTTTGACTTTTCCCTCCTCGTTCCCATTCCTTCCAACTCCTCCTCCTCCTCCTCTTCCCGAATCACTTCCCGAATCTGGCCTGTCTCACAAATACCCAAGTGTGTAGTAATATGTCCCATTCGCGTAGCTTATGTCCTCCTGGTTAGCATCCCTCATTCGTTCTTTGGCGAATGATTCCCAAAAATTTGTCTTCGTTGTCAGCTCTCCTTCCTTTCCTCCTTCAAGTCCAGACTATTCTTTCCGCTTAGTGGTGGTTCTCATCCTGTGGACTATGGATGAAGTGGATCACACAGTGGAGCCACAAACCTCTGGGATGTTTAGCGATTCTATCCAGTGTTGGCAAGTGGTCTTCTCCAGGTGGCTAAAGAAGAACAGCAACGCATAACAAAGGAACACAAAGGAAGAACAAATAACATGAGGCCTACTGGCCCTAACGAGGCTGTTTGTGTTTACTAAGCTAAGCTACAGTTAAGAAAACAGGGCAGAAGATGAACTAACACTACTGCCACCACTATCCTATCCAATTGCAATTAAATGCCGGGTTGTCAGATCTTTTTTGCAAGGGATAATATTTCATTTGCGTTACAAAGGGAAGGTTAACTCGGTAGCGCCCAGAAATGTTAAGAACAGCAACGCATAACAGTCTGGGATACGTGACAAGAGGAAAGATATCTCGGTAAGCACCCAGTGACGTTTCTACAAACAGAATAAAATAGTTCGGAATTAACCGGAATAAGATATCTAAAGAGGATAACTGGGGTTTAGTGGTTTAAGAATCCCCGCTTTAAACCTCTCATCACTCAGGATTTTCTTTCAGCTGAATAAAATCACCTGACGACATACAGGAGATATATGCATTTCGCTGATCAAGCTAGAGGTCTAACATTTCACTGCAGTGAGTTTCCCTTGTGAGGTAATCATATCACCAGGTAGTAATAAGCGCTAACGTATAATCTGTGAATGATATTGGAAAGATGTTCTTGGATTTCGTCACTTTTCAGTTCTTTTTCGTTTCTTCTATTCCTCGAACGCAATCAGTTGAATAAAATCGTCTGCCGTCAGCCATAAAAAACTGAGTAGAGTCACTTTACCAAAGGGCTTGATAGAACCATAACCCTGTCGAAGAATATTAGATAAATTATTTTTTTTTTCCAGATACTCGTAGAATATAGATAAACAGAACAAAATAGAATAGAATAAGATATATCAAGATAGAATAAAATCAAATAAGATCATGCCTGGCCCAAATTAAATTCAGACTGTTGAGGTCACAAGCTTGGCTTAAGGCCTCCGCTCTCTCGTTTGTTCAAAGTTGTCTCAGCATAGCTCTTATCCCCTAACGATCCTTTAACTCGATGCGACGAACGTCCATCAGGGACGCCCGGCACTTGGCTATCGTAAAGAATGAATCCCGATATATATATATATATATTTATATATATATATATATATATATATGTATATATATATATATATACACATATAAAATGTATATATATATTATATATATACATATATATATATATACATATATATATGCATGAGAAATCACAAACTCGTGATTCTAAATATGCGGAAAAACCACCAAGGAAAAAGAAAAAAATGATGACCAAGCGCTTTCGTCTATTCAGACACCCTGAGGATGTCTGAATAAACAAAAGCGCTTGGTCATCAGTTTTTCTTTTTCTTTGGTGGTTTTTCCGCATATATATGTATGTATGTATGTATATATATATATATATACATATATATATATATATGTGTGTGTGTGTGTGTGTGTGTGTGTGTATGTGTGTGTGTGTGTGTGTGTGTGTAGGGAGCATGTGTTGGTTACTGTGACCTGACTAGACAGCTTGCCTACGTTTGCACATAAACTATTGATATGATTTAGTGGCAAAGGGTAAGACGTTTCTGTTCACACAATGGCTTCTGGGCAAGAGAGAGGGACAGGATATTGAGGCTTAGGAGTAGTAGGAGTGGAAGGAGGAGATGGCCGGAAAGAGGAGACGAAGAAAGAAGAAAAGATGAGGAGAAGGAAGAAAGAGGAGGAAGAATTTGCGTATATCATTCGCGCGGGTTTATGTTATCGGTGGTGCGGACAAGGACGACAGCGTGGACGAAGACGAAGAGGAGGGCGAGGACAATGAAGACGAAGAGGAGGACGAGGAAGACAAGGAGGAGGAGGACGAAGACGAAGATAAAGAACGAGGATAGACATGACGCCGCCACAATTTCCATTTACACTTTTTGTTTTCCTCCGCATATCCTAATTCAGTTATTCCCTCACTCTCCCTTTCCAACAACTTTCTGTGCATTTAATGCTTTCTGATACTCCCCTCTCCTCCTCCTCTTCCTCTTCCTCTTCCTCTTCCTCTTCTCCTCCTCCTCTTCCTCCTCCCAATCCTTCTGCTCCTCCTCCTCCTCCTCCACTTCCACCTCCCACTCCTTCTGTTCCTCATTCTTCTTCTTCTTCTCTTCTTCCATCTCTTATCTCTATTCCTCTATTTTCTCATTGTCACTCTCTTCTTCTTTTTATTGTTCATCCTTCTCTTTCTCCTTCTTCCTCTACCTTCCGTTCCTCCTCTTACTATTCTTCCTCCTTCACGACATCCTCTTTCTCCTACCTTTCTTCCTCCTCTTCTTACTCCTCCATATACTCTCTTTCACTCTCTTCTTCATAATCTTCCAACTCCTCCTCCTGCTCTCCTCCTCTACTCTTTATCCTACGTCAATTCTCTTCTTCTTCCTATCCTCCTACTCGTCCTCCTCTTACTCCTCCTCCTCCTCCTCCTCCTCCCGGTCTTCCACTCTCCTCCTGCTGCTCCTCCTCCTTCCCTTTTCCCTCCTCTCTACTCTCCTCTCTCACTGCACTCCTACCACCCATTTTTTCATTATATGGGTCTTCCTCATGTTTCCATTATTACACACACACACAAACTCTCTCACACACACACACACACACACACACACACACACACACACACACACACACACACACACACACACACACACACACAACCCCCCACACACACACACTCGCGCGCACTCTCTCTCTCTCTCTCTCTCTCTCTCTCTCTCTTTCTCTCTCTCTCGGTGGCGCGGTTGGTAGAGTCCCCGATTGTCACTACGCCGCTCCGGGTTCGAATGCTGTCCAGGGGTGTGAAACAATTTCAGCTTTGAGTCGTTACTCAAACTCTCGTGGGCGGGGAGTTGGGTGTGTGTGTGCATGAAGGCCACAGCATTACCCATAGATCGGTCATACGAGCTCTGAGCTCTCTTCCGGGAGGGAAATAGCTGACGATCACGAGTCCATCACGTGATCAAAAGACCAAGGTGAACACACACACACACACACACACACACACACACACACACACACACACACACACACACATATGCATATATGTATGTACACATATATATGTATGTATATGTATGCAATACATGCACTAGAAACGTGTGTTCACAAATGCGGGATTAACCAGTAGGAAAGGTTAACGAAGCAGAGCTCTCGTACGAGTATATTAACATCTCGTGCTAGAACAAAGAAGAAGGAGATACCCAACTCCTTTCATCTTCTTTTTCTTCTTCCCTTCAAGAGCCTTGGAATATAATTAAGTTAACTCGTTTCTCCCATCAAGAGCATGACAGTAGAGAGCCTCTCCCATCAATACTCTTTCCGAATGAATCGAGATTTTGTCCTGAAAATCCAGTTTGTTTTTATTCGTGTGACGGAGTGGAGTGCTTCCAGGGACTGTCAAGCCTCCCCCGCCCACAAAACAGGTGCCTCCTGATGGCCGAATAAAATTGCCATTGATGAGCTGTACACAGAAACTACTCGTTCTTTCTTCCAGTCGATCTCCCTGAAGAACCGGGAACGTCTTTCGCGGAATTTTGATTTCGGTCCTCACGTATTCCGTTTCTTCTTCGTCCTTTCGTCCAGTTTGTGTCTTCTGTCTCTTTCCCAGAAGCTGGATATTTCTTCGGCGATGAGTCAACACTACGCTTCTCCGGTCCTTTTTGGCGAACGAAAGTATGTACATAATATAATGAATTGAAAAAAAAAAGAAGAAAGAAAGAAAGAAAGAGGAATACTCGTTTAGATACGAGTGTACACACTGATATGTACATGCGCTTCTTTGCAATTTTTGTATGTGTATATATCCAAGTGCGTTGATAGGTATTCACGTATATTTATATATACGTACGGTATATTCGAATATGTTTATACATATTAATGGGTATATAGATGCATTCACTGATGCATACATATGTATATATATGTACATACAAGTACTTACAAAGACAGACACACAAGCACACACACACACACACACACACACACACACACACACACACACACACACACACACACACACACACACACACACACACACACGACCTTTTTCATCAACGGAAACAGTAAGAGCTTGTTCTCGTAGTATTGATAAAAGCTTTCACGTCAAGAGGGAGGCTTCTACTTGGGACTTCACGCATGGGAGATCATGACGTTATCCACTACTCCACTATATGTGTGCGCATATGTACGTGGTTGCGATCGTGCGTGCGTGTGTGGGTGCGTGTGTGTATGTGTGTGTGTGTGTGTGTGTGTGTGTGTGTGTGTGTGTGTGTGTGTGTGTGTGTGTGTGTGTGTGTGTGATTCAACATGGTCTTGGATCATTTGCTGAACTCGTGCTCGACAACTATTTTCCCTCCCGGATGAGCGCTCAGAGTTCATACAGTATATGACCAATCTGTAAGTACTGCTGTGACCTTACAAGCACGCACATCATGACGTTATCCAATACTCCACTATATGTGTGCGCATATGTACGTGGTTGCGATCGTGTGTGTATGTGTGTGTGTGTGTGTGTGTGTGTGTGTGTGTGTGTGTGTGTGTGTGATTCAACATGGTCTTGGATCATTTGCTGAACTCGTGATCGACAGCTATTTTCCCTCCCGGAAAAGAGCTCAGAGTTCATATATGACCGATCTATGGGTAATGCTGTGACCTTACACGCACACACACACACCCAAATTCCCGCCCACGCCTTGAGGACCTGGACGAATTTATTATGGGTTACGGAATTCGGTAACCAACACAGTCACCTTCTTCTTCTTCTTCTTCTTCTTCTTCTTCTTCTTCTTCTTCTTCTTCTTCTTCTTCTTCTTCTTCTTCTTCTTCTTCTTCTTCTTCTTCTTCTTCTTCTTCTTCTTCTTCTTCTTCTTCTTCTTCTTCTTCTTCTTCTTCTTCTTCTTCTTCTTCTTCTTCTTCTTCTTCTTCTTCTTCTTCTTCTTCTTCTTCTTCTTCTTCTTCTTCTTCTTCTTCTTCCACTTCTTCTTCTTCTTCCACTTCTTCTTCTTCTTCCACTTCTTCTTCTTCTTCCACTTCTTCTTCTTCTTCCACTTCTTCTTCTTCCACTTCTTCTTCTTCTTCCACTTCTTCTTCTTCTTCCACTTCTTCTTCTTCTTCCACTTCTTCTTCTTCTTCCACTTCTTCTTCTTCTTCCACTTCTTCTTCTTCTTCCACTTCTTCTTCTTCTTCCACTTCTTCTTCTTCCACTTCTTCTTCTTCTTCCACTTCTTCTTCCACTTCTTCTTCTTCTTCCACTTCTTCTTCTTCTTCTTCTTCCACTTCTTCTTCTTCCACTTCTTTCACTTCTTATTCTTCCACTATTTCTTCTTCTTCCACTTGTTCTTCCACTTCTTCTTCTTCCACTTGTTCTTCCACATCTTCTTCTTCCACTTGTTCTTCCACTTCTTCTTCCACTTGTTCTTCCACTTCTTCCTCCACTTCTATTTCCATTTCTTCTATTTCCACTTCTATTTCCAGTTCAACTTCTTCTTCAGGAGACTTTTAACTTCGGGTCGTTCTTCGTCTGGGATTTCTTCTTCAGGAGAAGGCGCCCTCTTGGTCTTGGGGTCTTCTGTCTCTCACCCAGATTGGAGTCTGGGGTCTTGGGGTCTTCTGTCTCTCTCCCAGATTGGAGTCTGGGGTCTTGGGGTCTTCTGTCTCTCTCCCAGATTGGAGTCTGGGGTCTTGGGGTCTTCTGTCTCTCTCCCAGATTGGAGTCTGGGGTCTTGGGGGGTCTTCCGTCTCTCACCCAGATTGGAGTCTGGGGTCTTGGGGTCTTCTGTCTCTCTCCCAGATTGGAGTCTGGGGTCTTGGGGTCTTCCGTCTCTCACCCAGATTGGAGTCTGGGAATACTTTGCCACAGCGGCCTCGACACAATGTCAGTTCATTTGCACAGAAATTCTTTTTCCCCCCCTTTAATGTTCAAGGGAGAAGAAAGAAAGTAGAAGCAATTAATTAGGCGCTTCTTTGATAAGTTAAATCACAGCCAGGATCTTAAGTCTACTTATCTTCCGTGTTAATTAATACGTTTTATATTTCGACTGGTTTGTAAATGATATATGCCTTTGCTTCCTCTGCGTTGTTGAGGGAGGATTCTAACCCGAATTAAATCGTCTGGATTTAGAGAGAACGAGTTTGATGACGTCACTCCTTAAAGGGTTGATAAATAAGTTTTAATCCTATGGGGGTTAGGTTTAAGGGGTTTTGGTTAATAAGATGTAATCAGGGAGCGTTAGTGAGATTAAATTTACAATATGGTGTTACACGAGGAAGATTTAAATGCAATTTTTCTCGTTCCTTGCTTTTGTTCTTGTTACATATCTCTTTTTCCATGCTCTCTCTCCTCTCTCTCTCTCTCTCTCTCTCTCTCTCTCTCTCTCTCTCTCTCTCTCTCTCTCTCTCTCTCTCTCTCTCTCTCTCTTCCTCTCCTTATGAGGTATGGACTGGATGTATGCAGCCAATTCTTTAGTGGCAAGTTCTTCCTAGTCACTAGTTCGAATCCTGCACTTCTCTCAAAAGGGACTGTTACTTCTTGCCCCCCCCCCAAAAAAAAAAATCGCTTAATAGGGTAAAAGTAGCGTCCCCGGCTCCAGCTGCTCAGAGCCTCCTGGTGTATGCCTTACACCTTTGTGACATACTCAAAAAAGGAATTTTACTCTCCCTCCGTCCAAGTCTTGCCCTTCTTAAATATTTTATTCACCAAATCATTTATTTAAGCTGACCCAGTCGAGATGATTCTGCGACCTTTCATGCAGTTCCTTTGAGCTGAAAAAGACTGAATGGTATTAAACAGAACAAAATCATAGATATGAGAAATAGACTACTTTACTTCAATGACGCGGTGCTTGTATTGCCATGGATTTCGATTTTTTGTGTTCTTCCTGTGCGGGTCTACCTTATTTCCATTTCTTCAAGATTTTTTTTTTCCTTATTTCAGGTGGGACATGCTAAGTCTTTCTTCAGGCCTCTGCCGAAGAAATATGTCTGTTCTTCCAGGAGGAGGGCTGCTTGCGTGTCATCTCGGAAAACCACGGACATTTGCTCTTCATCTGAATTTTCTTTTGTCCACTAAAGAATGCCTGGGTGGTTCTTGTAAGGCTGCTTGCGTGTCATCTCGGAAAACCACGGACATTTGTTCCTCATCTGAATTTTTTTTTGCCCTCCAAAGAATGCCTGGGTGGTTCTTCGGCAGACACTCCATCACTGACTTCTTCGTCTTTCGTTCCTCGTCCTTCACGTTATCAATTTTTTTTTAAGCTTAGGTGGCCCCTCTCATTGCATCTTGGAGTCACAGGGCAAAGACACACAGAGGAGGGAGCGAATCGCCCGGTGGGGGGGATGCAGGGATGACCCGTCATCCGGGAGGAGCCGGGATGGGAGGAAGTGAGAGGGATGAATGGGAGTAGAGTGTGTGGGAATAGAATGAGTGGGAGTGGATTTTATGTCTTTGTTTTTGGCTACCTCCCTTGTAAGGGGGAAAAGCCGTTGTTATATGTATGTATTTACGTATGTATGTATGTACGTATGTATGTATGTATATATTTATTTGTATACTTATTCCTTTTTTGTGCATGCGTTGGGGTCCTAGCCTAGGCATTGCTTTTGAAATATGTTTGGTGGGTCCCCGCTGATGACTGGGGCCATCTTTTTACTCACTTTAATCTGAGTGACCCCAGCCAGCAGGAGGATGATGAGAAGCGTCAGTCTCCTTTTATCTCCCGGTCGAAGGTTCTGTCAAGTCTTTGGGATCGTTCGCTTCCAGGATCGACTCCCCCTTCCAGTTCGGTATCTTGGTCGTAACAGTCACTCAAAGGGTTCTTGCTGTCCAAACATTTGCGTTCATGGTAAGGTTCTGTCAAATCTTTGGGATCGCTCGCTTCCAGGATCGACTCCCCTTTCCAGTTCGGTATCTTGGTCGTAACAGTCACTCAAAGGGTTCTTGCTGTCCAAACATTTGCGTTCATGGTAAGGTTCTGTCAAGTCTTTGGGATCTTTCTCTTCCAGGATCGACTCCCCCTTCCAGTTCGGTATCTTGGTCGTAACAGTCACTCAAAGGGTTCTTGCTGTCCAAACATTTGTGTTCATAGTAAGGTTCTGTCAAGTCTTCGGGATCGTTCTCTTCCAGGATAGGCTTCCCCTTCCAGTTCGGTATCTTGGTCGTAACAGTCACTCAAAGGGTTCTTGCTGTCCAAACGTTTGTATTCATAGTAAGGTTCTGTCAAGTCTTTGGGATCGTTCGCTTCCAGGATCGGCTTCCCCTTCCAGTTCGGTATCTTGGTCGTAACAGTCACTCAAAGGGTTCTTGATGTCCAAACATTTGCGTTCATAGTAAGGTTCTGTCAAGTCTTCGGGATCGTTCTCTTCCAGGATCGGCTTCCCCTTCCAGTTCGGTATCTTGGTCGTAACAGTCACTCAAAGGGTTCTTGCTGTCCAAACATTTGCGTTCATAGTAAGGCTCTGTCAAGTCTTTGGGATCGTTCGCTTCCAGGATTGGCTTCCCCTTCCAGTTCGGTATCTTGGTCGTAACAGTCACTCAAAGGGTTCTTGCTGTCCAAACATTTGCGTTCATAGTAAGGTTCTGTCAAGTCTTTGGGATCGCTCTCTTCCAGGATCGGCTCCCCCCTTCCAGTTCGGTATCTTGGTCGTAACAGTCACTCAAAGGGTTCTTGCTGTCCAAACATTTGTGTTCACAGTAAGGTTCTGTCAAGTCTTCGGGATCGTTCTCTTCCAGGATCGACTACCCCTTCCAGTTCGGTAT
>NC_134796.1:47473153-47483153 GCF_046742065.1 Oratosquilla oratoria
CTTCTACGCGGGTTTCAGAGAGTTACTAGTTGTTACTGTTGTTCTGAAATGCACTTCACCAGCGCTTCTATCATTGCGAACTATCTCGCTCCACGATTTGGTGGAGCAAATGAGGCGGTTGTAGTAGCAGCAGTTGTTGTTAGTAGTAGTAATGTTAAATTGTGGTGTTAATGGTGACAGTAACAGTGATGGTGGTGGTAGTGGAATTCGTGTTGGCACTAGTGGTGTTAGCCGTCATGGTGGTGGTGGTGATGGTGGTGGTAGTGGTGGTAGTGATGGTGGTGGTGGTGGTAGTTGTGGTGGGTTGATGAAGGCGATATTGGAGCTATGGTGATGGTAGGGAGAATGGTTGTGGGGATAGTACTGGAAGGGATGGTAATGGTGGTGGTAGATGGAGTGGTGGTAGTAGTAATGGTGCTTATGATATGATGAGTGGTGTCACATGCTTTCATTTTTCTTTTTGTAATATATCTATTCATTAATATATTTATCCATATTTTTGCTTATTAATTTTCCTATTACCTTATTTATATATTTTTCATTATATTATATATATATATCATATATATAATGACGAGGACTACAGGTAGTATTCGAAAAATACGGATCTCCTGTACTTCTGATATTATTTCTCCGATAGTGGGTTTGAAGTACATTTACAAATATGTTATAACATTAGTTTCCCATATACATATATACATATATATAATATATACACATATATATATATATATATATATATATATATATATATATATATATATAATAGATTTATTCATATGTATATATATATATATATATATACATATATATATTTATTCATATGTATATATATATACATATATTTATATATATATATTTATTCATATGTATATGTATATGTATATGTATATGTATATATAATATATGGGAAACTGTAATGTTATAACAGTTGTAAACGTACATTTTATATATATTTGCTAGTTGGCAACATTGAAGTTTGCGGTAGTGGTGGCAGCGGAGACTGGTGGCCGTGGTGGTAGTAATGGTGGCGGTGTTTGTGGCACTGATGCCCAGTGCTGGCAATGACCACGGTATTATCTTTAACAGCGTTCTTATTGCCTTAGTCCTCGTCTTACATTGCTGTCCTGTTTGCGGTGGCAATTGCGGCCGAGTCAACGGTGATTGTTGCGGTTATGTTTGCGATACTGGTAATTATTGTGGTTATATTTGCGGTACTAGTGGTTATAGCATGTACTCGTATATTTGAGATTGCGGTTGCAGTACTCGTTGTTATTGTTATGTTTGTAGTCGTAATTGCGGTATGAGTGATTATTGTGGTTGTATTTTTGGAATATTGAGGTTATGTTTGTGGTATTTTGGGTTTTTGCGGTACTAGTGCATGTTGTGGTTATAATTTGCGACTGTATTCGCTTGTTATTATTGCGGTTCGGGTGACCACTGCAGATATATTTGCGGTGGGAGTTGCTATACTGATTATTACTGGAGTTAAATTTGCGGTACTGGTTATTGTTGCGGATACATTCCCAGTTGGAGTTGCAGTACTGATGATCATTGCGGTTGCGGTTCTGGACGTCAGAGAGGATCATCTCCATGCCACTCATCTTTAAAACCTGTCAGTCCTCCACCCACTGGGGGAGCTCACAAACTAATACAATACCAACGTCGGTGATTCACCATGATCTTGGATCACGTGTTGGACTCGTGATCGACAGCTATTATCTTTCCGAAAGAGAGCTCAGAGCTTATATATGACCGATCTATGGTTAATGCTGTGACCTTTCACGCGCACACACACCCAACTCCCAACCACGAGAGTTGGAGTAACAACTCGCAGCGCAGCGATACTGAAATTATTTCAGCCCTGAGTAGGATTCGAAACCGGACCGCCGTAGTGGCGGCCACGAATGCTACCACCGCGTCATCGAGTGTGTGTGTGTGCGTGTGTGTGTATGTATGTATGTGTGTGTGTGTGCGTGTGTCTCCATGTATGTGTGTGTGTGCGTGTGTGTGTGTGTGTGCGTGTATATATATATATATATATATATGTGTGTTTGTGTGTGTGTGTGTGTGTGCGTGTGTGTGTGTGTGTGTGCGTGTATATATATATATATATATATATATGTGTGTGTGTGTGTGTGTGTGTGTGTGTGTGTGTGTGTGTGCGTATATATATATATATATATATATATATATATATATATGTGTGTGTGTGTGTGTGTGTGTGTGTGTGTGTGTGTGTGTGTGTGTGTGTGTGCACCTTGCTCCCTCGATTTTTACTGTCTAGAAACCCCAAAGGACACATATGTCAGCAACAGTCATTAGGGCTCACCATAGATCTCTCTGAAAAAAAGAAAAGAAAAGCTTCGTACTTGATGTATTAACGTGGGTCTGTTTCCACGTTATTGGTTAGTAGTAGAAGGAGGTGGAAGAGAAGGAGGAGGAAGAGGAGGAGAAGAAGGAGGAGGAAGAGGAGGAGAAGAAGGAGGAGGAAGAGGAGGAGAAAGAGGAGGAGGAGGATCAGGAGGAGAAGAAGGAAGACGAAGAGGAGGAGAAGAAGGAGGAGGAAGAGGAGGAGAAGAAGGAGGAGGAAGAGGAGGAGAAGAAGGAGGAGGAAGAGGAGGAGAAGAAGGAGGAGGAGGAGGAGGAGAAGAAGGAGGAGGAGGAGAAGAAGGAGGATGAGGAGGAGAAGAAGGAAGAGGAAGAGGAGGAGAAGAAGGAAGAGGAAGAGGAGGAGAAGAAGGAGGAGGAAGAGGAGGAGAAGAAGGAGGAGGAGAAGAAGAAGGAGGAGAAGAAGAAGGAGGAGGAAGAGGAGAAGAAGAAGGAGGAGTTGTGGATAAATCTCTTAGGTCCTTTATGGAGGCCGAGAGTCAGCCTCTCAGGGTTGCACCTGAAGATAGATTTAAATGTTGGTAACATAATATGAGGTCATACGGGCAGGGAGGTGACTTTCTTCGACGCCCGTCCGTATCATCATTGTACATAAGTATATATAGATATACAGTATATGCATGTCTGTTTATACATGTACATAAAGGTGCATTGGTAGGGGATAGTGGTGAGTTTATTTCTCTGGCGTTTGGGACCCAAATCTTCTCTCAGATTTCTCTGAGGAAAGAATTATGTTCAAAACGTCAGACGAAATAAAATCACATGAGCTTACAGCCGTGTTCTTTCGCCCAGCCGCTCTCAGCTTTTGTCATCGTGAATTACTCGTATGTACATATGTATTTTATGTATTTTATACATATATTTGTATATGCTTATATATTTATGTATATATACACATGTATATGTATCTGTGTATGTACATGTATATATATATATGTGTATATGTATATGTATA
Organism: Oratosquilla oratoria; assembly: GCF_046742065.1. Lineage (NCBI taxonomy): Eukaryota > Metazoa > Arthropoda > Malacostraca > Stomatopoda > Squillidae > Oratosquilla > Oratosquilla oratoria. The sequence goes on from NC_134796.1 coordinate 47,476,500, forward strand.
CGTATGTATATGTATATGTATATATATATGTAAATGTATATATGTATATGTATATGTATATGTATATGTATATATACATGTATTTAATGACATAAAGAAATACAATTTTCTGAGCAGATGCATCGATTTTCGTAATACTATGAATGAATGATTAATTTATCGATTTAAGAAATATGAACATGTCTAAAGACAAAAGCACATAATGGGTGCACAGAGACGGGGCTCCACGAGTGTAGATGTTTGTCTGTTTACTACAGTTAGATAAATACATTTCTTGCGCTGCGTCATGTTTTCAGATGTTGTTCCCATCGCATTGTCTCTCCTTAGCCATCCCTCCTTTCTCATCCTCCGTCCCTCCCTCCCTTCCTAACCTTCCTCCCTGCGTTACCTCCCTTTTTTTACCTCCCTTCCTTATCTCCTTCCCTCCCTTACCTCCCTTCCTTATCTCCCTCCCTCCCTTCCTTACCTTCCTTACCTTCCTTCCTTATCTCCCTCCCTCCCTTCCTTACCTTCCTTACCCTTCTTCCTTCCTGCCTTACCTCCCTTTTTTACCTCCCTTCCTTATCTCCTTCCCTCCCTTCCTTACCTCCCTTCCTTATCTCCCTCCCTCTCTGCCTTACCTCCCTTCCTTACCATCCTTCCTTATCTCCCTCCCTCTCTGCCTTACCTCCCTTCCTTACCTCCCTTCCTTATCCCCTTCCCTCCCTTCCTTACCTCCCTTCCTTATCTCCCTCCCTCTCTGCCTTACATCCCTTCCTTATCTCTCCCTTCCTGCCTTACCTCCCTTCCTTATCTTCCTTCCTTATCTCTCTCCCTCTCTGACTTACCCCCCTTCCTTACCTCCCTCCCTTCTTGCCTTACCTCCCTTCCTTACCTCCCTTCCTTATCTCCCTCCCACTCTGCCTTACCTCCCTTCCTTACCCTCCTTCCTTATCTCCCTCCCTCCTTCCCGTACCTCCCTTCCTTATCTCTCTCTTCAAATTATTTCCCTCTCTCCCTCTTCCTCCCCTTCCCTTCCTTTACCATTATTTTATCTCCCTCCTTCCTTCCCTCCTTCCCTGCCTCCCTGTATCTGTCCCTCCTGCCCTACCGCCCTACCTCCCTCCCTCCCTCCTTCGCTCCCTCGTTCCTCCTTTCAAACCCTGGAGGCACTCAGATCCTCCTTCCTTCCTTGCTTCCCTCCTTACTTCCTTCCTTCCTTGCTTCCCTCCCTCCTTTACTCCTTCCTTCCCTCTTCCCTTCCTTCCTTCCTTCCTTCCTTCCTTCCCTCCTTTACTCCTTCCCTCCCTCCCTCCCTCCCTCCTTCCTTCGCTCCCTCCTTCTTTCCTTCGTTCCCTCCTTCTTTCCTTCGTTCCCTCCTTCCCTCCTTTCATTTCCTCCTTCCACCCTACCCTCCATCCTTCCTTCCCCCTTCCCTTCCTTCCTTCCTTCCTTCCTTCCTTCCCTCCTTTACTCCTTCCTTCCCTCCTTCCCTCCTTCCCTCCTTCCTTCCTTCTTTCCCTCCTTCCTTCCTTCCTTCCTTCCATCCCTCCTTCCTTCTTTCCTTCCTTCCTTCCTTCCTTCCTTCCTTCCTTCATTCCATCCCTCCTTCCTTCCTTCCTTCCTTTCTTCCTTCACAAATCTCCTCCTCGAGGTCCCAGTGTCCCGTTCTGTGCATTAATCTGAATGTCTTCTTTGGCTTCTTCCAAACGGCCGCCACTAATCACTCCAATTGGTCGGTCCGGACCGCCCTACGAGACTTGCATCGCGGGGAGGAAAACCGAGCGCGAGGTACGAGTTGATCCAATCACTCCCAATCCTGGAGAAGGAGGGAGTTCAACTCCCTCGGGGGGATTGGGGGGGGGGGATTGGGCGAAGGAGTGATGAGATCTGAAACTCGCCGGGGATTGTGACGTCTGTGGTTGATGTAATGGTCTTTGCCGTGTGTATTCATGTATGTATGCGCACACACACACACACACACACACACACACACACACACACACACACACACACACACACACACACACGAACACACACAAATTATAAGGTTGGTGATTCTTGGCATCCACAGAAAGAAAAGTCCTCCCTGCCAATCAGAAGCGAGATGTATGAAGTGTAACGGACTTCGTAAAGGTGCTCTTGGAGCATTTCTGTATTCGTAAAATCGCTTGAGGAGGGGGCGAAAATGAAATGGCGAATTATCGGCCTAAGATAGGTTCATGATATACAATCTTGCCCGGGATAATTTGGCTTCAAGACGTTTACCCTGAGATAAAAATTCTTTGCCGAGTTGATTTCTTTGGTCTGTGAAAAAAAGAGTATATTTTCTTTGGGCACTGTTATTTTTTCAATCATTTCTGTTTGCGGTATAGATATTATGAGGAAGACCTAAAATATCGTGGTGCATAAAATTTGGGTCGTCAATATTCTATCCTGAAGTAAATCAGCGTGCTAGGGGTCTTGGTAGATCCTTACATTATAGTGATGTGCCTCATGGTATTACTCGAAAGTATGACTATGAGTTAAAAAAAAAAAAAAAAAAAAGTCCCACCTATTTCACTCCCAAATGGATAACGGATGGGAGTGATATTGGTGAGGGAGTGTGAGCGTTTTGGCTGGCTACCCCCCTCATAGGAGGGAAAGAGCCTATTGGCATAAAGAGGACACAATCGGTTAAGTCACTATCACTTGTCACGTGCTAGCGTAGGTTCGAGTCCTTGGCTGTACCACGTTTCAATTTCTGCATGTACGCCTCCTCGAGTTTCTCGATGTTGATGGCTTAGAATTAAAGTGAATTGTGGTTGATAAATATATATATATATATATATATATATATATATATATATAATATATATTTGTTTATATATATATATATATATAATATATATATATATTATATATATATATATATATATATACATATTTATATATATATATATATATATATATATATATTTACAAAATGTGTGTTTAGAATGTTTCTGGTCGTGAAGTCAATTAAACCTGTTGTAGAGATGTTAGTTAACCTTGTTACCTTACGTGGTATTTATTCTATATGAGCAAATTAAGGAAGGGATCTGCTTCAAAGAAGTTGTAATGATCTATCAATTATTTTCCTTTAATTCCATTGCGTTGTATGAGATATTGCTTCAATTCTTATATTCCGGATAAGCCTAAGAATCTAATTATGTTTTTTTTTTCTCTTTGTGCCTTGTGAATGGAGAAATGAATAGGAAAAGGACCAAGTTCTCAGGTGTGTTGTAGTGAGACTGAGGAGGCTGTATAGAGAGAGAGAGAGAGAGAGAGAGAGAGAGAGAGAGAGAGAGAGAGAGAGAGAGAGAGAGAGAGAGAGAGAGAGAGAGAGAGAGAGCGACAGAGATAGATAGATAGATAGATAGATAGAGAGAGAGAGAGAGAGAGGCAGACAGAGCGACAGAGAGAGAGCGACAGAGATAGATAGATAGATAGATAGATAGATAGAGAAAGAGAGAGAGAGAGAGAGAGAGAGAGAGAAGGAACAGAAGGACGAAGGAAAGCACAAGACCAAGAAGAAGAAGGGGGAATACGAAAAGAATAAAGAGCACGAAAGAAGTGATGAGGTAAAACAGTCTGAAAAACATCAATGGAAAAAGTATTCGAAGAGGGAAGAGAGATGAAGATAGCAGAAAATTTTAAGTGTTTTTTGTTGTTGTAATAAATAAACAGAATTTGCGGATGATATTACACCGAAAAAAGTGTTGTCTCAGAAATGGCAAAAGAACAGTTTCAGGAAGGATAGTAGATGATAAAGTCATCACCATTCTTTCTCAATGGAGATGAATCTTCAATCATAAAAGAAATTCACTAAAGATTCTAACACCTCGAAGCCATAACACATGGAGATTCGATACCGTATATGGAGTAAACGTGGAAGAAGAAGAAGAAAGAGTAAAAAGAGGTGGAGGAGGAGGAGAAGGAAGGAAAATTATGAAGTGTAGAAAGAGTAGGAAGAGGAGGAAGGGGAGAGAAGGTAAAGGAAGAGGAAGAAAATTAGGGAATAGGGAAGAAAAAGGAGGAAGAACAACAGTAGGGTTAGGAGGAGAAGGAGGAGGAGGAAGAGGAGGAGGTGGAGGAGGAAATGATCTAGGAGGGAGAGGACACAGTGGAGGAGTAGGAGGGAGAGGAGGACACAGGAGGAAATAGAGGAGAACTAGGAGGAAAAAGTGGACATAAAACAGGGAAAAAGAGGAGAACTAGGAGGAAGAGGAAGAAGAAGAGGAGAACTAGGAGGGAGAGGAGGAAAACGAAGAGAACTAGGAGGGAGAAGAGGGCACAGACAAGGAAGAAGGGAACTACGAGGAAGAGGACACCGAAGGGAAAAAAGGGGAGAACTAGGAGGGAAAAGAGGAAGAAGAAGAGAACTAGGAGGGAGAGGAGGAGGAAGAAGAGAAGTAGGAGGGAGAGGAGGATACGGAGGAGGAAGAGGAAGAGAAGTAGGAGGGAGAGGAGGATACAGAGGAGGAAGAGGAAGAGAAGTAGGAGGGAGAGGAGGACACTGAAAGGGAAAAAAAGGAGAACTAGGAGGGAGAGGAGGAAGAAGAGGAGAACTAGGAGGGAGAGGAGGAAGAGGAAGAGAACTAGGAGGAAGAAGAGGAGAACTAGGAGGGGGGGAGGACACTGAAAGGGAAAAAGAGGAGAATTAGGAGGGAGAGGAGGGCATAGATGAGGAAGAAGCGAATCAGGAGGAAGAGGACACCGAAGGAGAAAGAGAAGAGAAGGAGGAGGAAGAAGAGGACACTGAAGGAGAAAGAGAAGAGAAGGAGGAGGGAGAGGAGGAAGAAGAGTAGAACTAGGACACAGAGGAGGAGGAAGAAGAGTAGAACTAGGACACAGAGGAGGAAGAAGAAGAAGAAGTCCTTGGCGGACAGAGGTGACGGAAAGTGGAAAGTAAGTGGAATTCAGAATGGAGCCTGATTCTTCTTAAGGATAACTACGAAGCTCTCAGCGCCTCCGCCGCCTCCGCCTCCGCCTCCAGCGCCCCCGGGATAATAAAATAAAAAGTCATAAAACGAATCTTCTTCATCCGGATTTGCGTCATGATACGGGGCAATCCCGCCTTCCGGGGTCCTCTCCTTGCACCCCGGACACTTCTATCCTCTGTATCCCTGCAGTGGTTCCGGATATTCCGGTGGCTTTAGACCTTCCGGGTAAATCTTGCCCTTCCATTCAACCTTGCTCCCCCGAGCGGAAGGCTCGGCCCCCGCCGCCGCCGCCGCCGCTGCAAGTTCGCCATTCGGGAGGACCTTTAGGCTCGGCCTTATACTCCTGCCGATGTCATTCTCTTTCGGAACACCACCTTCAAATTCTTCCTCTGCTTACTCTTGTTCTTGCTCTTGTCCTTGTTCTTGTTCTTGTTCTTCTCCTTCTCGTCTCCCTCATTTTACCTCCTTTCCCTTTCCTCCTCCTCTTTATCCGCCTCTTGCTTCTTCTACTTCTTCCTCTTCTTTAATTTCTTTTTTCTATTTACTAAAGTCATCTGTTTCATTTTCTTTTCTTGTTTAGAATACGTCCCTCGACTCTCCATTGGGGTTTTGATTTGGCCGTTTTCTTTTCATACACTTGTGTTTGATCAGAGGTGGATGGAATGAACTTGAAGGAAAGACCGTGAATGAGATGGACAGAGGAATAAGGAGAAGGGGGGTTTGGGTAAAAAGCGAATGTCTGTAGAGCAGGGAAGGGAGAAGCCAAGGGATAGATGTGAATGGACAGTGGTTGTGAGTAAATTATCAATTCATACGATCTGAAGAGACTTCTTCCCGTTTTCTCTATTTATGCTTAAACGGACAAGAAGGGAGGGTCGCCATGTAATTGAAGCTGTGGAGGTAAACCAGCTTCGGCTGTCGGGGGTGCTGTGCCTTGCTGCATCGTTTCTGACTCGGGAAGTGGGTGGAAGCAAGCAAGGGATGATTTCTCATCCATGAGAAGTTGAGATAAAAGGAAAACAAATGTTTGATGGATGGATGTGAGATGGATGAAGGCTGGATGAAGCATTGACTGGTCACCTCCATTATAAGGGGAAAGGTGTCTTTGTGTGTGTGTTTATATATATATATATATATATATATATATATATATATATATATATATATATATATATATATGACAGGTGTTTGAGGAAGGAGGAAGAGAGACACGGGACTAGGGCCGAGTTTAATCCTGACCGGTTTCATTACAGCTTCTTTAGAGCTGTAAGCGAAACCGGTCAGGAATAAACTCGGCCCTAGACCCGTGTCTTTCTCTTCCTCCTTCCTCATATATATATATATATATATATATATATATATATATATATATATATGTGTGTGTGTGTGTGTGTGTGTGTGTGTGTGTGTGTGTGTGTGTGTGTGTGTGTGTGTGTTTGTATTTAATCAAAGAGATCTATTCAACTCACTATTATAATTTTTATTTTCTTTAGCCTTATTCAATTTTTGTCATTTCAAAACCTGCATGAGCTCACTTATTCTTTTCTAATTGAATTTGTCAAGTTTTTCTTTGCTCCAACTCTGTCTCCTTGGCTCTTTGCATAGCCTTAAAGCTCTCTATTCATCTTTTGTATTTTAATATATTTTCTTTTTTCCTACAGTTCAATTGCATAACCTTCCAGTGGCCATCTTGCTATCTTTAACATTTTCT
>NC_134796.1:47488153-47500653 GCF_046742065.1 Oratosquilla oratoria
CAGTCGTTTACTTTAACGCCATAGCCTCAATCTTACATTTTTGTCCATTTGTTTGGGGAAACGCGTTTGTTTGTCTCCGCGAATCTGTACAACTCTTGTTAATCGTCCCATACTAAGGAGGCTGTTTGATATATTTTTTTCGAGTAAAGTGAGTCTATTCCGATCTTCTTTTTATCCGTGCAAATTCGAATTCTTGTTGTTTTGTTTATTTGTGAATTCATTTCGTGTATAGGAAGTGCATGTCTTTGCAATATTTGTTTTTGCTGGAGCTTAGGACCGTAGCGGTGGTATTCTTAAAAAAAAATCTTTCCTTGTATAAATCCTTCCCTTCCAAGGATTTATATAAGATTTATATAAGGATTATTGTAAGCATAACACCGTTTGCCCCGTAGAATTTAATGAACCATGCCCTTGGTCCAACTCGCTGGCGGCAGAGTTACAAAGGATTACAAAGGCGTAACATACCGACAGGAGACCTTTTGATCCATATCTAGGTCGGATGCGAAAAGAAAATCATATTAATAATAAAATAATAAATAAAAACTATAATAATGTAAATAACAAATAAAATACATAAATAGATGCAAATCTCGATTGCCGCCGCAAGCAGCGGCCGGCGAGCATTCATTATTTATTGTATAACATAAGCTATTCATTTATTACAATTGAGTATTTGTATTGGAGTACTTTTATATATATTTATACACTTATTTTTTATAAAACTTTTTTCTTTTATTATATATTTTCTTGCAGTTTGTTTATATTTCAGTATCTCTTTATACATCTATACAATAATTTCTTTATCTGATTTATTCATTTCATAACTTATTTTGTATACTCTAATTATTTGTTGATTATATATTCATTCTCATGTATTTATACTTTCATACATGTATTTACACAAACTCCTTTATAAAACTTGTTTATTTTCTTTATCACCTTTTTATTACTTATTTATTAATTTGTTTACTTGTTGATATGCATCACGTTAATTTATTCTGTCGCTCGTTTACTCTACATCCATGACTTCGTTGCGATGGAAAATCTAATGCGATGGTTTTTCTCCGTTTTGTTTACAAATACGCTGGTCTATTCCTACACAAATATCCTTCTATACCAGCGGTTCCCAACCTTTTCTGGCTTGAGGCACCCATGGCAAGCCTTTCAGAAGTCCCTGGCACCCTTATTAGACAATCCAATTTCTAGTTTGTCAGTATTTTGTTGATTCAACATCAGTGTAACAAAATTTTGTCCCTGGATAATATGAAATTACTTATCTTTTCACTGATGCTGCTTTAATGAACAAAAATGGATGACAGAGTCTGTGATACGAAAATTATTTTTGCCCTCAATTTTGGCGGCACCCTCCCTCAGTTGATCTCACGGCACTCTTTGGTGCCGCGGCACACCGATTGGGAACCACTGGTCTATACTGTCTCTATATATCACATCATATCTCGTCTATCCTAAGCATTTATCTTATTTCAACTATCCTTCTATATGTCTCTAATAAAGGTTTTATCCATAGTGCATCACTTTTAACATTCACTTTTAACATTCACTTTGCCACGTTCCTTCTTTTGCCATATATTGACCAACTTGACTTCAAACTATGTTCCTCTGAAGAAGCCACTCAGGCCAAACTAGTCAGAAATAAAAGTATTTCCCTCAGCCCGTGTTCCCTTTACCTCCTATCCACATTCCTTAATTCCTTGACCTCTCTATCCAGTGCTTCTACAATCCTCTCTCCCCTGACTTGTCCTAGCATATATGTCTCTAATAAAGGTTTTATCTATAGTGAATTACTTTAACATTCCTTAATTTATTGACCTCTCTATCCAGTGTTTGTACAACCCTCTCTCTCCCCTGACTTGTCCCAGCATATATGTCTCTAAACCGGACTATCTTTACTGCATTACGCTCCAATCTATTCCTTGCTGTAATGTTCCCCAGAGAACGATACCACGCTCTCTGGTCCTTCCCCCTTTCTACACACTTATTTCGGGGGGGGAGTTCACAGTTGTTCCAATAATCTAGACGCGAGAAGAATAAACTCTTGGAACGTCCTCTCATATGTGTATATATTTTTTTTTGTGTCGATGGAGTCTGGGTTAAGGACGATAACATTTGCATGTTTTTCATATACGTTTGAGTTCGACAGCGCCAGTGGAGTCCCCTTTCCTCCCTGCCGCCATAGGTAGTGAGAGAAGACGTGGTAGACGCGAAACCTCTGATGCGACCTTCTGTGTTGTGTTTTCATTTCCTGTCTGATTGTTTGGTGCCATTACGACCTCCCCCCCCCGCCTTCCCCTCTCCCGCCCCCCCCCCCGCCTTCCCCTCTCCCGCCCCCCCCTTTGCGTGTATTTGTTGTCAGGGGGGAAGAGGGGGAGAGGGGGAAGGGGGGAATAGGGGTTGTTGACCCTAAATGGGGTGATAAATCTCCAAAGGGAGTTATGTGGTGTGAAGGTTGTTGTTGTTGTCGTCGGGTGGGATCACTACCATGGGTCAACACCACCGCCATCACCACCAAAAGTACCATCATCACCACCACCACGAACACCACCACAACCACCACCAACACCAACACTTACACCAACAACAACAGCAACAGCAACAACAACAACAACGAGTACCGTTGTTGCTGTCGACGTCGTCGCTAAAGTTATTCTATTCTACCACTTCATCTTCCTCCTCTTCCTCCTCCTCCTCCTCCTCCTCCTCTTCCTCCTCCTCCTCCTACTACTGGCGCTCCTCCTCCACCTCTTTGTCATCCTCTTACTCCACCTCTCCGTCATCCTCTTACTCCAGCTCTTCCTCCTCCTCCTCCTCCCCTCCTCCTCTTGCTGCTGGTGCTCCTCCTCTACCTCTTCGTCATCCTCTTACTCCAGCTCTTCCTCCTCCTCCTCCTCCTCCTCCTCCTCCTCATCCTCCTCCTCCTCTTCCTTCTCCTCCACCTCATCGTCATTCTTCTGCGGAAAAAGTAAGAACCGAGTAACCAGTAACAAGTATCCGTTAAACTGGGTAACTGTTGAAATTTTGTGGTTTAATCAAATCTAAATTTAATCGATCAGGTAATTCGTTCGCTGGATAAAAAAAGAGTTCCTTTCTTTCCCCAATGACGAGCAGTTACACTTTCTTTTTCACAAGAACGTCGAGTGAGGTTTTTGTTATTGTTATCATCATTGTTATATATATTTTTTTCTTTTTCCGTTGGGACGAAATGATTTCAGGTGCTTTATATGTTTATGAAAATATTTTAAACGCAACATTCTTGGAAATTAATCTCCATTTTTAAGGGAAAAAAAATTATGATAAATTTTAAATTCCACAATCCCTCCTCTCTACCTCTCCTTCTACTACCTCTACGATCCTCCTCTTTTGCTGCAATGTCCCCCCCCCTCCCAAGGATAGAAACGCTGGTTATTGGCAATAAAATGTGAAGAGTGTTTTCACGCTTGGCCGGGTGGGAAAATAGGCTCCGGCGCAATAGTTCTTTGTAAATATTATCTTTGGCAGATACACATGACAGTTTCCCGCCTCATTGAACATAATACACAGATAATCATTTGCATCCCGGCTATGATCTTTACAAACGAGATGCATGTGTTGCAAATGGCGTTGCAAAACAATTGCCCTGATGGGACCTAACCTGTGCTTAAAGCAAAAACTTCATTTCTTTTATTCGTTCATTCGTTTACTCCATTTTCGGTTTAAATATGGCTGCGAGTCACCTTATTTAGTGTGGCCTAAATCGTTGGCCCACTACTAGTCAACCACGAACACCCTTCTGGGCCACAGATCAACATCTCCAGGCAGCTGGTCGATGCACGACCAGCTGCCTCTTATACGTTGCCTAAAGAACAGCATCGCATAAGAGGCAGCTGGTCGATGCACGACCAGCTGCCTCTTATACGTTACCTAAAGAACAGCATCGCATAAGAGTCTGGGTTATGTTACGAAAAGCAGATTGAAGCCTCCTGACCGGAATGCTTTACCTTAATCTCCTGAAGGTCATTCCAAAACTGAATGAAATAATCTGGCGTTCATTAACTACTCCTTGATGCTGGACCGTGGACACCCATTTGAAACTGCTGCGGGCCGTTAGCAACCGTAAGTACCCCAGCTGGGGTATTAATGCTCTCAGAGAGGCGATCTCGACCTTGTTGTGGTGCACGTACGTGTTAAGGGCATTGTGCGATTGTCATGCATTGTACTTGTGAGTAGATTGGGAAATACATGCTTTTTCCCTTTTGTATATAAATATTATGAAATTCATTTACATTAATTTATAAGAATTATTGTATTAATTGCATTTCCATGTGATTGTGTATGTTTTTCCCCCAACCCAAAGTGGCGTCAGTTTCTATTGTAGCAAGGTCATTCCTTGAAGCTTCGTTTTCTGTAGAATTCACGTACCATAAGTCAATTTCTGTATTAATATCGTCACTCCGCTAAAACTTGCATTACGGAAATATAGCATTATTAATACTGTTACGTCTCTCATATCTATATGTAAATATCCATAAATATTAGTATTATTATTCCATAAAGTATAAATCGTAATACGTAAGCAGATGTATTCATGGTGATATAAAATATTTTATATGTCCCTCTTATTGTTTCGCCGACAAGACAGCTGATTTATTCACCTATACTCCGCATTATAATTTCAGTAAACAGTCCCGAGAGAATTGGAGTTAGAATAATTCCTTTCTCTCCCTGACGTATACTCTCACCATTGTGTAGTAACCAAACACTGCACTATTACGCCTTCGAAGCATACGCACTATTTCCCATTGTAATAGGCTTTTATTGGCCACCTTTGTACAACCTTACACATTTCAATATACTCCTGTGGAACCCCTGAAGATTGCATTTATGGATAAATAATCTGATAAAAGAAAAAGATGAAATACAATATATATGATAAAATTGATAGATATACAAGTTATCGTAAAGCAAAACAGAACAAGTAAACAAGAAAAAAGAAATAAAGTTAAGAAAACTATAAACTACTATAAGACAAAAATAATAAATTGATGAAATGAGATCAAGTTAAATAAAATAATCTAAGAATAAATACAAATGAATGAACAATTAAATAGAATAGAAATGAAATAAAATAACAAAATAACAAGGCTCAGGTATATGTAAAGATATTAAAATGAAATAAAACAGTCAAGTTTTGTCAAAAATACATAAGAAATATATAGAAAAAAACTCTACTTCAAATTGGCGTCCTCTTAGTCTTTTCTCCTTTTTTTTCCTTTTTTTTCAGAAACAAGCCTCCCTCTGAAGGCTTTTTATTTTTTATTTCAAAATTTTCCTTGCCTTTTTCCCGCTCTTTGAAATACGTGGATAAAAATATTCCTTTTTCTATGCTTGGAACCCAATATCACACTTCTAGCAAAGTCCTTTGTAATTTTTTTATTGCTGGTTTTAGCCATCTCACCCACTTCCTCTCCCCCTGTCCCTTCTAAGAGGAAATATATACAACCCAAACAACTCCCATAAGGGGTCGTAGCCCCCCAAACACACACACACACACACACACACACACACACACACACACACACACACACACACACACACACACACACACACACACACACACACCAACCGTATGGATCACTGTTATGAGTAGATTGGTAAGATGTTAACTAGAAGCAAAAAAGAAAAAAAAATAATGGAAAACGTCATGCAAACTTCATCGAGGTAGAATACTTGAGTACAAAGTTAAAGTCGTCTACCATTATCCAGAGCCAATGGATTTGCACAACGTTCTAAGGGGTTTCATTGGAGAATCGTATTACTGTGCAGTATAATCTTACCTATCTTTGTAAAAGGTCGCGACAGCGCCCACAACCAAAACAAAGACGGCGCTAAACAATAAGTAATCAATATCATCATCAACTTTGGCAGAAGCAAAAAATCACCACTACCACCACAACACACAGCACACAACAACAACAACAACAACACAGCATACAACAACAACAACAATACAGAATACAACAACAACAACAACAGGCGTTAGTATTTGTAACCTTATTATCTTACATTTATGCAAACAACATTTCATAGAGTTAACCCATGTATGCACTATATGTATGCAAACATGCACACGCACACACACACACACACACACACACACACACACACACACACACACACACACACACACACACACACACACACACACAACACTCACAGTACTTTTTATAGTAAAATTTTGTTTAAAAATTTTCATATGACTTGATGATGGTATGCGTCGTACAAAAATGTAGCATGTACGTTTTGCCCTAAATGTGACATTGTTCACAAAGCAAATTGAGTCGTACAGTTGAACAGCGTTGTAGTTTTTGCTCAGTAATTACGTTCTTGGGTCTACGGCCCTGTCATTCCATTACCAACATTCCTATGCCATTCGTGCGTTTCACGAGTTTGAATGTTTTGTATCATGTTTCGAAATTAGTGGCCTCGATTCCATGTTGTTTCTGTTTTTGAGTTGTTTTCAACCTACTTCCCATGTTCTGTTTATGTCTTAGTTTCAGGAACTGTTTCCCACTCTCCTCTCTCACATTCCTATGTCATTCGTGCGTTTCACGAGTTTGAATGTTTTGTATCATGTTTCGAAATTAGTGGCCTCGATTCCATGTTGTTTCTGTTTTTGAGTTGTTTTCTCTTTATGTCTCAGGAACTGTTTCCCACCGTCCTTCTCTCTGCTCGTCATTATTCTCTGTTCATTTCCTCCTCCCTATTTTCGCGTTTGCACATGTTCATATTATCCTTCATGTTATTAATTTTTTTTCTGGGGATGGGGGACTTTGTTTCTCTTCCTTATATATGACGTACATCATAAACAGGGCGTTTTCATTCCAGTCGTCAGTTTTCCACCAACATATCACTACCACCCCACTCAAGGCACCTGACACGGAGTTGTAATTAAAAGAACGAAGACAGCGGACGGACAAGCGGAGGAATATCTCCGGCAAGGCCGTGGAATCTCGAGCAGTGGAGTCTAATAGATCAAAGATTTTTTTTTCTTATTTTTTTTTTCTTCGGTTACATTCCTTCCTCGAATCTACGCCTTGTAACGAAGAAAGACCTCGTGGTCTTAATTAACTGGAGAGGAATCCACAAGGTGTGTTTTATATATATATATATATATATATATATATATATATTGATCTAAATAGTATGATATACTTTCTGTTTTGTTTTTTTCCCTCTTGTTTTGGTCTTATCTACGTCCACACTCAGGGTTTGGTGGCCTCAGGAATAAAAGGACCGAAGTGCTGATATTCATTGTTTATGAGTGAAAAAAGATTAACAAAAGAGATGTGCAAGGCAGAGGTGGGTGGGGTGAAATTGAGAGGACGACCGAGGATGAGATGGATGACTGTTGAGCAAGGAAGGGAGAAGGCGAGAGAATACGGATGAGCGGAGGATGGCTGATGTACGGATGATCTTTTGACGCAGCCCGAAAGTATTTTCCCCCCGTTTTCTCTCGTTTCTATCTCTGTCGAGCAAGGGAGGGAGAGTGCGGGGATGTGGGGAGTGGTTGTGTGGATGATCTTTTGACGCAGCCCGAAGGGATTTCACCCCGTTTTCTCTCGTTTCTATCTCTGTCGAGCAAGGGAGGGAGAGGGCGGGGATGTGGGGGAGTGGTTGTGTGGATGATCTTTTGACGCAGCCCGAAGGGATTTCTCCCCAAATTCTCTCATTTCCGGATGAGAGGACGAAGAGTGGGGTGGGGGGGTGGCGTGTAAACGAAGCAGCCTTGTTATGGATTTACTCTTTATTCCTGCGTTGCTTCTGATCCAGGCGGTGGGCGGGAGACGGGGAGAGCCCGTCATCCAACAGGAGCTAAGGTGAGAGGGAGACGAGGTTAGCTTCTTCTCTTATAATGGTGAAGAAGCCCTCGGCATATAGATAATTTTCATCAGAGTTAAAAATAATTTCAAAGAAATTTGTTTCTATCAACTTTACTCTGTGTTTTCATAGTCAAATCTAAAAGTTTAGAAAATATTCTATTAACTTTACTGTGTGTTTTCATAGTCAAATCTAAAAGTAAGTTTAGAAAATATTCTATTAACTTTACTGTTTGTTATTTTAGTCAAAACAAAACGCGAGTTTGGATAAAGTTATTTCAGTTACTGCTTAAATAGACAGCATCAGAGTTTCTAGACAATAAATCCCAAGTTAGAGACAATTCGATCCCTTTAATCCCAAGTTAGAGACAATTTGATCCCTTTAATCCCAAGTTAGAGACAATTTGATCCCTTTAATCCCAAGTTAGAGACAATTTGATCCCTTTAATCCCAAGTTAGAGACAATTCGATCCTTTTAATCCCAAGTTAGAGACAATTCGATTCCTTTATGAGCATCATAAATGCATATTGCCTGTCATATCAACTTATATTCAATGCGCAATCAGCCACGTTGTTGAAGCGAGTTCCTGATTCGTATAACACCCGGCAGCTGCATATTTCTGAAAAAAAAAAAACACTAAGATATTTGTCACTTTTCTCGTCGATACAATATGAAACGATGACCGAACAATTCTAAATGCTATTTGCAATATGATCATGCAGAAAACACTTTCATATTTTTCATTTTGTTCCGTATGACGAAACGAGTATAATAGCCCCCGTGATGCTAATGAGGCTTTACTGAATGACCTGAAATACTGAATGAATCTGACCTGATGCATGCATTATATTATGGTCACAGGCACAAAGATTTGGACCACGCGCGCGCGCACACACACACACACACACACACACACACACACACACACACACACACACACACACACACACACACACATACACACACACACACACACACACACACACACACACACACACACACACACACACACACACACACTCTCTCTCTCTCTCTCTCTCTCTCTCTCTCTCTCTCTCTCTCTCTCTCTCTCTCTCTCTCTCTCTCTCTCTCTCTCTCTCTCTCTCTCTCTCTCTCTCTCCTTCTCTCTCTCTCTCTCTCTCTCTCTCTCTCTCTCTCTCTCTCTCTCTCTCTCTCTCTCTCTCTCTCTCTCTCTCTCTCTCTCTCTCTCTCTCTCTCTCTCTCTCTCTGTCGTCGTCGTCGTCATCGTCATCGTCATCGTCATCATCATCGTCACCATTACCATCACCATCACCATCATCAGCATTACTGAAACTTCAGCATCTTTCAGACACGTACTAAGAGACTTCCAGTGCTCAGACTTTGGGGGTGGGGGGTGGGGGGGCTGAGGCTGGAAAAATATACTCGTATATACTTTCTCTTTCCATGACACCTACTTCTTGCCCACACACATAATCAGCTTAGCGAGGGAGAGCGATGACGTCTATTAAATCGTGTCTGAAAGAGATCTGAACTCAAAAGATTCAGTGTATGAAAGGAAGCCACAAAGACATAGTTATACTTTCGTAACTGATGATGTTTTCTTGTTGTTCTACTCGTAGATGTGATTTTATCTACTCCCAAGACGTCACTCAGTTGTGAAACGGGTATACTCACTATAGGATTATAGTAATTGTCTAAATCTACTGTACATTGATTACCAAAGTGTATTTATTTATGTATCATGAGTGTGTTTGTGCGCGTGCATGTGTGGGTTCGTGTGTGTGTGTGTGTGTGTGTTTGTGTGTGTGTGTGTGTGTGTTTGTGTTTTGTGTGTGTGTGTGTGTGCTTACCAAGTTGTATTAAACAGGAACGAAGCTATGCTCGTAGTGACTCGTCTTTGTATTTATTTTTCAGCATCAAGTTTGTTCTTAAATTCTTGAATAATATTCTCCACACACTGCTGCCTCGTTCAATTTGTTCCAGGTATCCACCACTCTGTGTGGGAAGGTATTCTTTTTCAGATCTCTTCTATAACTATCCTCTTTGAGTTTCTTTTTATGTCCTCTTGTTTTTCTCTTGGGTACGTGTGTGCGTGCGTGTGTGTGTGCGTGCGTGTGTGTGTGTGTGTGTGTGTGTGTGTGTGTGTGTGTGTGTGTGTGTGTTCACCTTCGTCTTTGGATCACGTGTTGGACTCGTGACCGACAGCTATTTCCCTCCCGGAAGAGAGCTCAGAGCTCGTATGACCAATCTATGGGTAATGCTTTGACCTTACACGCACACACTCCCCCAACTCCCCGCCCACGAGAGTTGGAGTAACGACTCGAAGCACAGCGATACCGAAATAATTTCGGCCCTGGGCAGGATTAGAAACAGGTACTGCGAGCACCACCGTACTTTCCAGTCCAGTGCTCTACCAACCGCGCCACCGAGTCGTGTATGTATGTACGGAAATTGTGTGCCCACTCATATTTACACACTCCTCATTGTATCGAGCTCCTCAAGAATTTCCAGGTACAGCTCACTTACGTCTGTGGACTCGTATCTTTGTGTTCGAGTATGCTTACATAATTACGTCTATTTATGTGTGTCACGTGCGTCTTCGTGGGCCCCTGCCTCTGTCAGGAGAATCAAAGACTCGTTTATTTTTCAGACTTGTTTGATATGTCATTGCCGTGTCGTTAACGACCTCCCTAAGGGCCAATTACCCCCAAACCTGAAAGGAAGACCTTGACCTCCAAGGCTTAGGACCTAGATGCTCGTTTTAGGCCCTCCGACTCGTTCCCCTCGACAAAAGGTTTAATAATAGAATCTCTCCTTTCAGGTAAATGACGAAGACTGGGTCGTGTTTGTGGCCTCTCCGAAGGGGAACGCTGGACGATTTTATTCAGTTACGAGACCTCTTTCTTGAGGACCTTGGGGGGGTAAGTATTTGGTCCAGCTCTTTCTCGGTCTCGATTCTCCCCCCCCCCCCATATCCCCCCTTATCCCTTCTCTTCCTCCCTCTTCCTCCTCCGTATCTTCCCTCACTTCCCCACTCCCTCCCCCTATACTCCCCCTTCCTATTCCCCACCCCCTCCCCCTTCCTTCTCCCCCTCCCCTCCACTCCCCCTTTACCTTCCCCCTTTCACTTTATCCCTTCTCTTCCTCCCTCTTCCTCCTCCGTACCCTCCCTCACTTCCCCACTCCGTCCCCCTATACTCCCCCTTCCTGTACTCCACCCCCTCTCCCTTCCTTCTCCTCCCCCTCCACTCCCCTTTTCCTTTCGCCTTCCCCTTCCCCTTCCCCTTCCCCTTTCCCTTCCCCCTATCCCTTCCCCCTCCCCACCCCTCCCCTCATATTCTCCCTCTCCACCTCCCCTCCCCCTTTCTTCTCCTCCCCCTCCCTCTCCACTTCTCCTTCCGCTTCCCCCTTTCCCTCCCCCTTACTCTCCCCCTTTCCCTCCCCCACCCCCCAAAAAAATGCTAAAAACATTAATACTGTAAGATTTTTTTCAATAGATACTAATAGCAAGAAAAAAATTGCCTTACGAAAAGAGGCTTAGGCACCTTAACTTACACTCTCTGGAAAGACGCAGAGTGCGGAGTGATCTAATAGAGGTGTTCAAGTGGATCAAAGGCTTTAACAAAGGTGATGCAAACAAGGTCATCGTATTAAAACAACAGGGCAGAAATCGCTGTAATGGATTTAAACTGGACCGATTTAGATTTAAGAAGGAAATAGGCAAGAATTGGTTTACTAATAGGGTGATCGACGAATGGAATAGAGTTAGTAACCATGTAGTAAGCGCTGAATCTATCATTTATTTTAAGAAACGATTAGACAACTTTATGGATGAGGATGACAGGTGGTGATGGATACGGAGATGCCTAGTGTAGGTCTTATGGTCTCATTCAGTCTCCTTCATTTTTATGTTCTTATGCTCTTATGTAAGAAATAGATATACCAAGGCAATTGGAGTAAAAAGGATTACGTGGTGTAAGTTAGGTGTGTTTAACGTTACTATTTGTAACTTAACAAGTTGGCTAGATGACCTCTCATTTGCCACGGCACTATGTGATAGTTCTTTTACTTTAGGCTGCGTTTGTGCTTAACAGGTAAAGACTCATTTCAGAGTTCTACCCACCCTTAGTTCTGCTGCACAACACGTAAAACGTAGGAAGTAAATTATTGAGGATAAGAACTTTGCATCACACGGAGCATGACGTGACAATAACTAAATAATAGTAAAGGTACGTTGTGCTCGATGCGATTGTTAGCCTACCACTACCTGGTGTAGGCCTTATGGTCTCTTGCAGTCTTCTTCATTATTATGTTCTTATGTTCACATCCAGTGCCGGGTGATGCGCATCCTACCTGGCATCATATTTGGGTAAGCGCGTTGGTAGCCTCGATTAAAATTAGTAGCCACGTACTTTGCAGCTCTAAGCAAACCAACCCCATTAAAAATAAATAAATAAATGAATAAACGAATAAATAAATGAGTAAAATAATAATAATAATAATAATAATGATAATAATAATAATAATAATAATAATTAATAATAATAGTAATAATAATAATAATAATAGTAATAATAATAAAATAATAATGAAATAATAATGAAATAATAATAAAATAATAATAAAATAAAATAATAATAACA
>NC_134796.1:47510653-47513153 GCF_046742065.1 Oratosquilla oratoria
TGAATGGTGTACAACTAACAAGTGTAGGACAAGAGAAAGACCTTGGTGTTGTGACCTCAGCTGACCTCAAACCAAGCAAACAGCGCTCGGAGGTCATTAAAACTGCAAATAAATTTGTAGGTAGTCCTTTTGAGTTTAGAATTGGAGAAGTTATTCTTAATATTTACAATACCCTAGTACAACCTAATCTAGAAAACTGTGTACAGTGCTGGTCTCTATATTACAAGAAGGATATACAGAAGCTAGAAGAGGACAGCGTAGAGTACCAAAGCTCATCCCTAGGTTGCGGAACAAGCCATACGAAGAGCGCTTAAGAGAACTAAATTTGTTTAGTCTCTCGAAACGGAGAGGTGATCTAATTGAAACCTTCAAAATTGTCAAAGGAATAGAAAACATGGACGTGGGAAAATATTTCAAAATTGACACCTCCAACGCAACTAGGAATAATGGATGTAAGATCTATTTCAAACAAACGTGGTGGAATACTCTTTCTTCAATCGCGTTGTTGATATATGGATTGATCTCCCATCCAACGTCGTTTGTTGGTCCACTGTAGAGGTATTCACGAAATATTTTGGCATTTACTTAGGTACAAATCCCCAACTAAAATTATTTACTTTAAAATAGATAAAAAAAAGAACTATTAATGACAGGTTAAATACTAGAACAGCCTTTCTAAAAACAAATAGATATGTTGCTGTTCATTTGTCCATGTAACTGCATGTAACTCTTCTTGTTCTTCCTCCTCTTGCTCCTCTTGCTCCTCTTGCTCCTCTTGCTCCTCTTCCTCCTCTTCCCCCTCTTCCTCCTCCTCCTCTTCCTTTTCCTCCTCCGGCTCCTTCACCTCTTCCTCTTCTTTCTTTGATTCATCCTTCATCAGCTCCTCTTCTTCTAACTCATCCTCTCCTCTTTCCTCTCGTCCTCCTCCGTTCTCTCTTCCTCTTTTTCACCATCCTCTTCATTTTTCTCTTCCTCCTCTTCATCATGTTTCTTCATCTCCTTTTCTTCCTTTTCTTCCTCTACCTCCTCCTCCTCTTCTTGATCCTCCTTTTCCTTCTCATCCTCATCATCCTCATTCTCTTTCTCTTCCTTCTCCTCGTCCTCCTCCAACTCCAGCTCCTCTTCCTCCTCCTCCTCCTCCTCCTCCTCCTCCTCCTCTTTCCGCTCCTCCTCTTCCTCTTCCCGCTCCTCCTCCTCCTCCTCTTCCTTCTCTTCTTGCACCTCCTATTCCTTCTCATCCTCATTTTCTTTTTCTTCCTTCTCGTCCTCCTCCAACTCCTCTTCCTCCTTCCCTTCCTCCTCCTCTTCTTCCCTCTCCTCCTCTAACTCCAATTCCTCACCACTATGCTCCTCATTCTTGTTCACCTTCCAGTCCACTGCCCTTTCTCCTCATCCTGATCCACTCCTCCTCCTCCTCTTCCCCCTCCCCCTCCCTCCGTTCGATACCTCCTCCCACTCTCACCCCACCTCCGCCCAAGCTGGAGCATCTCAGCGAGCGGAGGACTCCGTTGGGTCGACATCAATATACAGTATATTATTAAGTGCTTCCCCATGAGACGATATCCTGTGTACAGGGAATTGGTCCTTGTCGCGACACGCCCTGTGAGTGAGATTGTGTGTCATGACACAGGGAAGTGTGTCGTAGATGGAATAATTGAGATTCTAGCATTCGACTAAATCACAATTCTCACGGGAAGTGTGTGTGTGTGTGTGTGTGTGTGTGTGTGTGTGTGTGTGTGTGTGTGTGTGTGTGCATATGAAGCGCGCGTGCATATGAACCGCCGGTCTTGAACTTACGAAGCGATGTTTTGCCGATGCTGCCTTTGATGGTTCGTTTTGTGAAACATTTTCGCCAAAATATCGAGACGTCCCTCCTGTGTCGTGAATAGAACATTGAAGAAAATGTCTCTCCCTCTGAAACCTTAGGCCCCTTTCACACTAGGCAACTAGTGACCGTCACTAGTTGCGGTCACTAGTTGCCTAGTGTGAAAGTCTCGGGCAACTGCAAGCCACCAGTGACGATCACCGAGCTGTGGAATCCTTTCTCATCGTCTCATTAGTCGAGAGAATGGCATCAATGGAGGAGGTGCTTCTTCTGTTGGCTTTGCTGGTCAAGAAAAAGAGACGGTCGGTGACGGCAACTGCCAGTGACTGTCACTTGTTACCGGAGCGGGCAACAGTCATAGCATGTTGCACAACCTGGCAGCCGGAGTGACGTAATGTGAAAGGCTCAATTTAAAATAATGGTAGGCAACTAGTGACGGTCACTAGTTGCCTAGTGTGAAAAGGGCCTTATGGGAAACCGTCCCACCGAAACACAGAGATAATGGCCCAATGACTTGGTGATAAAATTAATTACAAATAAACAAAAATAAACAAAAATAATTATGAATAAAAGTACCTGAATAAATAAAAACATAAAAATTGCTAGACTAATGAAATTAATAGATAAGTAGGTATGATTCGCTTTAACGTCGCGAACTCGGCACTATCAAGATGG
>NC_134796.1:47518153-47520653 GCF_046742065.1 Oratosquilla oratoria
CATAGTATTCTGTATACACAACCTTCCCTTCCCCTTGAATGTTGTTTTATTAAAAGTTAATTCGAAAGTAATATGAATTTGAGTTTGGGTTTATACAAACTGGATAATTTTATTATTAATAATGTTGTTTGTGATCCTTTGTAACCTAGATTGTACTGAGCCTGTTCACATGGGTGCCTTTTCGAATCCTCGCTTTCTTCTTATGTATATATATTCATTTTTTGTATAACTACTATTTACCCTTGAAGATGTCTTAAATAGACGAAAACGTTCGGTAACCATATTTTTCCTTTCCCAGTGGTTTCTGCAAAAATATAAATGTACACATACACACACACTCACACACACACACACACACACACACACACACACACACACACACACACACACACACACACACACATATATATATATATATATGTATGTATATACGTATATGAAAATAAGTTCCATCGTAAGTATTCGAACCACCTTTGCATTAGCGACTGTTTATATAACTATATATCTGGTAAAATGGAGTGACTGGTAGAGCAGGTGTAGGGAGAAGACAAATATACCACCACCCAACATTGGTGATATGGATGGATGGATAGATGGATGGATGGATGGAGGGAGGGAGCCCCGGAAAGCCATTAACTATTCGGCCAAGCCTCGAGGCCGCTTCACACAGGGGCAATTCCCGTCAACTATTGCGAGTTCGTTTGAGCTAAAACGACTTCGGTTACGATTTGTTGGTGTTCGAATCTCCAAACGTTAAATTCACCATTGCGTCGTATAAGGAGAAACTGAATGACAAACTAAGAGAAATGAAATCTAGACAAAAGGTAGGAATCTTCTTGGAGATGTCTAGAATGGTGTAGGCGAAGCCATCTTCGAACCATTGAGACTTACAACAGTGTGAAGCGAGCTTAAGGCTGTGTCGATGTCTTAGTTTCCTTTGGAGGCGATCGTTCCTTAATGGAAGAGGTGCTTCTCTGATAACGCTGGAGGTCCTGGTGATGTGTATAAAGTATAGAAATTGCGAAACATCTACGAAATATTGTGACAACTTAGTACGAAGAAAACTGAAACACCATTGCCCGATGTTAGCAGTTGACCGAATAAATACGAAAAACATCGGTTCCACTGCGTGTGATACTTTATTCATTTTTTCAGCTTTGTGTTTTACCAGTAATCTGATCAGCGGGAAGTTGTAGCTTTGTTAGGTAATGTGTTTGTTATTTTAGATGTTTATGGAAGTTGATAAAGTCGTGTAAATTTGCTTATTTCATTGTATCATGTAAGTCTTATTTATGTAAATGATTAAGACATGTTTTATGTGATCGCCTAATAACCCCCATCGATATAAAAAAACATCCTTTATATATTTTGTTCTGTCCATTATCATACAACCATGTTCAGCTTAGATTTACAAAAACGACAAGGAAATGAAAAGAACGGAATACATTTTCGTCTGTTAAGACATTCAGAATACAAAAGAAAATCAATAAAAGGTAACATATTTACAGATATAAGAAAGAAACTAGGGAAAGTCACTTCAACAAATATACACTCCGTGGGGTGTCATGGAATTGCACAAATAAAGAATATATACATATATACATATCTACAAGTATATACATAAATGCATACAGAAATACATATATACCTACGTACAAATATGAATAATAATGAATGAATAAATTAATAAATGGTTGGCATACATGTATATACATAAATACATACGGAAATACGTATATACCTACATACAAATATGAATAGTAATGAGTGAATAAATCAATATATGGCTGACATGCGTGTGGACAACAGCCTCATAGGACATTTGGTCACAACAAGAATTTATGGTGGAGTGTCGTGATATTGTTGAACTACTCAATTAATAATAAATTTATCTAGTTTATAAAAACCAATACTCAAGATTATCATCAAAAGAATTCACGATGAAACTAGATTCGATGATATTTCGTTTTACAGAAGAATTGCAAACAGCAATTTTCTGTGCATTGTCTCAGTTAGTGCTTTGGTTGTGTTCCTTGTGTGAACCCATTAGGCACCTGGCCTGTTCTGACACTGTACTTTTGCTGACTCATCCTTATATCCAATTCTTTACCAGTTTGACCAATGTAGCAAGAACTGGAACGTTTGCAGTGAATGCTGTAGGAGCATCCTGCATTGTTACATGGAGAATTTCTAATGAAGATTTCTTTAATTGTGCTGTTCTTAAATAGGACATGGATGTTGAAGTCTCTGAGGGCACGAAGAAATCATATCAAATTTTAGTGAGATGGGAAAACTAGAAGATTCTTCTTACATAATCTGTATGTATGTTATCTTATATTTATTTTCCCTTGCGATCTGAAGATGTCTTAATAGACGAAAACATTTAGTATTCCGGTCTTTTGATTTCCCTGTGGTTTCTGCGAATACACACACACACACACACACACACACACACACACACACACACACACACACACACACACACACACACACACACACA
>NC_134796.1:47525653-47528153 GCF_046742065.1 Oratosquilla oratoria
TGACATATAACTAATAATAAATTAAAATCAGACAGACAAATTATAACAAAACAAAAACAAATAATATAACATAAATAATAATCATTACAGCATCTTACTTAGGTATTTATCTAAATGATTGTTAAAGCTTCGAACTGAACTACATTGCACTACCTGTGCAGGAAGTTTATTCCATTCATTAACTACACGGTTGGCAAAGTTGTTTCTACCTACTTCCAAATTGAATCTATTTCCGGACAGTTTGAGACCATTGTTTCTTGTCTGATTCTCATTCAATGTGAAAATTTGGTCACTTTTGATGTTGTCAATTCCCTTTAAAATCTTAAAGACCTGTATCAAGTCACCTCTGAGTCTACGCTTTTTTAGGGAAAACAGATTCATGTGCTTAAGTCGATTTTCGTATGATTTATTTTTGATATTTGGAATCAGTTTTGTGGCTCGCCGTTGTACTTTTTCCAGTCTGTCAATGTCTTTAATGAGATTCGGTGACCATACGGAAACAGCATATTCCAAATGTGGACGAACTAACGATTTATATAGCTTGTTAATGAGTGATGGACTTTTGAAATCAAAAGATCGCGCAATCAATCCCAGAATCTTATTTGCTTTCTCAGAGGCTGAAATACACTGCTTGGATGATTTGAGGTCGAGATCTTTTTCACTATCCACTTTTGTTAACGAATTTCCAAATAACTTGTAATCGTACTTACTGTTATTTTTACCTATGTGCATTACCTTGCATTTACTTGTGTTAAATTTCATTAGCCACTTTTCAGACCATTGCTGTAATTTATCTAAATCTTCTTGAATATCTAATTGGTTTGAGTGATCATTTGCCACTCCGCACAGTTTTGTATCATCAGCAAATTTGGAAACAGTAGATTTTAGTCCATTGTCTATATCATTTATATATACTATGAATAGAAGTGGCCCAAGAACGGAACCCTGAGGAACTCCACTTGCAACATTTTTCCATCCAGAAGTTTTTCCATTTAAAACAACTCTGTTTTCGACCTTTCAACCAATTACTAGTCCAACCTAATAGGCTACCACTTATTCCATGCAAAGCTAATTTAGTAAGTAGTCTTTCGTGTGGGACGGTATCAAAAGCTTTTGCAAAGTCTAGATATATTAAATCTATATTGTTTCTTTTGTCATAATTCGAGATAACTGTGTTGTAGAATTCGAGTAAGTTAGTCACGCAAGAACGTTTCCGTCTGAAACCATGCTGGCTATCATTTATCAAACGGTTACTTTCTAAATGATATTCGATATCATCTCTGATGATAGTTTCCATTATTTTTCCTACGATCGAAGTCAAACTTATAGGCCTATAGTTATTTAGTTTCTTTTTGTCACCTTTTTTGAATATGGGAGTAACGTTAGCTAGCTTCCATTCTCTTGGGACATCTCCGAATATGATGGATTTCTTGAAAATAATTTCTAATGGAACAACAATCTCATTTTTCATTTCCTTTAAGATTCTTGGATGCCAACCGTCAGGCCCTGGTGTTTTATTAACTTTGAGTGTGTCTATACACCTTTTAATTTTTTCTTTTGTTATATTTACCGTAGTGAGTAAGTTTACCCCAGACTTTTCACAGGTTTCAGTTTGGAATTCACTTTGAGGTGTTTCGTTTACGAATACCGAGCTAAAATAATTGTTTAAGATATTACACATTCCTTCATTTGAATATTCAAGTTGACCGTCAGCAGATAATAGTGGACCAATGTGATTCCTAACAACCTTTTTATCTCTAGTGTGAAAGGGGCCTTAGAGATATTTGAGCCTTTCGCCCTGTCGAACGCTTTCCAGGATCAGAAATTCGAGTTTACCTAATTATCTAGTTAAGTGTCTGTTACTCATAGTGGTTGATCTTCAAAATCTAGAACTCGTTATCTTTAAGTTGTGAAGTTGGTAAGATTCTATTTCGTATCGGTGGAAAGTCTTGGCGGTCAGGGATGGCGAAAAGGTCATTCTAAAAATACTGTCCCAATTCTTTCAGCCTCGACCACCACAACCATCAACACCACCACCTCGGTTACCACCATTTAACACCACCGTCGCCACCACTACTACCACCATTAATACTACCACCACTACTACTAACACCACTTTACTGCCACTACCTCCAGCACCATCTCCACCAACATTATCTCAACTATTACCACCACTACCACCACCACTACCAACACCATTAATACTACCACCACTACTTCTATCACCATTAATACTACCACCACTACTACTACCACCACTTTACTGCCACTACCTGCAGCACCATCTCCACCGACATTATCTCAACTATTACCACCACTACCACCACCATTAATACTACCACCATCACTACCACCACCATTAATACTACCACCACTACTGCTAACACCATTAACACTACCACCACCTTATTGGCACTACCTCTAGCACCAACTCCACCGACATTATCTCAACTATTACCACCACTACCACCACCATCAATACTACCACCACTACTACTAC
>NC_134796.1:47535653-47565653 GCF_046742065.1 Oratosquilla oratoria
TCAACACTTTCCCCACCTATCCTCCACTCTCAACTTACCTTCCACATAAGAAAAAGTTGATATACATTTATACATCTCCCCATGTCACCAGCTGAATCTTTTCAAAGCAAATCCTCCTGTGCAACAAGAACCTCCACGTCCCCCCCGTCTGTTGCAACATGCAGGAGTTATCTTGTCTGTTGCAGAGCGCTAGAGGCAAACTTTGCAATCCCTGGGCTTTGGGGAGGGGGGAGGAATGGGGGAGGGTGGGGACTAACCCTTAACCCCTCGGAACCGTTGTCCCTCGCATCCTGCAACCGTCCAATCTCCAGTCATGCAACTCTGTCCGTGCATGCCTGGTCGCTTGTTGAGAGTGTCAGCTGGACAGTGCCAAGCGCCACGGGTGTCGAGCGTCACTTAGGCACTTTTCTCATGCAGGCACTCGAGAGCACGCTCGCCCTCGCGCGCGCGCGCCATGACAAAGTGGCACTTGCTCCGGAAACGTCAAGTGCCCGGAAGGTGTGCAGGGGAACCGCAGTGCAAAGGGACGGAAGTCTCGGGAGAGATGGACAGGAGCGCGGGCGGAGAGCAAGACAGAAACAACACTGAAGAACGGGGAGGGTAAACGAACAACGGCTAGAGAAAGGGAGGACGGGTGACTGGGTGGGTGTAGGTATGAAGAGTAATGCACATGCACGCACACTCTCTTGCACACACAGATGAGTGCACACACACACACACACACACACACACACACACACACACACACACACACACACACACACACACACACACACACACACACACACACACACACACACACACACACACACACACACACACATATATATATATATATATATATATATATATATATATATATGCACGCAGACGTATGAGTAAATAGATTAGCATGTTTGTGTTTACATATGTGAGGGCACACGTTTGTTCGCCTAATTTTCCGCCTGTCTGCTGAAGCAAGTGTTAATAAACATCCTTTTGTATTGTAGGAGTAAATACACCTGCGCGTGGGCCGTAAGCAGGTTCAGACGCTGACGGGGTGAGTGTGGGGGGGGATGGAGGAGGAGGTTTGTTGGCGAGGTCTCCGCCTGTGATGCATTCAAGACTCTTAAGGTTCTGCCTGAAACAGGTGAACCGTTGAAATTTTTTTAAGGGTGGTGACGGAAGGTTCTGCTGGTCGAATAAAATCGCCTGCCGGCAGCCATAATAAAAGAAATCATTCTTGGTTTATTGATTTGGATATCTTAAGTACTAGGAAGGTGTCTGGGAGATGAATGATGTTGCCTGGCAGGAGGGAAAGGACAAACGAAACTCAGTGAGGAAAGTGATCGTGGTGAGGGAGTTTCCCCTAGTGTGTGTGGAATAGAGGAATAGTGTAGTGAAAGGCTAGCCAGACCTCTTCCTGTCCCACAAAGAGGACTAAGACCAGACCTCTTCCTGTCCCACAAAGAGGACTAAGACCAGACCTCTTCCTGTCCCACAAAGAGGACTAAGAGTGACAGCAGAGCTCTTTGAGCCATTGTGAGGTTCCTCACGCGTGGGGGGTTGGTTGACCTAACGTCAGGATCTGCCTTTGCAAGATTATTTGAACACCGCCTTTACTCAGTGACACACAATCTTGTTCACAGAGAAGAGGGCAAACCTGAGGCGCTAATGAACATATTGAGGTGGTTCTTCGGTTGTGTGCTCATTAACTAGCTTACATCATAAAGCGTCGCTCGGCTGGAAGTCCTTAGAATCCTTAAAACATGGTGGAGGAAGAAGTGGGCGTGGGGGGGAAGGGCAGTTGCTCATGTAACAAGGGCGTACGCAATCTTCATAATTTCGACCTGGAATAGGTCGAATATTTTGCTTTTAAGAGCCAAGGGTTTCATGTCAAGCGGACCGAAAAGTAGGCTTCCCGGCGAGCAAAGAATAATTCACTTCGTTAAGAGCCTCCAAATAGCTCGGGTATAAAATATCAAATAGAACTCTGGAGTTTTGGATTTTGGTCTTTTTTTTATTTTTCCTTCCGTTCTTTCCTCCTTCGCAAGTGCAAATATAGTGAACAGTCTTGTGAATCCATCGTTCTAGGACTGAAATTGTTCGTAGTCGATGATTTTGACGAAAGTATAAGAGGAAAGGAGATTTTTTTTCACGTAGTTTTGATAAGGGAACATTTTTCTAATGAATAAAAAACACAATTGAAAGAGGAGAGATGTTCCTCAACAAAGCTTCCTTTTCAATGTGGGAGATGACTATACGACCTATAGATTATTATGAAAAGAAATTTTTATTTCTTGTACAAATAGACTTAATTAAGGTGACAGTTTCTTTCAGGATTTAGAAATAACTCGCAACAGAGCAAATACGCAGACAAACACAAGCAGGCGAGCTCGACTGTGCACACAAATATACACACACGCACGTATACCTACATGAATATACACCCTGGTCTATGTGTACTTATGTATATTTACCTCATGAGCACTGTGTTTGTTGATATGATTTCCTTTTCATTATATATCTCCAACATTTTATCTCTGCTTTTGTTCCTTTCTGGCACAGCATATCTCACTACTACTCCATCCACTAAGTCAACTCCTACTCTAGCATCTACTCTACCCATCAGCGCCAGTGCATCAACATCCCTTCCAAGACTTTCCACTCTTTCACTTAGACGATTCCAAAACGCTCTATTCCATGATTTTTTTTTTCACAATCAGAGCTATATACACTCACAAACGCCCATATCACTTAACTTATTCTCACTTTCATCCACATTATCCTTAATGACACTTCCTTCCATTCATCTATATCTCATTAACAGAGCTATTCATTCCCTTTATCCCCGTCTCTTCTCTTCCAACACCCTATCTACCACACTCTTGAACTCAGCTCACCCTCTCCTTTCAACTTAGTTTCATTCAACTCTGACACATCCATTTTTGTTTCGACAAACATTCTACTTACCAATAGAGCCATTCCTCCCCTTCCTCTCCCTCTCTTAACTTCCGACACTCTTCCTACTACACTCTCAAACTCAACTCACCCTTTCATTTTAGTTTCACTCAGTGATAACACATCCATTTTTATTTTCAAAAACAACCAACCTACTTCGATTTTGTTTTCAGTTATTCCACATCCTCGTGTACTTAAAGACCTAATTCCCAAGGTACTGGTAGAATAATTTCTTGCAGACTCTCTTTAGCCTTGATTCCTTGTAGGAAAGCAATACTACAAGTCCTATTTCCTTAAGTCGGTTTTATTCATAAGAACAAAAGAATAGAGGAGACTACAGGAGACCATAATACCTTCACTAGGAAGTCCCATGTCCATTACCACCTGTCATCCCCATTCATAAGATTATACAATCTTCTCATAAAACAACTAATAATTTCATCACTCACTACATGGTTAGTGAGTCTATTCCATTCGTTAACCTCCCTATTGGTAAACCGGTTCTTTTCTATTTCCTTCTTAGATTTAAAGAAGGTATGGGAATATGGTGGCAGTATTCTTATCTCTCTATCCCGGGGTCATGGGGAAAAGAAGGGATGGGGATTTAGGAGTTGTAAATGGTAAACCTACGGATGCAGCTGAAAGAAGCGTGGCTCTGGTCCGTAAGGTACCCCAAAGGACGTGAACGTATTGACCGCATATAGCTATACAGTATGTGACGAGTTTTCCTGAGGAAAACAGCCTCAGAAACATGATGAGAAAAGTTGTACGCGTGGGACATTGCCCGTGTAAATGCAATGTAGACATATATAGTACCGTCTTTGTGTTGAACACACAAGTCATAAAAAGAGTTCACAGGTGCGAACTAAACAGAAACCACACGACTGCAGAGGATATAAACAAACCTCAGCTGCTGCTGTGCGTGTACAGGAGGGTCCTATATCCCAAGTGCACACATACAGGGCACAGATGCACAGCTGTCAATCAGTGCCCTGAAGCTGCAGAGGAAATTGTGAGCGTGTATGCCGCCGTCGACGGAATGTGTGGGTGGTCGACGGAGCAGCAGAATATGTGGATGACATGCAGCGCCGGAGAGGATGGGAACGGACCATCTGCAGCCTCTGTGTGTGTGTGTGTGTGTGTGTGTGTGTGTGTGTGTGTGTGTGTGTGTGTGTGTGTGTGTGTGTGTGTGTGTGTGTGTGTGTGTGTGTGTGTGTGTGTGTGTGTGTGTGTGTGTGTGTGTGTGTGTGTGTGTGTGTGTGTGTGAGAGAGAGAGAGAGAGAGAGGGAGAGAGAGAGAGAGAAAGAGAGAAAGAGAGCGGGGGAAGAATTGCAGCGTTGTATTCGGGATTACACAGTTGCAGTGTGTGTATTGTTCGTTTCATGCTGTATGTATCTATATATGTATATATATATATATATATATATATATATATATATATATATATATATATTTATATATATATACTGTATTGTGAGTGTGGACGTGGGGTCATAGAGATATAGAATTTTAGGAAGGTTAACAGAACTGGAGGATAGTAAAGGTATAGGAAATCATTAACTTTCATTTTTGAATGGAGATTAGTTTCCAGTCATAAAAAGATGTTCAGTAACTCTGGTCCGTGGGGGTAACACTGAATTCCCTGGAGTATTGACTACACAGTCAGAGTAGGTCACGTGTGAGGATGGAACCGTTGTGAAATGTACAAAGTTTCCCTGGTTGAGCCTTTTTCAAGAACACAAATGATAAAGGTTCCCATTCATACTCTGGCCTTTGCGCCGACGATTGCTATTTTAAATCACACATAAAATACACAGTCAACATCCTATACGAGGTGGGAAGAAGAGTGGGGCAGGAGGGCAAGGGATGGGGCAAGGGAGACGGGGCAATTGTTGCCTCACTGACACGAGTATTTGTGGAGATTCGTGAAGGTCAGAGTAAGGGGCAAGCGATGCAGGTAGTCACTCACTCTGGGGAGGGGCAAAGGAAATGGGGCAATGAGAAAGTAACGGAAGAGTCCATGAGCATGGCTAGACAAAAAACAGGAAGAGGAGGGAGGGGGAGGAGTAAGAGGAGAAGGTGGAGAAGGAATAAGAGGAGGTGGTGGAGGAGGAGTTAGAGGAGGAGGTGGAGTAATAGGAAGAGTAAGAAGAGATGGAGGAGGAAGAGGAGGAGGAGAGGTGATGGTGGAGTAAGAGGATGAGGAAGAGGTGGAAGAAGAGGACTAAGGGGAGGAGGAGGAGGAGGAGGAGGAAAGAAGAGAACTATGGGGAGGAGGAGGAGAAGGAGAAAGAGGAGAAGGAGAAGGAAAAAGAGGACTGGTGAGGAGGAGGAGAAGGAGAAAAAGGAGAAGGAGAAGGAAATAGAGGACTATGGTGAGGAGGAGGAGGAGAAAGAGAAAGAGGAGAAGGAGGAGGAGAAGAAGGAGGAAGAGGACTAAAGGGGAGGAGGCATAGAAGGAAGAGGAGGGGCAATAGGAAGAGGAGGGGGCAATAGGAAGAGGAGGGGGCAATAGGAAGAGGAGGGGGCAATAGGAAGAGGAGGGGGCAATAGGAAGAGGAGGGGGCAATAGGAAGAGGAGGGGGCAATAGGAAGAGGAGGGGGCAATAGGAAGAGGAGGGGACAATAGGAAGAGGTGGGGGCAATAGGAAGAGGAGGGGGCAATAGGAAGAGGAGGGGGCAATAGGAAGAGGAGGGGGCAATAGGAAGAGGTGGGGGCATTAGGAAGAGGAGGGGACATTAGGAAGAGGAGGGGGCATTAGGAAGAGGAGGGGGCATTAGGAAGAGGAGGAGGCAATAGGAAGAGGAGGGAGTAATAGGAAGAGGAGGGGGCAATAGGAAGAGTTGGGGGCAATAGGAAGAGGAGGGAGTGATAGGAAGAGGAGGGGGCAATAGGAAGAGGAGGAGGCAATAGGAAGAGGAGGGAGTAATAGGAAGAGGAGGGGGCAATAGGAAGAGTTGGGGGCAATAGGAAGAGTTGGGGACAATAGGAAGAGGTGGGGGCAATAGGAAAAGGAGGGGGCAATAGGAAGAGGAGGGGACAATAGGAAGAGGAGGGAGCAATAGGAAGAGGAGGAGGCAATAGGAAGAGGAGGTGGGCAATAGGAAGAGGAGGGGCAATAGGAAGAGGAGGGGGCAATAGGAAGAGGAGGGGGCAATAGGAAGAGGAGGAGGCAATAGGAAGAGGAGGGAGCAATAGGAAGAGGAGGGGACAATAGGAAGAGGAGAGGGCAATAGGAAGAGGAGGGGCAATAGGAAGAGGAGGGGGGCAATAGGAAGAGGAGGGGGCAATAGTTGAAGCGAAGACGTGGCAATGAGGGGATAGGGGCGAAGCAGAGACAAAAACGTGCTAAACAGGAATTGGGGCAATGAGACGAGCATGTCATTTGGAAGACAAAATAAACAAAATAAATAAATTTAAAAAATTCTGTAAATGTAGGAGCAACGAGGAAGGGAAGGCGTTGGGTAACAGGCAAGAAATAATGATAACGAGCTGGTCAACTAGATTTGGGGCAACGGTGGAAACAAAAAGAGTATACAAAAAAGTAAAGGAAAGAGAGAGCCATTAGAGTGTAAAAAATGGCAAAGAGAATAGAAAGCGTGTTCTGTGATGTACAGACTGCTGAAGAAGGTCTCATAAAAGACACCGAAATATACAGACCCTGACTTAAACCTTTTGTGTGTGTGTATATATATATATATATATATATATATATATATATATATATAGTAAACATATATGTATATGTATATTTGTATGTATATGTATGTATGAGAGAGAGGGAGAGAGAGAAGGGAGAGAGAGAGAGACAGGGGGAGAGAGAGCACAAAGAACCAAGGAGGAAGTAAAAATTCAATTTTTGAGTGTGGAGGACGAAGTTGTGAAGTGGAAGAGAATAGAAATGGGGTCGGTAGGAGGGAGGGAGGGGAGGGAGGGAGGGAGAGAGGGAGGGAGGGAGGGAGGGGGGAAAGGGTGCCAAGTCACCATGGCATGAACCTGTGTTGGATTGGGAATTGGGAGTTGGGAGGTATGTCGAGTTGAATAGCGATTGGAATTGGAAAGTGATTGGAGTGGGAGAGTGATTGGAGTTGGGAAGTATTTGGACCTGGGAAGGAATTGGAGTTGGGAATTGATTGGAATTTGAGAGCGATTGGAGTTTGGAATTGATTGGAATTGGAGAGTGATTGGAGTTTGGAATTGATTGGAATTGGAGAGTGATTGGAGTTGGAAAGTAGTTGGAGTTATGAAGTGATTGGCGATGGAAAATGATTGGAATTGGGGAGTGATTGGAATTGAAAAGTAGCTTCAGTTATGGAGTGATTGGAGATGTAAAATAATTGGAGCTGCAGAGTGGTTGAAAGAAGAGTCATTAAATTTGGGGAATGATTGGAGTAGGGATGTTCTTGGAGTGTGAACAAAATTGGAGTTGGAGGGAGGACGAATTTGAAGAGAGAAGACATGAATTTCATGTTGTAATGGATCGTGGGTGGGTGGGGGGGAGGGGGGAAGAGGGGGAGGGGGGAGTGGAGAGTAATAGAAATGCTGATTAGAGTCATTGCAATTAGTGATGGTATGGTCAGCGTAGAGAGGGGGGGGAGGCGTGTGAGTTGATTGTGGTTAATGATACTGTAAGTGGTTGTTGATGTGGGTACATGCAATATGATGAGGTGTACCCTCACTCGTAATATATGAATGTATATATATATATATACATATATATATATATATATATATATATATATATATATATATATATATATATATATATATATATATATATACACATATATGCAAGGTAACCACTATAGAAAATAAACAAACGCAGCAGAGCGCTTTCGTATATTACATCTTCAGTGTAAATTACAAACAAAGAGGGTACAGCCAAACATAATATAGTATGACAAGAGCATAAGGAACTACACTAGGAGAGGTAGTGGACGTATCGTCCGGGTGTGGGTCACACGTCTAACATTCTTACATTTGGTAATTGTTGGCTATTTTCTTACATATATGATTGCCTATTTTATACAATCCTAAGTTGAGGTTGAAGTTGTTATCATTTATGAATTTAATCAGACAACTTTCAACTGAATTTCTTTCGACAATATTATTGTTGAAAGTAATCACTCTAGCGTTTTCCCAGTTGATAGAGTGATCAAAAGTGCTTAATTGTTTAAAAATGACACTTGACTCATTCCCGTCTTTGACACATTTCTTGTGTTGTTTTATCCTGACAGAAAGATCTTTTGCCGTTTGGCCGATATAGAATTCATCATATTTTGCAAGGAATTTTGTACACACAACCCTTTTGGCAATTTTTAGAATTATTAATTAGGTATTGTTTGATTGTGTTATTTTTTCTGAAGGCTACGTTGATATTAAAATTCTTGAGTAATTTGGGAACAATAGTTAAATTTTCTTGGTAAGGTAAAACTACTATGTTATTCTTTAGAGGTATCGGAAATTTTTTCGAAACACTGGACTCAGAGTAACAGAATTTATTACCGACGTTTCGAACCCTGTCCGGGGTTCGTCCTCAGGGTAAGAGGTGCTCCACTTATCCCCAGAGAAGATAACAATGGTTTACCAAGATGTTTCACCAGTCTATGTGGAGCACTCCTTATTCCCGATGTGATGAGTCAAAGGAGAATTCCTGGATTATGGATCTTGGGTAAGCGTTTCATCTTTGGAATCTTTGAGTCTACTTCAAGCAGGTATAGGAGTTTTTTTCTTTACTTTTCTCCGATTTCCTCAACATTTGCCGCACGTCTTGATTAAACTTCTCACTATTCCTGGTGTGATGAGTCAAAGAAGAATTCCTGGATTATGGATCTTGGGTAAGCGTTTCATCTTTGGAATCTTTGAGTCTACCTAAAGCAGGTATAGATTTTTTTTCTTTTTTTACTTTTCTCCAATTTCCTCAACATTTTCTGCACGTCTTGATCGAACTTCCTTGCTTTCTCTATCGCCTGAGTTATTCGATGTGCACTGTATGTGTTGGTATCACGTAGAAGCTTTTCCATCTTGAGGAAGACCCAAAGGTTCCAAAGATGTAAGGACAAGGGCTTCAGACATGTTATGGTTTTACTCAAGAACCGTTAGTGTGCAGTTAGCAGGACATGACCGGGTGGATTGTCAGTACCTGGACCTGAAGAAAGCTAATGGTAGTGTCTCACAAAAGATTAATATTCCCAGTTTTTCCTCCTCTCTCCTTTAAATACTTTCCTTCTCCCTTCTCTCCCTTATATTACTCCTTTCCTTTATGTCTTCTCATTTCTTTCTCCCAGTCTCTCCCTCTTTTCCTCTTCTATTCCTTCCTTTCTTTCTTCCTTCTCCCCCTCTCCTCTTTTTCGTCATATTTTTTAAAATCACTTTCTCGTTGTCAGTCCCTTTCTTGTGACACTTTGACTTCTATCTTATTCTCTTTCGAAAACGGATTTTTTTTCCACCTTCACTTTTTTTTTCCATTTCATCGACTTCTCCTTCACTCTCCTTTTCCTTCCTCCTTCTTTTCTCCTTCCTCTTTCTCCAACTTCTCCTCCTTCACCTTCTCTTCCTCCTCTTCCTTCTTTGATTTCTCCTCCACCTCCTCAATTTTTTCCCTTCAACTTTTCTTCCTCCTCCCTCCTCCTCTTCGTCCTTCTAATCCTCCTCCTCCTCCTCCTCCTCCTCCTCCTCCTCCTCCTCCTCCTCGTCTTCATCCTATCTTGACATCCACCTCGACCTTCCCCTACTCTTTATTTCTCTTTTCTCTTTTTTTTTCTTCCTCTTTTTAATGCTCCTCTTCTCCTCTGTATCTTCTCCTTCGCATCTCCCTTTTCCTTCACCTTTTCTTCTTCTTCGTTCTCCTCTTCTTCCTCCTATTTCACCTAGGTCATCATATCAAAACAACAGGCCAGGACTCGCCGTAATGGTTATAAACTGGGCTAATTTATATTTATAAAGGAAAGAGGCAAGAATTGGTTTAGTAATAGGGTGGTCGACGAATGGAATAAACTTAGTAACCATGTAGTAAGCGCTGAAACTATCAGTTGTTTTAAGAAACGATTAGACAACTTTATGGATGGGGATGACAGGTGGTGATGGATACGAAACTGCCTAGTGTAGGCCTTATGGTCTCTTGCAGTCTCTTTCATTCTTATGTTCTTATGTTATTCTCGCTCCTGATTATCCTCCTCTTCCTTTTCCCGCTCCACCTTCACCACATTACATAAGAACATAATAACATAAGAATGAAGGAGACTGCAAGAGACCATAAGGCCTACACTAGGCAGTTCCGTATCCATCACCACCTGTCATCTCCATCCATAAAGTTGTCTAATCGTTTTTTAAAACAACTGATAGTTTCAGCGCTTACTACATGGTTACTAAGTTTATTCCATTCATCGACCACCCTATTAGTAAACTAATTCTCGCCTATATCCTTCTTAAATCTAAATTTGTCCAGTTTATACCCATTACTGCGAGTCCTGGCCTGTTGTTTTATTATGATGACCTTGTTTGCATCTCCCTTGTCTTTCTTTACCTTGTCTTTACTCTTTTTCTTCTTTGTGTCGATCCACTTTCATATCTATATTCCCTTATCTTTAGTTCTCCGATTCCCATCTCCCCTACTACCTACCCTTCCTTATCAATACCTCCTTGATAAGGATCTGTTTTCGTCATCATTTTCCTCCGCATTAAACCAACGTTGTTGTCTTCAACCATACAACCTCTATGGAGGACCGCCGGTGCAACCACTGCCGTGCAGAAAATGCCGACCTCCTCCTCCACTACCTAAGCGATTACCCCTCCACTTCTTTCTTCAAACGGGGACCACCGGCTCCCCCTGAAGGTCTTGTGAGCCGCCTCCAAAGCCCCGATGAGCTCCGTCAGCTGCTAGAGCGTCCGCCGCCGCTCTAGCAGCTGTAGCCTCTCTTTTCTACTGCCCCCTATCACCTTCTAACTAGCTACACTATTCCACCTCCCCTCCACAAGGTGTGTCTTAAATAAACACCACCGCGCGGGCTAAAACAAATCCCGTGGGAGTGATACATCACTCGCAAATTTCGAAAAAAAAAACTCGCTCCCCCTCCCCCGCTCTCCCTCCCCCGCTCTCCCTCCCCCGCTCCCCCTCACCCTTACCCTACTCCTCTCTGTCCCCTACCCAATCGCATCCACCGGTGGGTCATGTCATATTTCTTAGGGACCACATGAATTAAATGGGCTATCACAAGTACTTAAAAAATGTATATGTTTATACCAATAACGGTTACCAGGAGGTGGGGCCAGGCCGCAGAAGTAAATTACAGGTCAGATGGGGTCATCAGGAAAAAAAAATAATAAATAAGAAACACTGCTTTATCGTAACGTTTATCAATAGAATTTTGGGGACTCATGTGTTACCAATGTCTTTCTCTTTTGCTTCTTCTTCTTCTTCTTTTTCTTCTTCTTTTTCTTCTTCTTCTTCTTCTTCTTCTTCTTCTTCTTTTTCTTCTTCTTCTTCTTCTTCTTCTTCTTCTTCTTCTTCTTCTTCGTCTTCTTCTTCGTCTTCTTCGTCTTCTTCTTCTTCTTCTTCTTCTTCTTCTTCTTCTTCTTCTTCTTCTTCTTCTTCTTCTTCTTCTTCTTCTTCTTCTTCTTCTTCTTCTTCTTCTTCTTCTTCTTCTTCTTCTTCTTCTTCTTCTTCTTCTTCTTCTTCTTCTTCTTCTTTGGATTCTTCTTCTTCTTTGGATTCTTCTTTTTCTTCTTCGTCTTCTTCTTTGTATTCTTCTTTGTATTCTTCTTTGTATTCTTCGTTGTATTCTTTGTATTCTTCGTCTTCTTCGTCTTCTTCTTCTTCCTCTTCGTATTCGTATTCGTATTTTTCTTCTTCTTCTTCTTCTTCTTCTTCTTCATATTCTTCTTCTTCTCTTTCTTTTGTTTGATTCGTCGTATTCTTCTTCAACTCTTCTACCATTGATCTGTTTTGTTTGTTTCGTCGTCGTTTTTTTCTACTGCTTCGTATCAATCTTCATATTCTTCAATTTCTTTTTCTTCGTCTTTTTAATCTTTGTTTCATTTTATTTTCGACTTTCGCTCCATCTTTGTCTTCATCCTTGTGTTTGTGAATAACATTTTTTCTGCTGTTGGCTTTTATTGACATCTGCGATCGCCTGAAGACCTTCGAGAATTTTCGTTTACTTCGAGTGTCGTGTGCACAGGTTCGCTACACTCTATCTTGTACGTTATTACATTCTTCGGGTTCTTCTGTTTTCGTATTCTACCCGGTATCCGGGAACCTATGTACCTCTCGAAACTCATCTACTTCTGGGCACCTATGTCCTTCCGGACATCCTCCCCACCCCCGACATCTCTTCTGGGGACAACATTTCTTCTAGGGCTTTGTATAGTGCAAGGTCTAGTGTAGGCCTTATGGTCTCTTGTAGTCTTCTTCATTCTACCCGGAGCCTATGTACCTCTCGAAACTCATCTACTTCTGGGCGCCTATGTCCTTCCGGACATCCTCCCCCACCCCAGACATCTCTTCTGGGGACAACATTTCTTCTGGGGCTTTGTATACTGCAAGGTCTAGTGTAGGCCTTATGGTCTCTTGTAGTCTTCTTCATTCTTAAGTTATGTATATTCCCGGGTATTGATGGAACTTATAGTCAGAGAACTTCAATGAGATCAGTGTCCTTGTAGGAGCAGAGTCATATTTAAAGTGACCATTCCCCCTCCCCTCCTCCCCACCACACACCTGCTCTGCTAACGTCAAGGAAATTAATTAACTGGAAGTGGAGGGCACTTGTGCTCTAGTAGACCAGGTATCCTTTTGGACTTGTAACTCCCCTGGGACTCCTATTCTCTGAAGTCCAGCGGTCCTTAACCTTTGGTTAATAGACCATTAGAGGTCTAGAATTCCCCCAAGTATGACCAGTTTGGTGGGCTTTTAAAGATTCAATTTATTTTTGAAGTGATCTTTGCCAGAGGGCCCAAGAACAAACAGCAATGCATGAGAGATGGGGGTTTGCTTAATTATTCAGTATAGTGTTAACAAGTGGTCTCACTAGAAGCCTAAAGAAGAACAGCAACGCATAAGACTGTGGAATGCATGACGAAAGGCAGGTCGGGAACCCGTGAGATCATGTTCCTCTCGTCAAACTCCTTCAATACCATGAAGTTGGCTTTAATTCAGTCACTGAATTTGTCTACAAAACAACAGAGAATGTATTTTGCAATGCGAAACAATTACAGAATAAATTTTAGGTCGAATTTTTTTTTTAATAAAACTACGAGTGGATATCTCACTCTGTACCCTTACGGAGACCCCGGATGAGATGCAGTTATGGACTGCTGTTGGTCAATCTCCTTTATGATTGGAGACTTATCATTGTTCTTCTGTCATCTCAAAGCGTTTGCTACCTCAGTGACCCAGTTCGATATTGCCCCCAACATTAGCCCTGTTTATTTCTGACAAATTACTAGATAACACACATCATAAACCACTACCAGATGCACACACAACCAAATGTACAAGCCTTTCTGTCGAACTTGTTGCCCCTTTCCCACCATTATACCGTCTCTGTCATTCAGAAAGTCTCACTGTGAAATGTGTATCCTAAGATAATTCACCCATCATCTCTCTCTCTCTCTTTCTCTCCCTCTCCCTCTCTCCTCTCTCTCTCTCCCTCCTCCCTCTCCTCAACCCATTCCATATCCCCCTCTCTCTCCCCTCCCCATTGCAATCCATCTCGCTGTGTCCCACTCAATCCTTCTCAAGTCCCTAAGGACTCACCTTTACTTGATCCTCGTCTCCTTTATCCAGAATTGAATAGACGGTTATTTCCTCTTGCTATGTTATTACCAAGGATAATCGAGCTAGCTTTGGTAGACTTAGTTAACCGCCTCATTTCCGGGACCCTTCCCGGTTCGTGTCAACTCCCAAAGGACCCTTGTACTAATACCTCACCTCCCAATTCCTGATTCCTCAATTCTCTTGGAGGCTGAGTGAGTCCTGTCTGCCCTCGACAGTGTCAGTCGCCTTTTCCTTTTTCTCTTTCACACTCACGACATTCTTATTATACTTTTTCTTCCTCTCCTCACCTCCCTCTCTCTCCTCTTTCTCCTCTTTCTCTTCTTTCTCCTCTCTCTCCTCTTTCTCCTCTTTCTCCTTTTCCTTTTTCTCTTTCACTCACGACATTCTTATTCTACTTTTTCTTCCTCTCCTCACCTCCCTCTTTCTCCTCTTTCTCTTCTTTCTCCTCTTTCTACTCTTTCTCCTCTTTCTCCTCTTTCGCCTCTTTCTCCTCTTTCTCCTCTTCCTTTTTCTCTTTCACACTCACGACATTCTTATTATACTTTTTCTTCCTCTCCTCACCTCCCTCTTTCTCCTCTTTCTCCTCTTTCTCCTCTTTCTCTTCTTTCTCCTCTCTCTCCTCTTTCTCCTCTTTCTCCTTTTCCTTTTTCTCTTTCACTCACGACATTCTTATTCTACTTTTTCTTCCTCTCCTCACCTCCCTCTTTCTCCTCTTTCTCCTCTTTCTCTTCTTTCTACTCTTTCTCCCCTTTCTCCTCTTTCTCCCCTTTCTCCTCTTTCTTCTCTTTCTTCTCTTTCTCCTCTTTCTCCTCTTTCTCCTCTTTCTCCTCTTTCTCCTCTTTCTCCTCTTTCTCCTCTTTCTCCTCTTTCTCCTCTTTCTCCTCTTTCTCCTCTTTCTCTTCTTTCTCCTCTTTCTCCTCTTTCTCCTCTTTCTTCTCTTTCTCCTCTTTTTCCACTTTCTCCTCTTTCTTCAACCTCTTCCTCATTTTCCTCATTCTTTTACTCCTCTTCCTTTTCCTCCCCTTCCCTCTCCTGCTCTTTTTCCTCCTTCTACTCTTTATCCTCCTTCACCGCCTTCTTGACTCTTTTTGTCCTTCTCCTTCTTCTTTTCCAATTCTTCCTCTTCTTCTTCGTCC
Source organism: Oratosquilla oratoria (assembly GCF_046742065.1). Classification (NCBI taxonomy): domain Eukaryota; kingdom Metazoa; phylum Arthropoda; class Malacostraca; order Stomatopoda; family Squillidae; genus Oratosquilla; species Oratosquilla oratoria. Next base: position 47,550,505 of record NC_134796.1, read on the forward strand.
CCCTTCTACTACTTTTCCTATTTCTTCTCTATAGTCTTCTCTTCCTTCACCTTCTCCGCCTTCTCTTCCTTTTCCTCTTCCTACTTCTCCTTCCCCTCTCCTACTTTTCCTTCTCTTTCTCCTCCTCTTCTTCCACCTTCTGCTCCTCCTCGTCGTCCTCCTCTTCCTCGTCGTTCTCCTCCTCCTCTTCCTCCTCCTCCTCCTCCTCCTCCTCCTCCTCCTCCTCCTCCTCCTCCTCCTCCTCCTTCTCGTCCTCCTACTCCTTCTCCTCCTCCTCCTCCTCCTCCTTCTCGTCCTCCTACTCCTTCTCCTCCTCCTCCTCCTCCACCTCTTTCTCTTCCTCTTCTTCCACCTTCTCCTCCTCGTCCTCCTACTCTCCTCCTCTTCCTCCTCCTCCTCCTCTTTCTCTTTCTCCTCCTCTTCTTCTTCCACCTTCTCCTCCTCCTCCTCCTACTCTTCTCTTCCTTTCCCTCTCCTCTCCTCCTCCCCTCCTCCTCCTCGTCCTCCTCCTCCTCCTCGTCTTCCTCCTCGTCTTCCTCCTCCCACTCTCCTCTCCTCCTCCTCTCCTCCTCTTCCTCCTCCTCCCCTTCCTCCTCCTCCTCCTCCTCCTCCTCCTCTTCTTTCCCACCCTCAACCGTATTGTGCATTACCCCGCGCACTGACTTGCCCTACAACCCGTCCAATAGTTTGTATTCATAGAGGCGGTTCACGAGACGCCGCTCGCCTCTGGTTGCAACTTATGGTCGACAGGACATCGAGCGGCAAATCGCTCTCTCGATTGTCTTTTCTGATTCAGACAAAAAAAAAAAAAAAAAAAAAACGAAAGAAAGAACAAAGGAGAATTGAATGAGTTCTTGTGCATGACTCTGATGCAAAGAAAAAATAATAAATAAATAGAACAAAATAAAAAAAAAGAGTGAGATACAAATGGAGGTTTCTTTTAGATAGATTTGCCATCCCCCCCTACCCCTCACCCCAACCTTCCTCCCCGTCTCTCCCCCCCCCCGTAAAACGGGGTCTGGGGGGGGAGTGATGGGGGGAGGGGGAAGGGGGGGACATAGGGGAGAGATAAACGGCTTTCTTTGTACTTCCTCCCCCAAGACATCAAACATCCAATTTCCGATACAATAACAGGAAATACGTTGTTGGGACTGATAAGGTCATGCTCCTCTCCATTCTTCCTCAGCTCCTTCCTCAGCGTCACCCTTTCTCCTTCCTCTCTCCTCAGTTCCCTCCTCAGCGTCACCCTTTCCCCCTTCCTCTCTCCTCAGTTCCTTCCTCAGCGTCACCCTTTCCCCTTCCTCTCTCCTCAGGTCCTTCCTCAGCGTCACCCTTTCCCCCTTCCTCTCTCCTCAGTTCCTTCCTCATCGTCACCCTTTCCCCCTTCCTCTCTCCTCAATCCTTCCTCAGTGTCACCCTTTCCCCTTCATCTCTTCTCCCTCATTCCCTCACCACGTTTCCCATCTCACGACTTGGTGGCGCAGCTGGTAGAGACCCCGGCTGTCACTACGGCGGTCCGGGTTCGAGTCCCGCCCAGGACTGAAATAATTTCAGTATCGCTGCGCTTCGAGTCATTACGCTAACTCTCGTGGACGGGGAGTTGGGTGTGTGTCAGTGTAAGGTCACAGCATTACCCATAGATCGGTCATATGTGAGTTCTGAGCTCTCTTCCGGGAGAGAAATAGCTGTCGATCACGAGTCCAACACGTGGTCCAAGACTACCAACTCGTCTCTTTGGTCCTCTATTCAGGACCAGACTCTCCTGGACTGCCTGGATGAAACTTTAGGATTATGTACATCTGATGTGTTTAGTTGCCACTTCATGGTGAATGGTAATCATTCGTAAGAGAAGGATTGAAACAAACTCCAAATCTCTTTGGACTTATTATTGAATTTCCGCCCGCCATGGCATAGATTAAACATAATATTTTATTACGTTGTACATTTATACATTAATGTTACATTCAGATGCTTTTCACCTTATAAGGGCTATCCTAGGATGTGGCAATATTATTTACAATATATAATTTGATTATCATGGACACGCACAATGGTTTGCCCAATCATAGTAATTTTTTTTTTTTTTTTACAAAAATGCTATATGCGTTAAGGGGGCACTACAGTAGTGGCGTGTCGCCACACATCCTAAGTCAAGCAGCTACCACCCGAGCCGGGACCGTATGGTCCGCAACTCTCTTTTCCCTGTGCCAAGGTCTTGGGTACACGTACTTTTCCACCATCCCTGGTACTGGTCGGTTAAAGATGTACATCCAAAAGATAGTCTTTCCTCTTTTGGCTCGTTGGTTCGTTGGAGCGTGGGAGTGCGAATCTTAAGTTACATATATTCATGCATGGTACTTACGATGAAGGTAGCTTGCAACATGTCCCTGTAAAAAAAAAAAAAAAAAAAACACGAACGCAAGTTGTGAGGGTTTCCTGAGTGTTGGGGATGAGGCACAAACATATCAAGATAGACCCGGAATGAGCTTTCTACGTGCTCTCCGTTTGGGGGTTCGAGACATTCTTCCTTTCTCCCAGGAGGATTGAGTACTTTTATCGGCAGAGCTTATGAACTTAGAATGGGTATAGCTCAGTGGTTCTTAACCTTGTTGGAGGTACTGAACCCCGCAAGTTTCATACATGCATTCATCGAAGCCTTCGTAGTCGGAACAATAAGATGTGTTTTTTTCTTCAAATTGAAAACATAGGAACTATATACTGTATCAGTGCACAAACTGTACCATGGGTCATTTGCACACAAAATCACTGTGTTCAAAGAACAAAACCAAATATAACATGAATTTCACATGAAACAAAAACATAATGAATATTTACTGCAAGTCAAGGGTGAATCAAACCGCCGAACCCCGGAAATTGACTCACCGACCCCCTGGTGTTCGATCGAACCCAGGTTCAGAAACACTGGTATAGTGGTTCTCCCAGTGATGAGATCGTTAGTGAGGGTAACACTTACCACTAATCGGGTCGCACCTCACGGGAATAGCTGTAAGCATATCTGGCCGATTACACCACGCCATTATATGGGTTACTCTATTTGATGAGCGTATGAGGCCGGTAAGGATGAAACATACCTTGGATGTCATATTTCTTATTGCAATGTATGCTCCCACCGAGGCATATGAATTTCAAATGGAGACGTTTTATCTTTTATGTCAAACTTTACTCTGTAGTCGACGAGTGCCCACCACGGGGCACATTGAACCGATACAGGGTTCATAAACGGTGGACTAGACCTATCACGATGACGAACAAGAAGATATCTCAGGATAATCGCTGAGGATATCGAGGGCTAGTCTAATGTAAATAGCCTCAGTCCAGCTTAACAATCCCTGAGGGAACTCCACTTCGAACCTTAGACTCAGGGGAGCGCAGTTCGAAAAACCTGGTGGGGATCTGGTGCCAGGTATGAGGGGCTTACTCCCTTTGTCGAGAACTTTGAGCAGTTGGTCACTGATGACCCTCCATGAGGCCAACTTATGACTGATGTTAGGGTGACGGCTGTCGATCCACTGATAGATGAAAGTGTACTGTCCTTGTCGAAGGTCAAAGAGGGTGTGAGTATGCTGAGGGGTGGAAAAGCGGCCGGCATCTGTAACGTCAGCCAACCAGGTGGCAACTCCCACCAACCGGCCTTGGTCGATAGAAGAGAGAAGGAAAGAACAAAATACTTCCTGTCCACTGACCCATGGCAGTGGACAGGATGCAGGGATGACCCGTCATCCAGGAGGTGCCAAGATAAGAGGGAGGGAGGAGGGTGGAGGGGAGTGGAATATATAGGAAATGGAATGGGTGGGAGTGGTTTCTATGTCTTTTTCTTTTTGGCTACCCCCGTGTAAGTTGAAAAAAAGCTTTTGGTATATGTCTTTATGCATATATATATATATATATATATTTACATATATCATTTATATATATTTTTATATATACATATATATCATATATATTATATATATATATATATATATCTACATATATATATACATATAAATATTATATATATATTTATATATGTATATAATATATATATATACATACACACACACATTAAAGAGACCCACTGTTGGTTGGATTAAGAAAAGAAAGGAAATAACGATTTCCGTATATTTCGATCACTGGCTGTGATCCTCTTCAGCGGAATACATGAAGAGGAACTGCCAGTGATCGAAATATACGGAAATCGTTATTTCCTTTCTTTTCTTAATCCAATCAACCGTGGGTCTTTAGTGTATTTACATAAATGTGTTACGACATTACTTGGTAGTGATATATAAGTATGTATATATATATATATATATATATATATATATATATGTGTGTGTGTGTGTGTGTGTGTGTGTGTGTGTGTGTGTGTGTGTGTGTGTGTGTGTGTGAGGGATAGAGAGACCATTGGCTCCAAACACGTGGTGGACTCGTGACCGACAGCTATTACCACAACTGGACGAGAGCTCTGTAGCTCACATTACCTTACACAAAGACATGTCACCTCCGTACCTAAAGGTAAGGAAAATGGTTTGCAAAGTTGTAATCCTTCCCAACCTCTGATTGGAATCGAGTTCGGTAGTACTGAGTTACCAATCTAAAAATCTATCCGCAATGTGTGTGTATGATTCACCATGGTCTTGGATCACGTGTTGGACTCGTGATCGATAGCTATTTCCCTCACGAAGGAGAGCGCAGAGCACATATATGACCGATCTATGGGTCATGGTGTGACCTTACACGCACAGACACACCCAACTCCCCGCCCACGAGAGTTGAAGTAACGACCCGCATAGCAGTTATTTCAGCCTTGGGCGGGATTCGAGTGGCAGCTGGCGCACGCACACATACACACACACACACACACACACACACACACACACACACACACACACACACACACACACACACACACACACACACTGCGCCATCCAGTGTGTGTGTGTGTTAGTGTGTGTCTGGGTTAGTGTGTGTCTGGGTTAGTGTGTGTCTGGGTTAGTGTGTGTGTGTGTGTGTGTGTCTGGGTTAGTGTGTGTGTGTGTGTGTGTGTGTGTGTGTGTGTGTGTGTGTGTGTGTGTGTGTGTGTGTGTGTTATCGATTATTTGTGATTGCTAATGGTTGTTAGTAAGTGTTAGCGATCGTTTGAGAGAAGAAAGTTAGGTCACCATGGAGATGATGGATGCGGGCGTGGGTCGGGTGAACTGGAAGGTGGGCGTGTGGGTGTGTGGGCGTGTGGGAGTGCGTTGAGTACCGTCCAGGGCTAACTGGGTTTGTCCCTGGTATTCTCAGGGGCCTCACAATGCCATGACTACCCGACCTGTCTGTCCGTTTGTTCACCCACTACATTGGTGCATAGCACCACACCACTACCAGCAGCGCAGACTTGAATCAGCAACAATCCCGTTGACCCCTTCCTTTCTTCCAACTCTTCCTCCTGCACTTCATCCTCTTCTTCCTTCTACGCCTCCTCCTCTTCCTCCCTCTAATCTTTATTATCCTTCTCCTCCTCCTTCACTTTCTCCTTCTACTCTTCTTTCTAATCCTGTTTCTCTTCCTCCTGCTCCTCTTCCTCTTCCTCCTCCTTCTCCTCCTCCTCCTCCTCCTCCTCCTCCTCCTCCTCCTCCTCCTCCTCCTCCTCCTCTTGTTAGTCCTTATGCTTTTCCTTCACTTCGTCTTATCTTCCGTGTCCTCATTTTTACTTCTTCATTTCCTGCTTCTCTTTCGTTCTTTTCCTCTACTCATTTTTCTCTTCTTCTCTTCCTCTGCTTCTTTCTCCCTCCTGCTCCTCTTCCTCCTCCTCCTCCTCCTCCTCCTCTTGTTCCTACTCCACCTTCTTCCTTTTATTCTCCTCTTTACGCTCCGTTTTCCTTACCTTCTCCTCCACCTCCTCGTTCGTCTTTGTGTAATAAAACTTTCTGTCTCTCAAATCACGGAGAACAGACCACGAACTGTGCCCAAACGACGCTGGCTTCCTTGTTTTCTCCTTCAGACAGCGGAAGACTTTGCTCTTCTTACACTTGAATGACACCTTCCTCCTCTTCCTCTTCCTCCTCCTCTTCCTCTTCCTCTTCCTCTTCTTTCTCCTCCTCCTCCTCCTCCTCCTCTTCCTCCTGCTCTTTCTTCTTCCCCTCCTCCTACTCTTCCCCTTCCTCCTCCTCTTTCTACTCCACCTCCTCTCCTCTTCTTCCTCCTTTTTCTCTTCCTCCTTCTCTTTCTATTATTCCTTCTCCTCCTATTCTTCCTCCTCCTATTCTTCCTCCTCCTCTTCCTCTTCCTTCTCATCTTCCTCCTCCTCCTCCTCCTCCTCTTCCTCCTGCTCTTTCTTCTTCCCCTCCTCCTACTCTTCCCCTACCTCCTCCTCTTTCTACTCCACCTCCTCTTCTCTTCTTCCTCCTCCTCTTCCTCCTTCTCTTCCTCCTCCTCTTCCTCTTCCTTCTCATCTTGCTCCTCCTCCTCCCCCTCCTCTTCCTCCTGCTCTTTCTTCTTCCCCTCCTCCTACTCTTCCCCTTCCTCCTCCTCTTTCTACTCCACCTCCTCTCCTCTTCTTCCTTTTCCTCTTCCTCCTCCTCCTATTCTTCCTCCTCCTCTTTCTACTCCACCTCCTCTCCTCTTTTTCTTCTTCCTCCTCCTCCTTCATCACGACGTGGTGTCTCGTGTCTCCTAGCACGAGAAAGTGCCTTACCTTCTTTCTCCTCTTTGAACACCTACGAAGCTTTGTTCTCCGGGTCCAATCTCCTCCCTTAAGACTGTGGTTCAATCATGTCTCCTCCCCTAAGACGTGGCGTCTTGTGTCTCCTAGCACTAGAAAGTTCCTTACCTCTTTCTCCTCTTTCAACACGTACGAAGCTTTGTTCTCCTCCCTTCACATTGTGGTTCAATCATGTCTCCTCCCCTCCTCCGCTAAGACGTGGTGTTCCTTTGTCTCCTCCTTCGAGGACTGAGGTCTCCCAACTCGTTCTCCGCAAAGAAGCGCCTCGGCTGTCCTCCCAGAAGCCGCGAGAACCTCTTGCGGACCTCTTGTCTAATCACTCGAACCGACATAACTTGTCTTCTTGCTGACAACGCTGCGCTTCCCCTACTCCTCCTCCTCCTCCTCCTCCTCCTCTTCCTCTTCCTCCTCCTCCCCTTCCTCCTCCTCCTCCTCCTCCCCTTCCTCCTCCTCCTCCTCCTCCTCCTCCTCCTCCTCCTCCTCCTCCTCCTCTTTCTTCAAGAAGACACGTCTCCTCCTCCTCCTGTTCCTTGCCCCATGAAGATGGGTCATCTTGGACCTTTCTCTAGAAGTCGAGGAACTCCGTTATCCAGTACTTCGAGAGAAGGACTTCGTCTCCTGCTGTCTGTTCCTCGGGTACTCTGATTTTGGGCACTCACGGTAACTGGGTACTCCTGCAAGGTGCCCAACGCGTGCTTCCCCCCACCCCCCCACCTCCACCACCGTCTCCACTCCGGCCTCTCCGCTCTGGTACTCAGTCCCTCATTGCCGCGAACGTCCGTTCTCGACTTAACCCCGGCTGAAGGTCTTCCCAGAGGACGTTCTTCATTGAGGCTTGTTTTGGTCTCCGGGTCCCGCCTCTATTTACTTAATTGCCTCTCACTAAGTGATCTCCCCCCTCCCACTCCCGTCCTCTACCTCCTCTTCCTCTATTCTTCCTTCTCCTCCCTTCCTCCCTCCTCCTTTTGCTTCTCCTCTTCCTCCTGCTCCTCTTCCCCTCCTCCTGGTCCTCCTCCTCCTCCTCTTCACCCTGCTCCTCTTTCCCCTCCTCCCCCTCCTCTTCGTCCTTCTATTCCTCCTCCTCTTCTTTCTCGTCATCTTCCTCTTCCTTCTCCTCCTCCTCCTCCTCCTCCCCCTCCTTGTTTTGTTATCTGGCCCTATTTCTTGCTAGACAAACAACAACAATGATATGAAAAGTAGGTAAAAATAACAATAAGTACGAATACAAGTTATTTGGAAATTTGTTAACAAAAGTGGTTATTGAAAAGGATCTCGGCGTAATTATCAGTTATGATCTCAGATCATCTAAGCATTGTATTTCCTTCTCGGAGAAAGCAAATAAGTTTCTAGGACTGAATACGCGATCTTTTGGTTTTAAAAATCCATCTGTCATGAACAAGATATGTAAATCGTTAGTTCGTCCACATTTGGAATATGCTGTTTCCATATGGTCACCGAATCTGATTAAAGGCATTGACAGAATGAAAAAAAAAAAAACACAACGGCGAGCCACACTACTGCTTTCAAATATCAGAAATAAATCATACGAAAATCGACTAAAACGTATGAGTCTACTTTCCTTAAAATAAGCGTGGACTCAGGGGCGAATCAATACAGGCATTTAAGATTCTAAAGGGAATTGAAAACATCAAAAGTGACGAAATTTTCACACTGAATGCGAATCAGACAAGAAATAATAGTCTCAAACTGTCAGGAAGTAGATTTAGTCTGGTAGTGGGTAGAAACAACTTCGCCAACTATGTAGTTAATGAATGGAATAAACTTCCTGCAGAGGCAGTGCAATGTAGTACTGTTCGAAATCTTATGACTCGTTTAGATAAATACCTAAGCAAGATGCTGTAATGCCTGCCATTTATTTTATATTATTTATTTATTAGTTTGTTATTATTTGTTTATTATTTTCTTGATTATCATTTATTATTACTTATCTGTCAATTTATTATTGTTTACTATTTACCTGTTTGTTTATTATTTAACTTTACCTATTTATTTATTTACTTATTTATTATTATTCATATCATTATAAATTTTATTTATTCATATGTTTATTAAATAACAACAAATAAAAGCCATAAGTAGGAGAATTTAGTCTCATTCAACACCACCATTTTGAGAGATAATAATGTGATACTAGAACTATTCATACGCTTGTTCGTACTTCCATGATCCAACCATTTTGCCAGCTACCACTTAATTTTATATACGTAATCAGGGGAGCACAACATATAAACATGTACAAATATGAATGTATATACACGTGTATATGTATATTGATGTGTATATGTATATGCATATATATGTGTGTATGTATATTTGATTTCTTTCACACGCTTTCGTTGACCGAAATCCCTAGTGTGCTGGTGGCATAATCGGAAGCGTGCTGAGTGTGGGTTCGAATCCCGCACTGTTAGTTACCTCAGCAGTCAGAGCGCACAGGGCAAAGGTAACGGCTTCGGTTGCAGCGACACGCCTCCTGGCGTATGCTCTTCACCTTCTTTATCTGCTTGGCTTGAGACCACTGGGATTGTTCCATTCTTTAAGAAATTCCAAAACTTCTTACAAATCCCCCCAACATTCTTTGGAAGTCCTTCACTCCGCACTGGGATCATTCCATTCTTTAAGAAATTCCAAAACTTCTCACAAATCCCCCCAAAATTCTTTGGAAGTCCTTCACTCCGCACTGGGATCATTCCATTCTTTAAGAAATTCCAAAACTTCTCACAAATCCCCCCAAAATTCTTTGGAAGTCCTTCACTCCGCACTGGAATCGTTCCATTCTTTAAGAAATTCCAAAAGTTCTCTCAAATCCTCCCAAAATTCTTTGGAAGTTTTTCACTCCGCACTGGAATCGTTCCATTCTTTAAGAAATTCCAAAACTTCTCACAAATTCCCCCCCCCAAAAAAAAAAAAAAAAAAAAATCTTTGGAAGTTCTTCACACCGTCGAAGAACCGTCGGTCACTTTTTTAAATACTTTTTTCTTTTGTCTCCCGTCATCGTCTTTCATTCCATCCTGAATTCCGCGGATTAAAGAAGATTGCATTTGTCCCAAAAACCCAGTCTAGTTTGAATGACTACACGTTTGTCTCTGATTAATCAGTTTTATTTTTTTCATTTGGAGTATATTTCACCATTTTTTTTCATCAATATGCCCCAACTCTCTCTCTCTCTCTCTCTCTCTCTCTCTCTCTCTCTCTCTCTCTCTCTCTCTCTCTCTCTCTCTCTCTCTCTCTCTCTCTCTCTCTCTCTCTCTCTCTCTCTCTCTCTCTCTCTCTCAGCCGAGTAGAATGACTCAGGGCTGGTTAGGAAAAAAAGTATAAGGCATTTCAGTGGCTTGAGGGAATTATGTTCATTTACGTTACGCTTCGTAGGTGACTTCCAGACGGTACCAGAAACTAGTATGAGACAGTTCATTGAGCTAAAAGAATTTTATTCATAAATATTATTTCTTGTAGGTGAATTACAGACGGTAAAAATGTCATTCCTCCGTATTGGTTTAATTCTTTTTTTTTTTTTCTTAATTTTCACGACGGAGATCAACGAGTCGAGATTCCTCAGCAGACAATTTACATATTTAACGTCGCAATGTACTGTGTTATCGACAACCTACTGAATTATTAGTATCATATCAATAACATATTGAGTCAAGTAAGATTGAATGATTGCTGTCTCAACTCATTTCGTCGTCTATGACCTTGGCAGTTACGACGCCAGACAACAATTTAATCAATCAATCAACTCATTTCGTAGTTTCTGGCCTAAATACTGTGCTCACATTTGTACGTGATGCTCGTTTGCAATGACAATGAAGTTTGTTTTCGTCTTCTTTTGGTTTTCCTTTGTTGACTGCGACCTCCAATGAAGTCTCTTTGCTTCAGAAGAAAATAAAATCACTGTGTCATCTTCTTGTAGAAACGGTCAAACAAGTTGCACAATGCTCAGAATTTTCAGTGATCAGAACTAATGATCATTAAACGCTGATCTCCTTCCTCCATACTGCATCATCTTCTTGTGGAAACGGTCAAACAAGTTGCACGATGCTCAGAATTTTCAGTGATCAGAACTAATGATCATTAACCACTGATCTCCCTCCTCCATACTGCATCATCTTCGTGTGGAAACGGTCAAACAAGTTGCACGATGCTCAGAATTTTCAGTGATCAGAACTAATGATCATTAAACGCTGATCTCCTTCCTCCATACTGCATCATCTTCTTGTGGAAACGGTCAAACAAGTTGCACGATGCTCAGAATTTTCAGTGATCAGAACTAATGATCATTAAACGCTGATCTCCTTCCTCCATACTGCATCATCTTCTTGTGGAAACGGTCAAACAAGTTGCACGATGCTCAGAATTTTCAGTGATCAGAACTAATGATCATTAACAGCCGATCTCCTTCCTCCATACTGCATCTTCTTCTTGTGGAAACGGTCAAACAAGTTGCACAATGCTCAGAATTTTCAATGATCAGAACTAATGATCATTAAACGCTGATCTCCTTCCTCCATACTGCATCATCTTCTTGTGGAAACGGTCAAACAAGTTGCACGATGATCAGAATTTTCAATGATCAGAACTAATGATCATTAACCACTGATCTCCCTCCTCCATTTCGGTAAACGTATCATTTTCTTGTAGAAACGACCACACTCGTGCAATGATCAGAACATACCGATCATTAAGAATTGATTACATTTTTGCGAATCCTCTCAAGACATCAATTATCCATTGATTACGGGGCAACCCTCTTCCTTTGTACAAACATCTCATTAAGAATTCATTCTTCCTTTTATCCCACGAAACGTATCTCTAAAGAAAAAAAAAGTGTCTTGTTCAGATTACTTTCGCGCGCCCCGAGTGACCCCTCCAACAATACAAATCTCCTTCCATAATTATAATTTTTTTTTGCTTCAAACTTCTTCCTTTTTCTTTCTAATTCTTCTTTCATCTGATCCGTTGGCATCTCTTCACTTCAGTTTTAATTTTCTTTGGGCGCTTATGTCCCTATCTTTCAGACGCTCCATTTCCACCTGAAATCGTCCAGCCCTGATGCCTTGATTGCTCCAATCCTTTGGGAGTTTCAGCCCCCCCCTTCCCACACCCCTCCCCCTTCCCCTCCCACCTCCCTCCCCTCCCCTCCTCCTCCTCCTCTCCTCCAAACGACCTCACTCCATCGTTCAGACGTTCAGTCTCCTAGCATCCTCCAACCTCCTCAGCTGACACACTCTTCACCTACACTACCTTCTCCTCCTCCTCGTCATTCTCTTCTCTGCCTCCTCCTCCTCCCTACCCTTCACATCCTTCTTACATTTCTTCTTTCTATTTCTTCCTCTTCCCAATCCCCTCCTCCTCCTCCTCCTCGTCATTCTCCTCTCTGCCTCCTCCTCCTCCTTACCCTTCACATTATTCTTACATTTCTTCTTTCTATTTCTTCCTGTTCCCAATCCCCTCCTCCTCCTCCTCCTCCTCCTCCTCCTCCTCCTTTACATCCTCCATACATTTCTCCTATTTCTTCCTCTTCCTAATCCCCTTCTACTCCTTCTCCTCCTCCTCCTCCTCCTCCTTTTCACCCTCCATACATTTCACCTTCTATTTCTTCCTCTTTCTAGTCCCCCCTCCTCCTCCTCCTCCTCCTCCTCCTCCTCTTCCTCTTCCTCACCCTTTACTTCCCCTATCCATTGCTCCTTCCATTTCTTCCTCTTCCGAATCCCCTCCTCCTCCTCTTCCTCCTCCTCCTCCTCCTCCCTCCTCCTCCTCCTCGTCCTCTTCCTTCTCCTCTTTCTCCTCCTCTTCCTCCTCCTTCTCCTAACCCTTTACTACTACTTCCTTTCCCCTTCTACTTGTCCTTATATTTCTCTTCTTCCATCTCTTTCTCCTGCTATTTCTTCTTCTTCTTCCCTTCCCTTCCCTTCCCTTCCCTCCCCTCCTCATCCCCTTATTCCCACTGTTCATCCTCCTCTCTATTCCCTCCTCCCTACGTCCTCCTTCCTCCTCCATCCTCCCTCCTCCTACCTCCATCCCTAATCCTCCTCCCTCCTTACTCCTCCCTCCTCCTCCTCCTCCTCCTCCTCCTCCTCCTCCTCCTCCTCCTCCTCCTCCTCCTCCTCCTCCTCCGTCCTTCCTCCTCCTCGCGTCTCGGGGTGCTTCTCGTGGCCACGTGTACTCTTGCGGCAGATGCGCCCGTCGAAGCCTCAGGTTCCGTCCTCCGCCCGGGTGTCAATTCGGATCGGCAAAGTGGGTATTGGCAGCCATGAACACAAACCCAGACGGTCTCTTGCGTTATTTACTACACTCCCATACCCAGTCTTTAGTTTCTTTATCACACTATAAAATCTGGGGATTATCATTATATATATATATATATATATATATATATATATATATATATATATATATATATATATATAATATATATGCAGAAGAAATCACTTGAACGTGTGATTTTAATTATGCAGCAGAAGAACCACTAGGTCTCCTTTATGTTATTTTCATAGTAGTTTTTGTGTGTGTATATTTATATATACAGTATATATATATATATATATATATATACATATACATATATATACATACATATATATGTATATATATATATATGAATTTGAATACACTATGGGCAGTAGAGGAAAAATACACAAGTAGAACAAGAGTCTATTCCTCGACTATTTTCGCGGAAGCAGCACAATGCAAAGGTATGCGAGCAACAAGCCCTTGTTCCCTTTGCCGGTTGTCCCTCTAATCCTCTTACAAGCTGTTTACTCTACATGTATATACATATATATATATATATATATATATATATATATATATATATATATATATATACATGTGTTTGTGTGCGTGTGCGTGTGTGTGTGTGTGTGTGTGTGTGTGTGTGTGAGCATGCGTGTGCGCATTGTATGAGGTAAATAGAATAGGTCAATGGATACTGAACATGGAGGGAGTTGCCATGGTGAATTGGGGATTCTGGAGAGCGAGGTTTTGTGGAAAAAAAAGAAAGAAAAAAAATGGTTCCAGGAAGTCATAATTAAACTCGGACAAAAGAATACAGGTAATGGAAGAAAATAACGATGCGAGATGATGTGACATACGATCATGAGAGACACATTTTCCAAAAGACGAGTAAGAAAGAAATGGATAAATATAAAGAAATAAAAGAAAGAAGGGAGAAATGTGTATGTTAAAGAAATTAAGAAGAAACGCAGGAAGGGGGGAGGAGAGCGACAAATGTAGCCCAAAGAGATTTTTTTTTTTTTTTTTTTTTTTTTTTTTTGTCATCCACTGAGATGCTTATAGACATGAGAGGAGAGCGACAAATATTACCTAAAGAGTTTTTTTTTTGTCATCCTGTAAGACCTTATAGACATGAGGACACATTCATAATTGACTTTAGCTCCTAAGTAGGGGGGGGAGGAAGTAGACAAAAATAAATATATTTCTTTATTGGCTCCATTGTAGAGAGAGGTATAGAAATAAATTTATTTTGGGATTAGAAGTTTACTGAAAAGTTGACTATGTGAGTATAAATACGTCAGAGATGGAGAAGAAAATTATTTTGTATATATGGTGACTGGGCTCTCTCTTCCTCTCTCTCTCTCTCTCTCTCTCTCTCTCTCTCTCTCTCTCTCTCTCTCTCTCTCCATCTTTCTCTCTCTTTCTCTTTCTCTTGCTCTATCTATCTCCCTCTACCTCTCTCACCGTCTCCATTCGTCTCTTTCTCTCTCTCTTTCTTACTCTCTTTCTCTCCCAATTTCTCTCTCTTTTTCTCTCTGTGTATATCCCTGAGTTGCAAGTAAAGAGTCTGGAGGGCAAAGGGTTCGACTGGCCGCTTTGAAGAACCGTCTTGGTCAAATTCATTTGGCCAAGACAATTCGATGTCGACTTTGGATCAGAGGTCTCTGGGTGCCAACGCACACCTTAGGGAAGAGGAGGAGGAGGAGGAGGAGGAGGAGGAGGAGGAGGAGGAGGAGGAGGAGGAGGAGGAGGAGGAGTAGGAGTAGGAGGAGAAGTAAGAGGCGAAGGAGGAGGAGGAGGAAGAGGAGGAGGAGGAGTAGGAGGAGGAGGAGAAGGAGGAGGAGGAGGAGTAGGAGTAGGAAGAATAGTAGTAGTGGTGGTAGTAGAAGTAGTAGTAGTAGTAGAGAAGTAGTAGTAGTAGTAGTAGTAGTAGTAGTAGAATAGTAGTAGTAGTAGTAGAATAGTAGTAGTAGTAGTAGAATAGTAGTAGTAGTAGTAGTAGTAGTAGTAGAATAGTAGTAGTAGTAGAATAGTAGTAGTAGTAGAATAGTAGTAGTAGAATAGTAGTAGTAGTAGTAGAATAGTAGTAGTAGTAGTAGAATAGTAGTAGTAGTAGTAGAATAGTAGTAGTAGTAGTAGTAGTAGTAGTAGTAGTAGTAGAATAGTAGTAGTAGTAGTAGAGTAG
>NC_134796.1:47570653-47575653 GCF_046742065.1 Oratosquilla oratoria
GAATAAGAATTAAAGTTTATATCTAACTAGTTTCTGAAGAAACCTTTTGGTGCGAAAGTAGTCAGAAATAAACTTGGATTTAATTCGTGTCTTCCTCACCCACCTTCTCCAAATAGTATTAGATTAAATAATATAAGAAATAGATAAAACAAAACATAGAATAAAATAAAATAAAATATAATGAAATGATACTTCGACTATAAAAAGGGTCTATTATTAGGACAAAAGCATCTAAATCACTCGTAAAAGTCTCTTTCAGCTGAATAAGATTGCCTGAAGGCAGCTAGACCAAATATTATAAGTCAGCCGTGCCAATACCATCGTTGACATACACAGCATCAGTCAGTCCATGAAAAAGTAGATTCAGGTGGAAAAGGTGGAGAAAGGAAGAAACAGGAAAGAAAAGAGGAAAAAAGAAGACAGAAAAGAAACTATGAGTAGAAGGATATCCCTGTGTGAGAAAGAAAAAGAGAAGGAAGAAAAAGAGTAAAAAGAGAGGGAAAATGAAAAAGTATATAAATGATGAGCAAGAGGACAGCCCTATGTGTGAGAGATAAGAAGAGAAAGAGAGGGAAATAAGAAAGAAAAAAAAGGAAAAAAAGTAATCAGAAAAAGAGCGAAAGAGAAGGAAAAAGGAAAAAGCAGAAAAATATAAAGAACGAGCAGGAGGATGGCCAAGAGAGAAAGAAGAGAAACAAAATTGAGGATAAGCAAGGTAACCCTATATGAGAGAGAAAAAGAGAGAAAGAAAAGGAGAGAAGAAGAAAAGAGGAAAAAGAGCAGAGAAATAGAAAAAGGACGAGCTGGAGGAAGACCAAGAGAGAGAGAGAGAAGAGAGGGGAAAAAAATCAGAAAACGAACTTAACGATAAGCAAGAAAGAGAGAGAAAAAGAGCGAAATAGAAGGAGAGACAGAAGAAGAAAAGAGGGAAAGAGAGTAGAAGAACACAAAGGACGAACAGGAAGATGTCCAAGTGTGAGATCAAAATTATGACAAGAAGATTGCGAAAGATAAATAGACGGACTCCATTGGAGTGACGGAGGCTTTGGAGCTCCGAAGAAGTAAACAAGATCAAAAGGGGGGAGGGGGGAAGGGGGGGAATTATCGTAATGATCCAACGACCCTGAGGAATAGGCCTGAAAGGGCGACGATAGCATTGAAATGATTGAATTACACCGACAAGAAAAGACGATGGAGATGGAGGGAGGGAGATAAAGATTCAGGGAAGAAAGAAAAGAACCGAAACGAATTAAATGAAATAATTAATCACGGAGGTGACAGGGTGAGGTGGAGGGAGGGAAGGAAGGGGGCTGTTGTTGTTGTTGCGGAAGGGAAGATTGTTGGGACAAGAGGGGGTGATGCTTTGAAGCGATGGGCTCTGGGAACTCCCTTGACGCTTAGATTGAGTGGGAGAGGGGGGAAGGAGGGGGAGAAGGAGGGAAGAGGTGAAGGGGGAGGAAAGGAAGAGGGAGAGGGGGGAAGGAGGGGGAGAAGGAGGGAAGAGGTGAAGGGGGAGGAAAGGAAGAGGGAGAGGGGGAGGGAAGAAAGAAAGGTAGGAGGGAAGAGAGAGGAGGGAGGAAAGAATGGAGGTAGGCAAGAGGGCAGGGAGGGAGAAAAGGAAGAAGGAAGGAAGGGAGGGAAGAAAGGAGGGAGTGAGGAAAGAATGGAGGGAGGCGGGGAAGAGGAAGGAATGGAGGGAGGAAAGGAAGGATGGAGAAAGGGAGGAGAGGAGGGAGGAAGGAAGGGTGGGAAGGGAGGGAGGAATGGAGGGAAGAAAGGGAAAGAAAAGAGGGAGAAATGGATAGAATTAGAAAGGGAGGGGGTAAGGATGGTGTGAAGAAATGATGGATGGAAGGAATGGAGGGAAGGAGGAAAGGAAGATGGGGAAGGAGAGAGGGATGGAAGAGAGGAGGAGGAGGAGGAGGAAGGAATAGAATGAGAAAGGGAGGGAGGGAAGGAGGGAGGGAGGGAGGGAGGGAGGAAGGAAGATATGAGGAGGGAGGGAGGAAGGAAGATATGAGGAGGGAGGGAGGAAGGAAGATATGAGGAGGGAGGGAGGAAGGAAGATATGAGGAGGGAGGGAGGAAGGAAGATATGAGGAGGGAGGGAGGAAGGAAGATATGAGGAGGGAGGGAGGAAGATATGAGGAGGGAGGAAGGAAGGAAGATATGAGGAGGGAGGGATGAAGGAAGATATGAGGAAGGGAGGAAGAAACAAATTACTTGATCATCTTGAACAGTGTTTCATAACTCTCAAGCTTTGTGAACCCCTCACAGGATTAGATCAAATATAGACATTATACGTTTGTGTGTAAGAATTATAGATAAAATATTTTCTCTTCACAGAAATCGGTGTTTGTGATCAGACTGCTGTCATTGTGCAAACATGATGCGGAGGTAAAAGAAAAAAAAATCCGTCTATTATTTACGAAATGGAATATGAAGTGTCTGTGTGTAAGAATTATAAATAAAATATTTTCTCTTCACAGAAATCGGTGTTTGTGATCAGACTGCTGTCATTGTATAAACATGACGCGGAGATAAGAAAAAAAAATCCGTCGTAATATTTACGAAATGGAATATGAAGCGTCTCTGTGTAAGAATAATAAATAAAGTATTTTCTCTTCACAGAAATCGGTGTTTGTGATCAGACTGCTGTCATTGTGCAAACATGACGCGGAGATTAAAAAAAATAAAAAATCCGTCTGATATTTACGAAATGGAATATGAAGCGTCTGTGTGTAAGAATAATAAATAAAGTATTTTCTCTTCACAGAAATCGGTGTTTGTGATCAGACTGCTGTCATTGTGCAAACATGACGCGGAGATTAAAAAAAATAAAAAATCCGTCTGATATTTACGAAATGGAATATGAAGCGTCTGTGTGTAAGAATTATAGATAAAATATTTTCTCTTCACAGAAATCGGTGTTTGTGATCAGACTGCTGTCATTGTGCAAACATGATGCGGAGGTAAAAGAAAAAAAAATCCGTCTATTATTTACGAAATGGAATATGAAGCGTCTTAAAATCCCCGTCCTGTGGACACCTCCGGAGGTTTGTATGACCACCTAAGGATCCGCGGACCCCCGGTTGAAACACAATGTTCTGGAAGATGACCTTAAACGGGGTCACACAGCCTCCTCAGACGGAACTGTTTCTGAAGAAAGAAGAAGCTATTCGTGTTTCTTTTCTCCTTGGCTGAGAATTGTGTAATAAAGTCGAAGAAAATTATTTCTTTGGATCACTGTATTCTTAGGGAATCGGTCCTGGATTTACACGAAGAGAGGAGAAAATGAAAAATTTTGAATTTTGCATTTAATGGAATCAAAGCTGCTAACGAAATATACAAGGGATTTGGAAGAGAAGAATTCAAAGAAGTTTGTGTTAAATAGATAAATTGATAGTTTGATCGCAGAGTAGTCAGTTAACCTTTGAATAGTTATAATAGTTTTTCTGATTATATGATAAGAACTAGATGACGTCACAGAAAATTTATCGTAAAATTGCATTAAATATTCCTAATATTACCTCGGACAAACGTTTTCAGTTCCTAAATATGGGAATTGGATAAAAATGAGACTACGTCTTCTGCAGTTGCGTGAAGTGTGGCCGGGGAATTGTACAGTCCTTTTGAACCATCGCACGTAGCTCAGTCGCTAGCGTCTTGACATCGTGATTATGCACGCACAGGTCAGGGTTCGAATCCCTTGGCAGATCTTCTAAAAATATTGAATATTTTCCATTTATTTTATTTTTCCTTTATTCTTAGGTCAACATATTAATAATATTCGTACTTTATTTTTCTATGTAAAAGCTATACCACACTAAGGTTTTAACCAAGAAGTATTTTTTAATTGCTTTGTGAACAATATTTTTTTAAACAGCTTGCTGTAAATTAAGTCGTCAATAACTCTTGTTCAATTGTTAATCAATTTTATTCAACTTTCCCCCGAGATTGTCCTTAGATTTAGAATCTGACCTATCTTGACCTTTCCAACATGCACATCTTTACAATGCATTTTGTTTGTTTCCAGGAAATTTTATTCAACAAATCAAAATCCTAAGCAATGAAAGAAAGAATATATGATATCCACAAACCTGCTCAGAGAAGTACTTGTACAACTCTATAATCTAAAAAAAAAAAAAAAAAAAAAATCTCAACATAGAACGTAAACCCAAGTTCGGAACAAAGAATAAGAAAAAGAAAAACAGGAAGACGCATTATAAAGAGAAAATTTTGTCATATTCGTTTAAGAATAAAAGAAAAAGGGAAATAATCTTGAAGAATTCATGTGGGAGGGAGCCTGACGCCGAGGAAGGAGAAGAAAAGAAAGTCGGAAGAAAGAATGCCAATGACAAATTGAGTAAACTCGAATCAGTGTGGAAACGACCACACAAAAGATGGAGGAAGCGGGAGAGAGAGAAAGAGAGAGACAGAGAGAGAGGGAGAGAGATAGTGACAGAGGGAGAGAGAGGGGAACAGAGAGAGATAGAGAGGGAGAGAGATAGTGACAGAGGGAGAGAGAGGGGAACAGAGAGAGATAGAGAGACAGAGATAGAGAGAGGAACAGAGAGAGAGAGAGAGAGATAAAGGAACAGAGAGAGAGAGAGAGAGATGGACAGAGAGAGACAGAGATAGGGAGAGATGGACAGAATGAGAAAGAGGGAGAGAGAGAGAGAGAGATGGACAGAGAGAGACAGAGATAGAGAGAGATGGACAGAATGAGAAAAAGGGAGAGAGAGAGAGATAATGAGGATAAGTTTGTAAACATCCATTAGTGTGTTAGGATATATATATATATACAAATATATGCGTGTATGCATGTATGTATGTATGTATGTATTTATGTATATGTATGTATGTACGTATGTATGTATGTATGTATGTATTTATGTATGTACGTATGTATGTATGTAAAAGAGATTTCAAGTTCTGAAAAAAATATGAAGAAGAAACTTAGAGAAAGATCTTCACCAACGTAACAAAAGAAACGCGGAT
>NC_134796.1:47580653-47583153 GCF_046742065.1 Oratosquilla oratoria
TACATACATACATACATACATACATACATATGTACATACATACATACGTACATACATACATACGTACATACACATGCACACATGCATACATGCATATACACATACACACATACTTACACACGTGCATACATACATGCATACATACATGCATACATACATACATGCATACATACATGCATATGCCAAAAGACATTTTCTCTTTCATAAGAGAATGGATCAGGTCAAAGCATCTTGTGGATAAGAGGGCCATCCTTGACTCACCCTACTGTTCAAGTCAGAACCAGAGCAACAAGATGCAATAAGAAACTGTTATGTTATAACACATTTGTAAATGTTCACTTTAAACCCACTATCGGAGAAATAATATCGGAAGTACAGGAAAAACTGTATATTTCGACTACTATCTGTAATCCTCTTCACCAGAATGGTTACAAGAAGTTAGAGTACAGGTATGAATGAGGTAGTAAGGGGTACAGAAAAGGGGATGGGGAAAGTGGGGGGACTCAGGTTACGTAACCATTCTGCTGAAGAGGACTACAGATAGTAGTCGAAATATACAGTTTTTCCTGTACTTCCGATATCATTTCTCCGATAGTGGGTTAAAAGTGAACAAGATACAAGAACATTTATTTATCTATTTCTTAGATAATATTAGACATTATTTATTGACCCTAAGGGTGGAGTAGGGGCCTAGAAAGGTAGAGGGGTTTGGGAATAAGGGGTTAAAAGGGGGGGTTGAGGGTGGGAATGAGTGGGTTGGGGTTTAGCTGAGGTTTCTTGACTGATGAAACTCTCCCCTGCATCTGGTATGAACCCACTGGGCAAGAGCCACGCGCTGATCTTCAAATATTGATAACTTGACCTAAGTCTGACCTCAAATCCCGAGCGGGTGACCCTGTCTGACCTGGCTGGACGAATGATTGCTGCCATCTAGTGTTCCACGAATTTCTTCTTTATTTAACGGGACTAACTCGTTGTGGAATGATGAATGCTATTTCAGATATCTTCTCTGTTGTTTATCCGCCTTTCGATTTTGGCTTAATAAAGAGGACAGGAGGTGGCGAGACTTTGTTGAATAGTAATAAAAAAAATATACAGGGTTTTGTTTATCAAGGCCTGTCTCTTATCTTATCTGATATTCTTGTCATGTCATCATTCTTGATGTTGTACTCATTATCCGTAAGATATAAATTTATGAATATATGGATTTCTCTAAATGAAAGTGTTTGAATGCTTGTAAGGTGTCCTAAGTTCCGTTCGATTTTAATTTCCACTTTCCAATAATTCAGATTCACAAAGTTTGGGCGTTACACTTTTTTTGAGACACTTTGAACACAAAAATTACACTTTACTTTTCTTGGACTTTGAACAGACAAGAATTTGAGGGTTTCACTTCTCCTTTATCGAACACAACTAATTCAAAACTTTTCCAATATCAAACACACCTAATTGGACAATTTCCTTTTCCTTAATCAAACAATTCAAACCCAAAAACTTTGAGATGTTTGTTTCCCTTTCTTCATGTCTTGAAAGCACGAAATTCGAGAATTTTTGGCTTCCACATTTCAGGCGCCTCAAACCCACGAACTCAGTTCGATGATTCACCTTTTCCAAGACCTCAGGCACCCCAAGAACACCTCTTCTCGTTCTCAGGACTCGGATATCCAGCGAGAAATCTTTTCCCAAAATCTACTCCCCTCGCTCCGTTTTCTTTGATGACTGGACTCCAAAAAGGCGCCCCGGACGTCAAACAGATGGATTTAACAATTAACTGCCCCATCTTCCTCCCCTCCCCCCCGTCTCTCGAGGTCCGGGTTCTTGTCAATTATCACATCCGGGGGCTTTTGTCTGACGGTCCGGGAATCACTCTCTTCTTCTCCCTCTCCTTTTCTCCCTCCCTCTCCCTTTCTCTCTCCCTCTTCTTCTCCCTCTCCCTTCCTCTCTCCCTCTTCTTCTCCCTCTCCCTTTCTCCCTCCCTCTTCTTTTCCTCCCCTTTCTCTCTCCTTTCTTCTTCTCCTTCTCCCTTTCTCTCTCCCTCTTCTTCACCCTCTCCCTTTCTCCCTCCCTCTCCCTTTCTCTCTCCCTCTTCTTCCTCTCCCTTCCTCTCTCCCTCTTCTTCTCCATCTCCCTTTCTCAATCCCTCTTCTTCTCCTTCTCCCTTTCTCTCTTCCTCCTCTTCTCCTTCTACCTTTCTCTCTCCCTCTTCTTCTCCCTCTCCCTTTCTCTCTTCCTCTTTTTGTCCTTCTCCATTTCTCTCTGCCTCTTCTTCTCCCTCTTCCTTTCTCTCTCCCTCTTCTTCTCCCTCTTCCTTTCTCTCTCCCTCTTCTTCTCCCTCTCCCTTTCTCCCTCCCTCTTCTTTTTCCACTCCCTTTCTCTCTCCCTCCTCTTCTCCCTCTCCCTTTCTCCCTCTCCCTTTCTCTCTCCCTCTTCTTCTCCCTCCCTCTTCTTTTTCCTCTCCCTTTCTCTCTCCCTCCTCTTATCCCTCTCCCTTTCTCCCTCT
>NC_134796.1:47585653-47588153 GCF_046742065.1 Oratosquilla oratoria
ACACTGAACATTAGTGAGGAAAATTGAAAACATTAAAAAAGAAAAATGAATAACTGAAAATGCTGTGGTTTTCAATTCAGTGTGTATATGTATGCAAAGTAGACCAATTGGAAAAAGAAACTAACGAAGCAGAGCGCTTTCGTATATTACACCTTCAGTGCAGGATGTAATATACTGAAGATGTAATATACGAAAGTGCTCTGCTTCGTTAATTTCTTTTTCCAAGTGTTCTACTTTGTATAAGTGAACACACGTACCCATGTTCTTATCATCATGTATATGTATATGTATATGTATATGTGTTGTCTTTATGTTCCTCTTATCCCATCTCTATCTCTCTCCTTCTCGCCCTCCCACCTCATTAGTGCTTTATCTCCCAATGGAAAATACATTTAACCGTTTACATTGCTTATGGAAAAAAAGATAACACTGATCCCCTCGTGTTTTAACTAAATAATAGATTTGCTGTAATGGAAGTCATTAAGACAACAATCACATAAATCCCACTGCATAATTTGAATGACTGCATGAATGATTATTTCTTTTTTTTCATTCAGTAATTGACTGATTGATTGATTATGCGATCTTGGCACTGGAAGTGGAAATCAAATAAAACTACCGAGATAAAAAAAATTGACTAATGATGATTAAACGCTTTCAATAATATTGACTTTGACCCAAGTGGTATGTGGGAGGTTGAGAGGTGACCCATTATTGAAGGGATTCCGAGGTGAGAAAAGGTATCAAAAGAGTCTTACAGTGACTTCATGAAGCTCGCTGGCTGAGCGGGTTAGGGCGTCGTTACTTGCGGCGAAGGTCGAGGGGATGGCGGGTCGAACCCTGCCACCGGCTAAATTGAACCAAGGGCATGGTTCGTTAAATTCCATGCTACAAAGTCCTCTTTGAGGAGCACCGTTCTGGCCTTTCGATAGGGGGAGTTTCGTGACGTTAAACCATGTCATAATCATCACAATTTCAAATGATTAATCATAAAGTCTCTCACAGACCTTTCAGTTTTTAGCAATGTCTGATAAAAAAAGAGGAAGAACTGAAAAAAAAAACCGTAAATGAATATCCAAAATTTCCCTAAGATTTCAAACTGTATTGTATTTAATTGCCTGGACTGACACTGGGTGGCAAAATTATTTCTACTTTTAGGAATCTACGTACTGACAGCTTCATTTATCACGATGGACAGCAGACGGGAATTAAACGTATCATGGGAAATGTACATACATACATACATACATACATATACCAAAGGCTTTTTCCCCCATACAAGGGAGGTAGCCAAAACACAAAGGCATAAAAACTACTCTCACCCATTCCATCCCCAACATACTCCACTGCCATACACCTACTTCCCTTCCTCTCATCTTGGCACCTCCTGGATGACGGGTCATCCCTGCATCCTGTCCACTGCCCTGGGTCAGAAGCAGTGTCGCAAGACACAGCACATCCACAGCAAGGCCGCTTCTTTAAATCGGCGACCCCCCCCCGTCTTCGTCCCCTCATGCAGAAATTAAATGTATCCAGGTAAAATAATTAGGAGACGGGTTTGCGCAAAAGGATGCTGAGCGGTGAAGTGTGTTGCTAACTGGACGCCGCTAAATGGGAAGCGCAGAACAGGGAGACTAGACAGAAGGTGGAGAGACACGATAGAGAAGTTTGCTGGAGTGACGTGACAAATGTCGGGATGGAATAGTGTGAAAGAGGCCTTTGTTCAGCAGTGGACCACAAATGGATAATTGATTGATTGATTGGTTTGTAGCTCACCTGTGCATATGAAGTAGGTGCCTGCTATAACACACACACACACACACACACACACACACACACACACACACACACACACACACACACACACACACACACACACTCGATGGCGCAGTGGTATTGTTCGCGGCCACCACTACGGTGGTCCGGTTCGAATCTCGCCCAGGGCTGAAGTAATTTCAGTATCGCTGCGCTGCGAGTCGTTACTCCAACTCTCGTGGGCGGGGAGTTGGGTGTGTGTGTGCGTGTAAGGTCACAGGATTACCCATAAATCGGTCATATGTGAGCTCTGAGCTCTCTCATGGGAGGGTAGTAGCTGTCGATCACGAGTCCAACACGTGATCCAAGACCATGGTGGTGAATCACACACACACACACACACACACACACACACACACACACACACACACACACACACACACACACACACACACACACACACACACACAGAGACACACACAGAGACACACACACACAGACACACACACACAGACACACACACACAGACACACGCACAGACACACGCACAGACACGCACAGACACGCACACACACACACACACACACACACACACAAACACACACACACACACACACACACACACACACACACACACACACACACACACACACACACACACACACACACACACACACACACACACATACACACACACATACATGCAACATTTGTTGCTCCTCTTCTTTCCTACTCTTCGTCTTCC
>NC_134796.1:47593153-47600653 GCF_046742065.1 Oratosquilla oratoria
AAATTTGGCATGTCATATGGCAACACTAACATATGCGCAGATCTAAAATGTTAAGCTAATCTGCGCAATAGTAATCAAACGGCAGCCATTTTGGTGACTTGCAGCTTGTTTGAGCGTGCCAACTTTATATGCAAATCATTGCTAAAGTGTCAAATATGGTGAAGTGGTGACGGAAAATTAAAACATTGATTATTTTAGGAATATGTAATCTGAGAACAACAATAATACAGAGCAAACATGTTCAATATGGTTTCATAGTACAATCAATATTGTATGAAATTGTCATTTTTATTAACAAGAGAAAAAAGCCTTTGGTCCATTGAAGATGTCAAACTTTCGATTTCATCTGATGAAATATCCTTGGCAGCAGTCAGAACGGCATTCCAGAGGTCCTTGGAGGTGTACTGCCTTCCTCCGGAGTAAATCTTCCTTTTCAAGATGCTTCACAGATTTTCGATGGGATGCTGGCCATTGCATTATTTTCTCATGTCTGGCAAAAACACTCTCCAAGTATTCAGTGGTTATGCTTGCAGCATAAGACGGTGCACTATCATGCATGAATACCATCTTTTGTCGGAATGACAAATTCATCTTCTTGTGCCAGGGTTCGAGGTGTTCCTTAATGAAGTCAATGTAGAGTTTGGCGGTCCTTTTCACTCCATCTGCGACTCTAAATGGTCCTACCAGCTCATTACCAATGATTGCAGCCCAAAACATCACACCACCACCTCCTTGTTGACGCCTGATCCGGTGGGGACGTGGACCCTCATTACGATACCATCCTCTCCTCCACCCATCGGGTCCATCAAGGGTCGCTCGACACTCATCGGTGAACAAAACAGTTTGAAAATTTACCTTCATGTGATTTCTTGCCCACTCCATCCTCTTTTTCTTGTGGATATCCTTTAATGGAGGGTGAACCTCTGGCTTTCCACATTTTGCAACCGTCCTCAGGATACGGCATCGAGTTGATTTGGGCACATCAGGAACGGCAGCATTTTCAAAACCTTTTTTGCTAGTTTCAAGAGGGTTACGGCGGACTTCTCTCTTGATCCTACTTATGGCTCGACGCGACACAGGTGCTTTCTTACGAATTTTCCCTTTGTCAGAACGTCCGTTGCAAAGTTCAGGGTTAGTAACAAATTTTTTAATTGTACGATGATCACGGTCCAATTCTTTGGCTATTTCTAAGGTAGATATCTTATAATGAATACTTTGGAAAATTTTAGACTTCTCAGCTTGACTCAAAGCGCCTTTACGTCCCATCTTGCATATACAGTTGGCACGCTTAAACAGGCTGCAAGTCACCAAAATGGCTGCCGTTTGATTACTATTGCGCAAATTAGCTTAAAATTTTAGATATGCTTATGTGTTAGTGTTGCCATATAACATGCCAAATTTCACTAATTTTCATTGAAAACTATCGGAGTTAGAACATAAAAATCGATTTGCATATAATTCTGGCACGCAGTGTATATAATTGTGTGTGTGTGTGTGTGTGTGTGTGTGTGTGTGTGTGTGTGTGTGTGTGTGTGTGTGTGTGTATGTGTGTGTGTGTGTTTGTGTGCGTGCGTTTGTGTATCTTGTTTGGCCTTAAAATTGCTTTTTTGCGTTTCTTCTATTTATTTTCCAAAAATATTTCCCATTTATAGCATATTTTCTTTTTCCCGGTAATCTCAACATTTACTACTGTGTGTTCATTTCATTCTTTTCTTCATTTCTCCTCTCATTTGAGTCTTTTTGGCTTCAGAATATTTTGATTTTACTTTTTTCTTCACAAATATTACACTCTTTTCTTTTATCTTTCCTTCTCCCATTTGGTTTTCGTCCTTCTCTGGTTAATTTTATTTTCATTAATCCTTTCTTTCTCTCGTGGTACTCCCGTTCTATTTTTACTCTACAGGTTCTTGATTTTTATGAGAAAGAAATATATTTACCTATTTACTCTCTCTCTCTCTCTCTCTCTCTCTCTCTCTCTCTCTCTCTCTCTCTCTCTCTCTCTCTCTCTCTCTCTCTCTCTCTCTCTCTCTCTCTCTCTCTCTCTCTCTCTCTGTCTCTCTCTCTCTCTCTCTCTCTCTCTATATATATATATATATATATATATATATGTATATATATATGTATATATATATGTATATATATATATTATATGTATATATTTATTTGTTTATATTTTATCTATTGATTGATTTATATATATATTCACTTATCTATTTCTGTGTGTATATATATATATATATATATATATTATATATATATATATATATATATATATATTTATATATATATTCATTGATTTCTTTACTTGCCTGTTATTTATTTATTCCTCTATGCATATATTTACTTGTTCATTTTATGTATTTGTCTATCTACCTACACTTCATTGACATGTTTATTTTATCTATTTATTTTTCTATACATTTACTTATTTGTATCATTTCACAATTATTATTTTTTTTGTAGTTGTAGTTTTTTTTGTCGTTGTTGTTATTATTTTTGTCATCTGCAAGTAGAAGTGTTATCTTCCGGAGGCAAAGACTTGATGCTTCCTCTCTACTACTACCACCACCACCACAAACACCACCATTATCACCACCACCACCACCAGCAGCACTACCACCACCACCACCACCACCACCACCAGAACTTTGGGTTCTCATTCTTCTTCTCCTCCTCTTGTTCCACCTCATCCTTCTCCCCCCTTCCTCTTCATCATTCTGCTCCTCCTTCTCTTTTTCGTCCTCTTCCTTCTCCTCCTGTTCCACCTCTTCCTTCTCTCACGTTCCTCATTATTCTCCTCCTCCTCTTTTTCGTCCTCTTCCTCTTCCTCTTCCTCCTCCTTTTCCTCCTCCTCATCGTATTCCTTCTCCTACACTTCCTGGTCCTCTGGCTAAGTTCTTCTTCTTCTTCTTCTTCTTCTTCTTCTTCTTCTTCTTCTTCTTCTTCTTCTTCTTCTTCTTCTTCTTCTTCTTCTTCTTCTTCTTCTTCTTCTTCTTCTTCTTCTTCTTCTTCTTCTTCTTCTTCTTCTTCTTCTTCTTCTTCTTCTTCTTCTTCTTCTTCTTCTTCTTCTTCTTCTTCTTCTTCTTCTTCTTCTTCTTCTTCTTCTGACGCTCTCCTTTTATCCTTCCTCTCGTCGTCGCTTTCTCTCCTCTTTGCGTCGCTGATTTCTTTATCCTTTGTTTTATTCATTTGATCTTACTTCACCTTTCGCTCGCCTCCCCTCCTCCTCCTCCTCACACCTCCTTTTGGGTAAAGAATCCTACAACCTAACTTTCCACTTTTTATCGGGAGGATTTCTTTTTGTATCATTTTAGGTCTGTATATATTTTTTTCTGTTCTTTCCCTTTCCAGGAAGCATTTGATAATTTTTTTTGGTATGTCTTTTCTCCTTGTCTTTTCCTTCTTCGTCCTCTTTTTTTTTTTCTTCTTTTTTTTTGCCCCCTTTCCCCTCTAGGCTCGTCTCTCTTCTTCGTTTTATCATCTTCCCGTTCATTCTCTCTCTCTCTCTCTCTCTCTCTCTCTCTCTCTCTCTCTCTCTCTCTCTCTCTTATATATATATATATATTTATATATGTATATATATATAATAACACATATATATATATATATATATATATATATATATATATATATATATGTGTGTGTGTGTGTGTGTGTATGTGTGTTTTGTGTGTGTGTGTATGTACACACACACACACACACACACACACACACACACACACACACACATATATATATATATATATATATATATATATATATATATATATATATATATACATTTATACATGAGTATGTATCCAAGAGAATGAAATGTTCTAGCACATTCGTAAGGTACTCTGTAAATCCCACATTCGGAGTAAAGACACGCTGAAAATATTGTTGAAAGTTGATCCGTATATTACGATCACTGTGTGAACATCTTTCATCAGTGTTTCTTTCTCTGCGAATATGGGATTTACAGTTATTAATATTTTTCACTCTTATTTTCTTTCACTCACATGGAATCTCTCTAACCACACTTTGCTCTCTTCTTCTCATCTCTCTTTCACTCTCGTTTCATCTCCTTTCCTCTCATTTTTTCTCTTTCTTTTTCTGTTCCTCCCTTTTCCTTTCCTTTGTTTTTCTTTTTTTCATCTTTTCCTCTTCTTTTCAACCCATTCCCTCTTTTTCCTCTTCTTTACTTTTACTTTCTCTTTTTCTCTCTCTTCGTATCCTTTTCTGTCATTTCCTGTATGCTCTTTTTATTTCCTTTCTATTCCTTTTCGTTCCTCTCCTTTTTACTTTTCTTTATTTTTCTCTACTCTCCTCTCCTCTTTTATCCTGTCCTATCCTCCTCTCATTTCTCCTCTTATTTCCTTTTCCTTTCATCTCTTTTCGTTCTCTTCCTGTGATCATTTCTTCTACTCCTTATACCTCGTCTTTCCTTCTATGTGTCTTTCCTACTTTTTCCATGACAGCTGTCTACAACAATTCATTGACACTCTTCCACCATATTCACTTGTTTCTCAGTTCCCTCTACATTTAGCTTGATTTGATATTTACATTTCTGTTCATCCTTTTTATTCGTTTAATTGTTCACGTATGCAATTATTTGATGCTTCTATCTTGTATTGATCTGAGATACGTGATTCATTTGAGATTCCATCTTCGTTAGATCTAATAAGCAAGATCAAACCTG
Source organism: Oratosquilla oratoria (assembly GCF_046742065.1). Classification (NCBI taxonomy): domain Eukaryota; kingdom Metazoa; phylum Arthropoda; class Malacostraca; order Stomatopoda; family Squillidae; genus Oratosquilla; species Oratosquilla oratoria. The sequence continues at coordinate 47,597,835 of NC_134796.1, forward strand.
AACTGATGATCAAATTAGGTATTTTCATAACGTCGAGCTGCTCTTTGGAAAAATTCTGAAAAAAGTCTCAGAGGACAACCAGAAAATTTCCAAGGTACTTTTAAACTACAGCAAAAGATATCAAAAGAATGTGTCTCACATTTCAAGAGGTTATATATATATATATATATATATATATATATATATATATATATATATACATATGTGTGTGTGTGTGTGTGTGTGTGTGTGTATGTGTGTGTGTGTATATACTATATACATATATATACGTTGAGAAATTGTGTCAAGTTTAAAAATGTGGAAGAAGTCACCGGTTTCGCTTTACACTCCTTCAGAGGAATGTGACTGAGGTGAAGCTGGCGGTATACACTGGTAACCAATCACACGTTCCCTCCGTGAGGGTAGGATCCACTGCTGCTTTGGCAGGGGCATACAATAAATAACAGTTCTATTTTAGATATATTATTAATTATCAGAGATAGTTCCGGTGTGCGTTAAGTGTAAAATATGATGGTGTGAGAATGTGTAAAATTCCCAAAATTGTCAAAATAAGAGAAAACAGAATTAAAAAAAAATACGAACAGAATAAACTGTCGAAAAAACAGTCGGCACGTCGGCAACTAAGAAAGGGTGTGACGAAGCCGTCGGACACCTGGTCACCTTGTAAAACCCCCCGCGCTAGATTTTAGCTCTCCTGGTTTAACTACTTATGGCAGCATATTTTGCCATAAACTTTGTCCATTTGATGTTCCGTACTTTTTTAATTGTGTTGGCCTTGTTGGCTATGTACAAAGCTCCAGTCACCTCTTTCTGTCTCCTAGCCAAACATTTCCCCACCACCACCGCCTGGTGCCAGCGCGGTTTGAAAGGCGGTGATTTCTTAAATCTGCCTGGTGTTTCATTCTCACTAAACTTCTCTAATAGTTAAGGTGTAGTTTCCCGAAGATCATCAAGTTGGTTTCAAGATTATTCGCGCAACGTTTCGAGACTTTTCTCACAAATCAGTCGCGGGGTGAGTTGAGTAATGAAGGTAAAAGCGGAGTGATGATTTAAGGCAAATCTCTTCATTTATTAAATATTGGTTATGAAGCAGATGTGGGGAATATCCCTCCAGGCCAAGTCACTCGCTCTTTCTTCCATAACCCCCATCTCCTTCACCTCTGTCTTTTGCAATCTCTCTTCCCATTCTCGACAGATGTTCCACATACGTCCAAAGCCTCCTTTACCCCATCAATCCTCCTCCTTCTCGACCTTCCCTCCAAGTTCATTTCATCGCCTTATAATGGTCCTACTCTTTGTATTAGTCGTACCTTATCCATTGTTTTCAAGTCTCCAAATCACCTTAGTAGTCTTTAAGACTTCCATTGTTTTCAAGTGTCCAAATCACCTTAGTAGTCTTTAAGACTATCCGACTGGCCTGTTCCCACTTCTGTTCTTTGCCTCACCTCCACATTCCCACTTCATCCCTTTTGGGAACACCTATCATATTTCTCAAACACTTCACCTTCACAACATTGATTCCCTTTATCTCTGGCTGCGTATGTTCCAAGTTTGTGTCCCGTACAGCATCACGAATGCAGTCACTGTTTCACACAACTCCAAGATACCCATTTTATATAAGACTTTTCATCCCATTCTTTGTGTTTATCTTTCTCTTTTTTCTCTGTCCCTTCCTTTCCTTACTTGTTCCTATTCGCCTTCTTTTGTTGTCAACTTTCTTCTTTCCCCTCCTCACGCCATCTCCCATTAGTTCCCTTTTCCTCCTTCCTGTCCATCCAATGTCTTCGCCCTCCTCCCCCCACTCTCCGCATCCTCGTCAGCCAATTATGTATTGGCTTGTCTTCACTAAGATCGTTCCCGATATCCGCGCTAATGTTTCATTCGCCCTAACGCGATTCCGCTATTCCGTTTCGTCCTATTGATTCCCAATTGCCAAGCCGCCTGTCAAGGGCTTGTGTAGGTACGGACCCGGCGTGGCGCTAATACCCTTTGCCATTTCCCCGCCGAGAATTAGGTCACGAGGAGACTGCGACGTCAGCGGACCCAGGTCATGCTGGGGCAGCGCTTTCGTTGGGGCTTCCTGGATGAAAGGAGAAAGAGATTGTGGTCTATGTTCTATAGATTGCAGTGAGATTGGCAACCTCTATGTCAGTCACGAGATAGGTAGTGGGTGAATGATATATATATATATATACATATATATATATATATATATATATATATGTATGTATATATATATACATATATATGCATATATGTGTGTGTGTGTGTGTGTGTGTGTGTATTTGTGTGTGTTCATTTATATAGGATCTTAAAAAGAAAGAGACAAACACAGGAATTTTAGCAAAATGATTATGAGTGAATTAAAGATGATTAATTGATTGATACATAACACAATGATGGGATTCTTATGAAGTAAAAAAAAAAAAAGAAGAAAAAAATAGCATGTCTTCCACTTCTGTTTTTAGCCCTACAGAAAGAGCAGTACATTTGTTATCATGCTCTAACTCCATTGTAAACTTAATTGCAGGTACTAAATTACTTAGCTTAGTGGGAAAATGGTTTAAACTCAGGCTGTTGGGCCAAATCCGCAGAATGTCATTACATATCTGCATTTAGCTGATAGGTCTGGTTTTAGAACGTTTTTGCCGTAAATTGAATTAACCGGTATCCTCGTTGCTTTTCTTCTTTTGTTTTTTGTACACACGCGCATATGTACATGCTAATATATATATATATATATATATATATATATATATATATATATATATATATCCAGTATTTCACAAATGACACATGAATATAATATGCAGAAAAAA
>NC_134796.1:47613153-47625653 GCF_046742065.1 Oratosquilla oratoria
TCTTGTCTTATTTCACACACTGATCGTGCCTTGGTTCATTTCCAACTTGTGCCTTCTTTATGCCTTTAATGCAGTCTTGCGGCACTGCTTCTGACCCAGGGCAGTGGACAGGATGCAGGGATGACCCGTCATCCAGGAGGTGCCAAGATAAGAGGGAGAGAGGAGGGTGGAGGGGAGTGGAATATATAGGAAATGGAATGGGTGGGAGTGGTTTCTATGCCTTTTTCTTTTTGGCTACCCCCCGTGTAGAGAGAAAAAGCCTTTGGTATATGTATGTATGTATTGCAGTCCCGGACTGTGGATTACAAAGGATTACAAAGGAGTAGCATGCCGACAGGAGACCTTTTGGTCCATAACTAGGTCGGATGCGAAATATGATAATAATGAAAAATAGATAAATAAATGAATTAATAAAGTTATGATAATATAAATAATAATAGATAAAATAAATAGGTACATACATATACCATACATATACCAAGGCTTTTTCCCCCTTACAAGGGGGGTAGCCAAAAAGAAAAAGGCACAAAATCAATCCCACCCATTCCACCCCTGAATACACTCCACACCCCTCCACCCTCCCTCTTATCTTAGCACCTCCTGAATGACGGGTCATCCCTGCACCTTGTCCACTGTCCTGGGGCAGAAGCAGTGTCGCAAGACACAGCACATCCACAGCAAGGCCGCTTCATTAAATCGGCGACCCCCCCCCTCTCCGTCCCCCTATAAATAGGTTTAAGTTAAATAATAAATAAACGGTAATAGTAAATAATGATAAATGGATAGATAAATAATAATAAATGATAAACAAATAATAATAAACAAACAGGCAAATAACAAACAAATAAACAAATAACGAACAAATACTCAAAGTCCTCCTTAATCCCTTGTACAAGCCTATTTGACACGGGGCTAATTTGGTAACCGATAGTGCTTGCTTCAAGTTAACGCACCCAGCAAGTAAGTGTTCACACTAGGATAGTTTGGAGGCAAGTGCACTAACTTTCCGTTGGCATTGAGCAAATAGGGGTGGTTTACTAGTTGCTAGGACTAGTGGCCACTAAACTAGCCGCGTGTCAACTAGGCTTCACTCGAAGTCCTACTTAAGTTTTTGGTCTTTTTTTTTCTATTTTTTTTTTTTTTTTTTTTTTTTTTGTGGCAGAGTATAAACGTCTTTCGTTTATGTTTTGCTTAAGGTTCTGCCTCTACCTTGCGTCTGCATCTTTTAAAACATCTCTAACTTATTATTTACTATTTACCTGTTTGTTTATTATTTAACTATACCTATGCATTTATTGATTTTATTTGTCATTATTTATATTATAATTTTTGTTTATTCATATGTCATAATTATATTTTTTTCTCATCCGACCTAGTTATGGACCAAAAGGTCTCCTGTCGGCATACTCCGCCTTTGTAATCCTTGTAATGGTGTGCTGGTGGTTTGATCGAAAGCGTGTTGGTCTCGCATATGCTTAGTTGTGGGTTCGAGTCGCGCACTCCTCTCCGATTCCCAGCAATGACTGTTATTTGCCTGAACAGACCAAGCTAATAACAGGTAAAATATGGCCGCTTCAGCCTGTAGGCGGGCACTCCGCACCCTCTAGTTTATGCCATTGCTAAACTGGGTTGTCACAGGAAGTTCAGATAAACATTTTCGCAAATCACGTAAATCCTGCATTTAATGTTCTACAGTTTATGTGCCGCGATCCTTATTTGGGTCGGCAGTATTCATATACGGCTCTGCTTAATAAAACTGGTGTGCTCTTTCCATAAACAAAATGTTATTAACATTGTGCTCGGCCTAATTTAGCCCGGTCGTGTTTCACCTATTTTCCAGCCAAAACATCTGTTGCTTATATATATATATATATATATATATATATATATATATATATATATATATGAATATGTATGTGAGTATATAAATATGTATATGTCTGCACACACACACACACACACACACACACACACACACACACACACACACACACACACACACACACACACACATATATATATATATATATATATATATATATATATATATATGTAAATATATATGCATATATATATATATATATATATATATATATATATATGTATATATATATATAATCACGAAGAACGCAGTCCGAGTAAAAGGAGACTTAGAAGAAAATGTAGCTTCTATATTTCAGCGAATAGGTATAGCCCTCTTCAGGAAAGTACAGATTACAAGAAATGATACATAGATAGACATACATATACCAAAGGCTTTTTCCCCTTACACGGGGGGTAGCCAAAAAGAAAAAGGCATAGAACCACTCTTACCCATTTCATCCCCTACATATTCCACTCCCCTACACCCTCCTCCCTCCCTCTCATCTTGGCACCTCCTGGATGACGGGTCATCCCTGCATCCTGTCCACTGCCCTGGGTCAGAGACAGTATCGCAAGACACAGCACATCCACAGCAAGGACGCTTCATTAATTCGGCGACCCCTCCTCTCCGTCCCCACATGCAGAAAAGGAGAAGACGGAGAGAGATCCTTTCGGGCTGCGTCAAATTATTTCTCATACATACTTCCTCGGCCCCCATTCCCCACCCACTCCCCCTCATGCATCACAGCATGATCCCTTTTACCCCATCCATCCATCTCACCCTAGGACGCCCCCTCATATTCATTCCTTCCACCTCTGGCTTACACACCTCTTTTGCTAATCGTTCTTCACTCATTCTTTCCATGTGTCCAAACCATCCTAATACTCTTCCCTAACCCTATCTCCCAACTCCCTTTCCACCCCTGTTCTCCTCCTCACCTCCTCATTTCTCACTCTATCTAGCCTAGTAACCCCTATCATACTTCTCATACATTTCATCTCAAACATATTCAAACTCCTCTCTTCCTCTCTTATGTTCCATGTTTCTGCACCGTACAGTGCTTTTGGCACAATCACTCCTTCATGTAACTTCCTCTTAGCATCCATTCCCAGATGTCTGTTTCTCATTACACTTTTTGATCCACCAAGGCATTTACTCGCTTCTCTCAATCTACATTCTACCTCCACCCCCACTCCTCCCTTTGCTGCCTCATTCGCACCCAAGTATCTAAAACTATCCACTTCCTCCAGTCTCTCTCCCTTAATGCTCACTTCCAGCCTGCTTTCACTCTCTCCCCTTGTACATCTCATCACCTTACTTTTGCCCACATTTATCTTCACCTTCCTTCTTTCAAACACCTTCTCAAACTTCTATCACTAACTTTCTCAATCCCTCATCTGATCCTGCTACTGGCGCAGTGTCGTTAGCAAACAGCAATTGGCTCATCTCCCACTTTTCTCCATTTTCTTTAACCATCTCCAACCCCTGACCCACCACCCTTGCATTCACCTCTCGCACCACCCCATCCATGTATAGATTGAACAGCCAGGGTGACATAACACATCCCTGACAAAGTTCCACCTTTACCTCAAACCACTCACTCTCTTCATTTCTTATCCTGGAACATGCTCTACTACTCTCGTAAAAACTCTTGACAACTCCTAAAAGCTTTCCTCCTATCCAGTATATCTGCAATACCTTCCACAGTGCCTTCCTATCTACCCTGTCATAAGCCTTTTCCAAATCCATAAAAAACCCAAAACATCTTTTCCTTTTCCTATAGCTTTCTTACATATCTATCTTCCCACAAAAATCTGATCTACACATCCCCTACCTGTCCTAAAACCACACTGTTCCTCACCAATTACTATCTCTGTTCCTCTCCTAATCCTCTCAATCAAGACTCTCCCATAAGCCTTCCCAACTACACTAACAAGCTGATCCCTCTGAAACTATTACATTCACACTACTATACTCACAACAAATGATAGAGACATAAATACAATTGAGATTTAAGTGGAGTAGGAACAGATATAGCTAGACACAAGACATTCCGTCACGCAGGGTGGAGTCAGAAGGGAGGGGATATGTGGGTAGAGGTGTGAGGTCAGAAAGAATGCGGGGTCAGGTGTAGTGGGGGAGCGGGGTCAGGGAGGTAAAGATTTTTAACCAAACGGCTCACAGCTAACCGTGAGATTATGTCCGGGGACCATTGACCTTTGGATATTTTCAAGTTCGGACATTCTTTTAATAAGGTAGATTCAACAAATTTTCTCCTGAAGCTGTAGTTGGACTTAAACAATATGAAGCTTATAAGAACGCATTTATTAAACATTTTAGTCAAAGTGTGATCAGGATCCTATCAGGGCTTTGGTTAGAATGATAAAGAAATTAAAAAGAAATAAATCTGACACAGAATTTTTAGCAAAATTAGATGGTCTAAGGACATGAATTCTATGTTGAAGGATGATACTTTTAACTTTTTTTTAGCCAGTTTATGCAGAAATAGTTTTAATAGCTTTTTGTATAAGATTTTTTCAAGTGTGTATTTCCAGCAAGCCCTGTAAGAGGGTAGTAGAAAATGGTTGGTCGGGAAGACCAAAGGTAGCTGCCGAGCCCTGTAAGAGGCTCGTAGACAAGAAATTAGACAAGAAAGGTAGATAGAGGGGTAGGTGGCGAGAATTTAATTTTCATTAGTTGGGTGTTTGATAAACAAGAGTTCGTAGGCGAAAAAATTGCACAACTTCACTCCTCGCATAAAAGTTTACAAACAACAGCTGGGGACCCAATTTCATTGCTGTATTATACTAATGTAACAGTATGTAAACTAATTCAGTAGTGCGTTGATTTCGAGATTGCTTGAGTAAGCTGTATTGCTTATGGGATTTGTAACAGCCTTTCTGATTGGAGAAAGGGTGGAGGAGGAGAAAATTCAATTGGTTCATGGGAGTAAAGTCACGCCCTTAGGGGAGGTACTTAGATGTAAATGTAAAGGTCATTGGACTAAAGAAATCATGACGTCAATGCGAGCTGACCTAGTGATCAAATTGAGGATTTCAGATGGGAGCCCATTGGTGTAATTCAGAGAACCAACTGTATATTTTCGGGAAGAAAAGAAAGAAAAAAATTCCATTTAATTCCCCTATCTTAGGCAGGGTAACATTAACAAGAATACTGTGTGTGACTTTCATACGGAAAAGCAGTGATGAAAAGAATGTAGAAAGTGAGAGACGAAATACAAAACTATAAAAAGGAACAATAGACGGAGTAACAACCTTGGTTATATATATATATATATATATATATATATATATATATATATATATATATATATATATATATCAGTATACACACACACACACACATACATATATATATATATACATATGTTGTTACTTGTCATAATCATCCCAGAATCCATTTCAGTTATGCTTATTTCATTATTAGCACTAAGATATGATTTTTTGTTAGTGAATATACCGTACATTCCAGTATATGTATTTGTACTTGGTCATAATCATAACAACTTTTTCCCATACATTAGCTAATCAAAATGATATTCAAGATATAGATGCGTTTTATTTCCACCAGAAACCTGAAAGAACTTTCTGTACAAAAAAAAAAAAAAAAAAACAGCCACATCTAAACCATTATGGTTTCTTAGAATGAACAAGAGAGAGATAGAGAGAGAGGGACAGACAGAGAAAGAAAGAGAGAAAGGAAGAAAGAGGGAGAGAGAGACAGACACAGCAGACAGACAGACAGACAGACAAACAGACAGACAGACAGAGCAGACAGACAGACAGACAGAGAAAGATGTGGGAAGAAGAGAGAAAGAGAGGAAAGAAGAAACAGGGAGAGAAAGACAGACAGACAGAGAAAGATGTGGGAAGAAGAAAGAAAGAGAGAAAGAGAAAGAGAGACCTCCATTGTTCATTTCACTTTTTGCCATTACTTCTGCTCACTTTAACTTGTTTGGATCCTGCATGTCGATTAATTTTCAATGTTCTCGATTTTTCACGGAGGTATTCCGTTTTTCGACTTCCCCCTCCCACCCCTTTGTTGTTGGGTTTTAATTTTTACACATTCTCCGTCGTTGCCGGAGTGTTCAGGGTGCATATTTGAATACGCTCGCAGGTTGGCTTATTTGTGTGTAGGCGACGCTGCCTCGGCTGAAGCAAAGTAAGATGTGTGGGGTAGTTAATATTGTGCGCGTGTTTCTGCATGTGCATTTGAGTATTGGTATAATGTACTACATACGTATAGACACACTAACGCACACACATGCACATACACACGCACTCTCTCTCTCTCTCTCTCTCTCTCTCTCTCTCTCTCTCTCTCTCTCTCTCTCTCTCACACACACACACACACACACACACACACACACACACACACACACACACACACACACACACACACACACACACACACACACACACACACACACACACACAACGGAGAATGGAAAAACAAGATTACACGAAAAAAAAGATAATTACAGAAGAGATCTGAAAAAAATAGCTTCCCACACAGAGCGATAGATACTTGGAACAAATTAGCCAAAGAAACAGTGTGTGCAAACACTATTCAAGATTTTAAGAAAAAAATTGATGCTGAGAGATACAAAGACGGGTCACCACGAGCATAGCTCCCTTACCGTATAATACAACTAGGTAAATACAAGTAGATACACACACACACACACATACTCTCTCTCTCTCTCTCTCTGTCTGTCTCTCTGTCTCTCTGTCTCTCTCTCTTTCTCTCACACATATGATATATATATGTATATATATATATATATATATATATATATACATATATATACATACATATATATATATATATATATATATATATATACATATATATATTTATATATATACATATATACATACATACATACATACTTACACTGATCCATGCATGCACATAAGTATATATCTGTGTATCTATATACCAAGGGCTTTTTCCCCCTTATCAGGGAGGTAGCCAAAGTCATCCCTACCCATTCCATTCCACTCCACCATTGTCTCATCTTAGCTCCTCATGGATGACGGGTCATCCTTGTATCCCGCCCACTGCCCTGAGTCAAAAGCAATGTAGTAGGGCACAGCACACCCACAGGAAGGCAGCTTCATTTAATCGTCAACCCCCCTTTCTCCATCCCCTCATGCAGAAAAATAGACCAGACGGGGAGAAATCCCTTCGGGCTGCGTCAAAATATCATTCCCACATAATTACTCCCTACCCCCGCATCCTCCAACCACTTCCTTGCATTACAGTATCATTTATACACAGCCATTCTCCATTCACCCTTTTCTCCCGTCTTCCCCCCTCCCCGCTGAAAAAAATATTCCCCTTACTACTCAACGCCCCTTTCAACCCATCCATCCATCCATCTCATTCTCGGTCGCCCCCTCATTTTCACTCCATCCACCTTTGCCTTCCACACTTCCTTTACCAATCTTTCTTCACTCATTCTGTCCATATGTCCAAGCCATCTTAATATTCTTTCATTAACCCTATCTCCCGTCTCAAATTCTCTTACTCATCCCAATTTCACATCTGCGTTTTTGCCTTCTTTATCTTATGTTTTGCTTCTCTTTTTTTTTTCTTTGTACCTCTCATATGTTTCTCTCAACCTACTATGCAACCAGTTCGTGAATGCACGCTTCTTCTCTTCTACCATCTTCTTCACTTCATCATCCCACCACTCACTACTCTTCCTTCTATTCCCTTCCATCTCTCTTATTCCATACAACATCTTTGCGCTTCTTGTTACTCCTTCCTTGAAACACCCTCATTCCTCCTCCACTCCTACCTCTATCTTTCACCATCTCTCACACTTCTCTCAGCGTCTCCTTATATTCCTGCCTCTTTTCCCTCTCATTTAAACAGTTTACTCCAAGCACCTATCTATCTTCTGTCCTTTTCCTGTTTCTACATCTATCCTCCACTCTATACTTACCTTCCACCTATCTGGCCGCAAGCGACTAAAGCATATGCAACGGTCTTCTCCACACATGTCAAAAATAATTATTCTACCTGCCTTTCATAGTAACTTTTAAAGATAAGACCACATTCTAATGAAAGAAACGCAGCCTCCAGAGTGGTTGCTCTATCATTAAATGGTTTTGCAGAATTGTTTTATAGCAAATTCGCTAACTACGGCATTTATGGTTCAATTTTTGCAAAATCAAGGACTGGATAGAAGAGAATTCAATATGAAAAAATGATTGCAGCAGGTTTCATAGCGATATGTTAAAAAAAATTGAAATCCACGACTTCTCACTTTTTATTGGCCTATCACACAACATACACTTGCTAAACGACCATCGAATATGTTTCAATTACTTGCTTCCAGATTTATTTTTTAAAAATATAGATGTATATAAATTACAAGGAACTTGAGAAAAAATATATTTTGAACTGTGACTGGACAAGCTTGATGAAAATGGCCAATTTTACCAAGAAAGCGCATTTTTCCAAATTTAAATGGTTTGCGGGCTCACGAAAATAGTTTTTTTTTGTCCTATAGCTTTGCATGACTCAATTTTTTGTCTATAGGCACCTTAATAATCCAGGGTGCAGACAGTTCAACCTAATAATTCCTACTATATTTCTCAGACATTTCATCTCAAGTTTTTGTGTTAAAGCTTGTGAGAAAGCTTTGGGAAAAAGTAAGGACTCAATTTTTTTTTTACCATTATGGACTTGGAAAACACTTATGACAGTGTAGACAGGAAGGCACTCTTGGGGGTTTTGCAGATATACGAAGTTGGGGGACAATTATTAAGGGTAGTCAAAAGTCTTTACGAGAGTAGTAGACCCTGTGTTAGAGTGAAAAATAGAGTGAGTAGTTTAAATTAAAGGTGGGATTGCATCAAGGCTGTGTCATGCTGCCATGATTGTTCAATGTGTACATGGACTGGGTGGTGCTTGAAGTAAAGGCGAGGGTAATGGGCTGGGGATTAGAGACTGTTAAAGAAAATGTGAGAAAATGGAAGATGAGCCAGTTGCTGTTTGCTGACGACAATGCGCCTGTGGCAGAGTCAGAGGAGATAGTAAAGGAGTTAGTGACGGAGTTTGGGAATGTGATAGGAGAAAGTTTAAGGTAAATATGGGGACAAGCAAGGTGATGAGATGTACAAGGTTAGAGGATGGCAGTGAGTTGGAAGTAAGTTTAAAAGGGGAGAGACTGAAGGAAGTGGATAGCTTTAGGTATTTGGGGTCACATGTAGCAGGAAAGGGAGGAATGGAGGTGGAGGTAAATTATAGATTAAGAGAAGTAAGCAAATCCTTTGGGGATATATATATATATATATATATATATATATATATATATATATATACATATATATATATATACACACACATATATATATGTATATATAAATAATATATATACATATATAATATATATATATATGTATATATATATATATATATGTATATATATACATATATGATTTATATATATATATATGTGTGTGTGTGTGTGTGTGTGTGTGTGTGTGTGTGTGTGTGTGTGTGTGTGTGTGTGTGTGTGTGTGTGCGTGAGTGTGTGTATGCGTTCCTCTATCACTAGATAGGAAAAAAAAGTCTTCTCTGAGACATGTTTCAATTGAAACTGACAGCGAGTAAAATATCTCCGAGCTTGTTCGTATTTTTTAATTTTCTAATTAAACTTCCCTGACTAACAGTGTCTGCATGTGTGTGCGTATGTGTGTGTGTGCGTGTGTGTATGTGTGTGTGTGTGTGTGTATGTATGTGTGTGTGTGTTTGTGTGTGTTTGTGTGTATGTGTGTGTGTGTGTGTGTATGTATGTGTGTGTGTGTTTGTGTGTGTTTGTGTGTATGTGTGTGTGTACGTGCGTGTGTGTGTGCTTGTGTATGTGTGTGTGTGTGCTTGTGTATGTGTGTATTCGTGTGTGTGTGTGTGTGTGTGTGTTTCGTGTAAATATATGTATATTGATGCCCTGGTGTACAAGTGAGTTTGAGAGCAGTCCAAATAAGAGAAAATATTTTTCCTCCTTAGCCGTGTAAGTAAAAACAAATTATCAAGCAAAGAAATAAATCCAAGAAAATACAAAAAAATAAGATTTTTGTTTTGGCTTGTTTTCTTTTTCCTCTATTACGTCATGGTATGCGGAACTTCAGTTAAACGTGAGGCCTTGCCTCACTAGATTTCATCTCTTCAACCAGGGCTCCCTTTCCCAACTGAATAAAATTATCTGGCAACAGTCAGACGATATTGTAGTAGACATCGTCTAGTAAAACGAGTTTCCGCAGAGCAAGCTTCCAGTCACTGCTGGATGCGCGCGACAAAGCTAAATGAAATTGTTGCACCTAAACCATGCATTCCATACCTAGAAATATATGCACACACACAAACTTACATACGTACACACATATGTACTACGCACTGGAACGCAACCTCCTATCCTCTCTCTCTTTCTCTCTCTCTCTCTCTCTCAAAAAAAAAAAAAAAAAAGACTACCATACATATACGTAACACTGTATTTAGAATATTCACATATCATTCACATTCATAAGTATTCACGAGTATATATCATAATTATCATAATCGAATTGTATGTAATTTTCTTTTTGTCAATACCTTCTTATATTAAACATAGATCATAAATAGTTTCCAATGTGGAGAGCTCTGATATCTAGAGCGACGCCCTTTAGGCATACTATGCACACTAGCCAATCAGTTCAATTGTATAGGCCTGTGTATAAACATTGTGTTCGACCTGCTTGAATATAAACTTTCTTAATGAAATGGTATTGGAAGAGAGAGCAGTTTAATTTTTCATCAATGAAGTAGTCGCAAATTTAGACAATAACACAATAGGTTACCAGAATAAAATACTTAAACTTGATTCATCGTTTATGGAAGTAGAAAGCCGTGTGTTTGGGAGGAAGAGAAATGTATTCAGATGAAGAATGGACCTCAGGGTCCACGAAGCCTTCCCTCCCTTGTCGATCTTCTTTCTAGTCGAAACCGTGGTATCTCCCCCACCCTGAAAGAGAGAGAGAGAGAGAGAGAGAGAGATAGAGAGAGAATTATCTGGCGCCGAGTACACCAGCTGGTGAAGTGCGTCAAGGACTTGCTGGGGTTGGGCTGCTCCTTTGTTCATCGTTAACCATTGAATTCATTACACTCACTCTTCTTTTACCTCCTCTTGTTCATTCACTTTGTTTCACCTGGTATAATGACAGCAGGACTCCCCCTCTCCCCCTCTTTCTCTCTCTCATTCTCTCTTCCTATCTCATGATCTCCCTTGATCTCGTCAGTTGCATGGTGCACTGAGGAGGTACTGTGACAAATGCTGAGATATTCTATTCAAGTGAGAATGTGGACCACAACTTGAACAGATTTACGACCAATCGAGACCCCACTTAGGTTGTAATCTGTCTTTCCTAGGGAAAAAAAAAAGTCTCAAGTAGTCGCGTAATGGTACCAAAGTGACGAATCGAAGTTTATGTTTACGTGATTTTAATTTCAAGTTGGTGATATGTGACTTTTTTTTATATATAATCCTCGAACGTTTGAAAACTGAGAAATTCATATTTAATTTTTTCTTCCCCACCGGTGTGTTTTTTATATATTTTTTTTTCTTTAGGTAAAGTGCATGTACTCATAGATTTCTTATGCGTTCATTCTCGGTCAGGAAAATATAAAAATCTTTTGTGACTGTTGGCAAACGCAGGCGTTGGTGTTTGGGATGATATTTATAATGTTTATTTTTTTTCTTTCTCAGGAAGGAAAACAAATATTTCTATAATGGACTTTTTTTTTTTTTTTTTTTTTTTTTGCCTCATTTTCAAAGCTTCTCAGGATGATTATGGGTTTTTATTTTGAAATAGCTGATGACGGATTTTTTCTCTCTAACCTGTTTATATTTGTTTGGTGACCTAAAAGCGCTTGTTGGTCTGCTCTGCGTTGAAACTTCATTGCAGATGCTGTTTCGTCTCCTGCTTCTGTTGCTTCCGGGTTCCCAAAACATGTCCTTTATTTTTTTTTTTCGTGTTTACTGGGTCTCTTGCCTCTATTTGCACAAACGATGGTCACTGTTGGTTCCACGTCTTGGAATTATGCTCTTCACTTTGCTCTTTTTCTCTTTACCGTAGTCTTACTCTCAGCAATGTACAATGCCTCTGCTGCTTGTAATGTCCTAGAGTGTGCTCTTTGTTTTCCTATTTTTCCTCTTCATCTCTACTGTCCTCTCTACTCCCATTTTCTATGGCAATGGTAACCATTGCTTCTACGGACCAAAATTATTAAATTTCTCTTTCTTTACTACTACTATTTTTTCTACTATTTGTACTGGCCATTGTCTCTTTTCATTTCACAACACGAAATTATGCTCTTATTTTTTTTTCCTCCTTACCACTGCTGTCCTCTCTACTATTTATAGTGGTCATGGCCTCTCTTGGTTACAGTTCCATTTGCATTATTTTGCATCATTATGGAGCTGTTGCCTTGCGCCGATGTTGTTCCTCCTTGTGTGTTCAATAGTTTTCCGTTTTTCTTTTCTGCGTGTAGACGTGTTCTTTGTATGTTTTGTTAATGCTTGTTTGTTCATGCTTACAGTGGTGTTTATTAACGATTTTTAGGACTG
>NC_134796.1:47630653-47665653 GCF_046742065.1 Oratosquilla oratoria
ATTGAAGGTTTCATTTAACAGATAATCACTTAATATAGTCGAACAAAAGCAATGTCAAAATGCTATGACATTGATTCATATTTCTTCGTTACGGACAGTGCGTGAAATAAAAATTCGATAGTTTTTTGTAATTGATGCCATTTATGGTAGTTTGTTTGTATAAATTTTAAGTCTGCAATAGGTTTAGATGCCATTTATGAGTAATAGTATCATTTTAAGGTTAAAAAGGGAGTATTTATACCCAGTATGTTAAAAAATCGATTCCTATGATTTTACCAACATATTATTGAAACATGGCGATTTAGGACCGTAGAGTAATATCACGCCCACCTCGACACTTACAACCCTGTGAAAAGTTATACGCCAAGAGGCACTCATTGCCTGCGGCTGCAGCCATCATAGTTGCCCTATTAGACACTGGGACTGTTGTAGCAGGTAAAACACAGTCACTGCTCAAAGGTGCGGGACTCGAACCCGTTATTAGGGAGTTGCAAGGCCAGCACGCCTCCGATTGCCTGAATTACAAAGGATTATAAAGGCCGACAGGAGATCTTTTGGTCCATATCTAGGTCGGACGCGAAAAAATCATAATGATAAATAAATGAATAAATACTATAATAATGTAAATAAAATACATAAATGCATAGGTATACTTAAATAATAAACAAACGAGTAAATAATGAATAATAATGAATTGACATATAACTAATAATAAATGAGAATCAAGCAAATGATAATAAACAAACGGACAAATGATAACAAAACAAATAAACAAATAATATAAAATAGATGATGGTCATTACAGCATCTTGCTTAGCTGTTTATCTAAAAGATTCATAAAGCTTCGAACTGAACTAAATTGCACTGCCTCTGCAGGAAGTTTATTTCATTCATGAACTACACGGTTGGCGAAGTTGTTTCTACCCACTATTGACACGGCGTATCGTGTGAGAGAAAGTCTTAGTTTTATCCCAAAAGGAGAGAAACGCTGGTAAATGGCCTCACTTGACTAAGCCCAACTCTGTCATTGGCTGAAACAGAGAAAAGAGGCCAATCAAGAAATATGGAATTTGAATAATATAGATGATGATATGGTTTAACGTCACACACTCCCCCCCTATCGGGAGGCTAGGACGGTGCCCCTCACAGAGGGCTTTGTAGTTGAATAATATAGAAATAAAGTAAAATTAGAAAAAAAGATAAATGAAATGAAATGAAGTACAGTACAACAAATAAAAGAACGTGAGATAGAATAACAAAAATATAAACTGAATAAGTAAATCAAATAGAGTTGTTATAGCAAAGTAGACGAATAGAATAAAATAGAATAAATTAAGACTAGAATATGATAAAATGAAAAACAACACAACATACCGAGGTAACAACGTCACCGGACTAAAGAGGGTCGACCGCGCATTTTGATTAATTACACCAAGAGAGATTACTCATGAAATTGTTGTTTTGACCAAAGACAGTTAAGGAAGAGATAGACTCTGAGGAATGACGAAGGAGGAGGAGGAGTAGGAGGTTAAGGAGATGAGTGGGAGTAAGGAACGATGCTATGAGCCTTAGTTGGTCAATTTCACCCAATTCTACACCTTCTAATTACGTGTGAATAATTGTCTCCGCCTTAACAGCGTTACCCTGATTGTACCTTAGCTCAAATGAGATCAAATCAAGGAGTGTTGGGTCGGGAGGAAGGGAAGAGTGAGGAGCTTTCTACCCAACTAATAAAGGTCATGATCTGTTGTAAAAAAAAAAAAATGAAATAAACCAAAGTAAGGTGAAATAAAAGAAATTGAATGAAATAAAACGAAATGGAATGACAGAATGAAACGAGTAAAACAAAATAAGAGTAAATTAGATAGCATTGGCATAAATAGAATGAGAATAAAGCAAAAAATAAAACATGCTGAAATAAGTCAAAGTATGATAAAATGAAGATGATGAAATAGAATGAAAGTGAATAAAGCAAAATGAAACAAAAGTAAGAGAAATGAGAGAAAACAAAATTTAACATACAAAATAACATGAAGTAATAAAAAAAAAAGATAAAACAGATAACGAAAATAATTCCATCTCGGTAAACAGGAGGGCTGTATTTTTCTTTATATATATATATATATATATATATATATATATATATATATTTGTATATGTATATATACATATGTATGTATATATATACAGTATATATATATATGTATAATATGTATATATATATGTGTATATGTATATATATGTATATTATATATATATATATATATATATATATATATATATATATATATGATTTTTATTTTTAGAAGCTCTGCCAAGTGATTCGAACCCTGACCTGTGCGTGCATAATCACGAAGCCAAGACGCTAGAGACTGAGCTACATGCGATAGTTCAAAAGGACTCTGCAAGTCCTCGACCACACTTCACGTAGCTGCAGAAGGCGTAGTCTCATTTTTATCCAATCCCCATATATATATATATATATATATATATATATATATTTATATATATATATATATATATATATATATATAATCCAATCCCAATCCATGGGGCCAGATAGACCTTATGACCGGATTAAAAAAAAAAAAAAAAGTGCTACAAAAAATAAAGTAAATAATAATTGAAGCAACGACCTTAATTATTTACTAATTTTTGTAGGTGTTCTGTAAATGGAAAGACACTCAATTGAGCATAGAGGGATTTCTCAAAACTGAATAGAACCACCTGTCATTGTCCAGAAAGTATCTACAAATATGAAATGTAGAAAATAAATGCAAATTGAAAATTAGATATCATTAGACAACGTATGTTTTATCATGGCTGTAGTGACAATACATTGGGCAATACAGTTCGTGTTTAATTTTCTTGTATCATTTATTCATTTTATTATTTACTTATCAATTAATTAATAAATAAAGATATTTATTTATTTTTTTATTCATTTACCGTATATTTTATCAAGACTGTAGTGACAATACGTGGGGCAATACAGTTTGTGTTCAGTTTTCTTTTATCATTTATTTTTTTATTTCATTATTTACTTATCAATTAATTAATTAATTAGTTAATTTGTCTATTTATTTATTCATCTATTCTTTGACAGAGGTCCTTAGATCATGATTGAAAACACTCGCCACTAAGCACTTTACGTTGACAAGAGCCCAGAGGTTGGAGGCAAAAGGTTTAAAAACTTGAGCCACACGTTCACTTCATTGTGATACGATATACCATCGCCCAGAGCAAAAAGACAAGATAAAACATCAGACATTTAGTGTTTTCAATTTATGCGCCATGCAGGCCAAAAACGAATTTGGGAAATTCTTTTCTGATGAACGAAAAATTTTGTGGAAATCGAGACTCCTGCATGAGGTTGATGTCAGTCTCCGCAGTGCTGATAAAGTGTTCAGTTTCAGTTTCATCCTCCATGCCCTTGCTATCCATAACAAAACCAGATTTTTGAGAAACTAAATCCAAATTGCTTTACCTTCCACATATTGTGTGGGTGTGTGCGTGTACGTGTGTGTGTGTGCGTGCGTGCGTGTGTGTGTGTGTGTGTGTGTGTGTGTGTGTGTGTGTGTGTGTGTGTGTGTGTGTGTGTGTGTGTGTGTGTGTGTGTGTGTGTGTGTGTGTGTGTGTGTGTGTGTGTGTGTGTGTGTGTGTGTGTTTATGTACGTGAAGGGAAGCACCTTGCCCATTTGTGTATTTTTGATGGGCTGTTTTGATTACACAAACCTGAAAAGGGCTTCCTTGATAAATTGATGAAAAAAGTCTGTATGTAATATTCAAGGACCGTATATTGAATTCCTGAAAAACACGAAAGAAAAGGGGAAGGGCAGGTAAAACATAAATTGCAATATTCTTGAGGGCACAGACATAGACATATTAAAAGATTGACAACAGAGAGACTAGGAAGAGAAAGTGGAAGGAGAGGAGGAGGAAGAGGAGAATGAGGAATGGAAAGAGAAATAGAAATAGATGAGAAATGAATGAAATGCGAGGAATGAGAAGTGAAGAAATAGAGAAAAAAGATATATCATGATCACACTTACTTAGATATTAAATATTACTGTCGAGAGATTATTTTTCTCAAATTAGGACAGGGACAGATCTTTCTGCAGTAAGATTTAGATTAATCCCTACATTTTCTTTCAGAAGCCTGTATGTGTGATTCTTCTAGTATGTCAGACATCCTCCGCAGTTAGACTCTTTACGCTTTCTTCATATAATAAAATCTATTCCTGATTTATCTTCTCTTAACCTTTACGTAATCTTAATCAACAGAAGTCCTATCCTCCTCTCAAGGGACCGAGGAAACAATGGACATAGGGGTGAAGAAAAAGGAGGAGGAGGAAGAGGAGGAGGAGGAGGAGGAGGAGGAAGAGGAGGAGGAGGAGGAAGAGGAGGAGGAGGAGGAGGAGGAGGAGGAGGAAGAGGGGAAGATGATACAATAGAGGCCGAGGATAAGATGTTATGAGAATAAGAACAAGAACGAAAAAGGTTAATCAAGTGATGGAAGTAATTGAAACTAAAGAAGAAATCCAGGTGCGTATGATGGAAAAAGGATGACGAGAAGGAAGAAGACGAAGAAAAGTAGAGAAGGATAAAGATATAGAAAAGAAGAATGGGAAGGTGATAGTGCAGTTGATTGTGGTAGAAGAGGCCAGGATGGAGGAGGAGGAGGTGGAGGCAGAAGTGGAGATGGAGATGGAGGTGAAGGTGGAGATGTAGGAAGTTTAGGAGTCGTTGAAGAATTAGAGGGAATGGAAATGAAGTGAGGAATAGGAGAACGAGACGAGGAGATGATGTTGTGGGGATGGAAGAGAAAGAAGAGAATGTAGGGACGAAGAAGAGGAGAATGAAGAGAAAGAGAATAAAGAGGAGGAGGATGGACATAAGACAAAGATAAAATGTGTAAAGAGGATAGAGAGGATGAAAGTAGAAAACTTGTGCACCCACGTAAGAGAAAGAGAAAGAGAGAGAGGTGGCGATTGTGCCCAGAGAAATAGGATGAGAGAAATAGATTTATAGTAAAAAATGAATAAAGTAGAAAAAAGAAGAAGGAATAAGAACACAAAGAGGAAGAAGGAAGAGGTGAAGGCGAAAAAGGGGAAGAAACAGGAAGAGAATGAATAAAAATAGGAGAACGAGAAAGAGAAAAAAAGGAAGATTGGGGAGATTTAGGCGGAGATCCGGAAAAGAGGAAGGAACGTAGCAGATACAGAACAAAAGAGCGGATAAAAGAGACTGAGAGAGAGAAACATGAAAGGAAAAAGAGGAAAAATGTCAAACGAAAGGAAGAAGAGGAAAAAGAGTACGAAGAAACGAAAATGGAACAGATGTAGAGAGAGAAAAGGAGAGGACAATAAAGAATAGGATATAGACAATAAAAAATAGGATAGATCAGGGGAAATTGAATAAGGGCGGGAAAGGGGAAATAGAGAAGAGAGGAGAATGAAAAAAATGGGAGAGGGGTACGGAAAAGGAAGTATTTCTGTAGGAAAGAGAGAGAGAGAGAGAGAGACCAAAGATATACGAGATAAAAAGAAGAAAAAAAGAAGATTCAGGTGGCGAGAGAGAGAGAGAGAGAGACCATCAAAGATATACGAGATAAAAAAAAAAAAAAAGAGATTCAGGTGGCGAGAGAGAGAGAGAGAGAGACCAACACATATATACGAGATAAAAAGAAAAAAGGAAAAAAGAGATTCAGGTGGCGAGAGAGAGAGAGAGAAAGGGATAGAGAGAGAGAGAGACCAACAAATATATACGAGGTAAAAAGAAGAAATTCAGGTGGCTTGAGAGAGAGAGAGAGACCAACAAATATATACGAGATAAAAAGAAGAAGAAAAAGAAGAGATTCAGATGGCTTGTACAGAGGTACATAAAAAAAAGAGGAGCGGGGAAGGAGATAATTATTTCAAAAGAAAACGAAGGGAATGTCGAGGAGGGAGCCTGGGAGGAGGAAGTGTTTCTCTCCCTCTCGCTCTCTCTCTCTCTCTCTCTCTCTTTTCCACTGGGCTGGAACCTGCTGGACCTCAGCCTTCCATGTGACCTGGAACAGTTCATACACAAATGCAGAAGACAGTATCCATGGTATGGCACTGAAGTATCGATACTACGAAGAGGCTGTAGTCTGCTTAGGACCAAAGCTGAAGGCATCTACTCACAGTAGATCCATTTCCCAGTCTCTGCGCAGTGGCCAGGATTCGAACACTCTGTCCGACTCCTCATCCCATTCCTACTCTTCTTCTCGTCTTTCCCAGCAACTCCTCCCTCCTCCCTCCATCTCCCCTCCCATCCCCTCCCATACCGTCTACCCCTTTCCCTCCTCCCCTTTCCCCTTCTCTTCCCCCATCCCCTCCTCCTCCCCTTCCTCCTCCCCCTCCTCTCTCTTCTACCTTTCCTCTCCTTAGACAAAAATATTGGATGAAATAGAGAGTAACAATTGGGGATTTGCATAGAGAAACTAAACAAGAACAAGAAAAAGAGAGAAAAGAAAGGAGAAAGAGAGAGCAGGCGATATATTTATGTTTATATATATGATAATTTGGTTTAACGTCACAAACCCCTCTCTATCAAGGGGCTAGGACGAAGCCTCTTACATAGGACTTTGTAGCGTGGAGTTGAATAAACCATGCCCTTGGTTCAACTCGCCAGCGGAAGGGTTCGAACCGCCATTACCTCGACCTACACCGCAAGTAACGACGCTTTGACCCACTCGGCCAGCGAGCTTCTATATACATTATGTGTATATATATATATATATATATATATATATATATATATATATATATATATGTATATATTATATATATATAATATATGATTACACACACACACACACACACACACACACACACACACACACACACACAAACACGCTCGGTGGCGCGGTTGGTAGAGTCCCAGACTGTCTGTATGGCGGTACCGGTGGGTACTGGGTTCGAATCCTGCCCAGGGCTGAAATTATTTCAGTATCGCTGCGGTTCGAATCAATTCTCCAACTCTCGTGGGCGGGGAGTTGGGTGTGTGTGTGCGTGTAAGGTCATAGCATTACCCATAGATCGGTCATACGAGCTTTAAGCTCTCTTCCGGGAGGGAAATAGCTCTTGATCACGAGTCCAACACGTGATCCAAAGACTGTCTAAGGGCAAGTAGATGGATATCAAACGCATGCGTTTGCACTCAGTCGGAAATGATTTGATCCAAGCGTATATGTTTATTGAAGCTTATTTCACATAAGGTGAAAAAATATTTAAAACGTACGAGAACTCGCGTAATTAACGAGATTACTTAATCAAATCATAGGCGGGAGATAATGAATACTTCATCAAGCGTCCCTCACCATCGCTCTTTCTTCGTGTCCCGTGAAGCAACAAAACAATAGAGGTAATCTTGTTTAATTTTTTTTCCCCTTATTAATTTTTCTCTTAGGAGCGTTGACCTATTTTGCTGGTTTTATACATACATATACCAAGGCTTTTTCCCCCTTACTAGGGAGGTAGCCAAAAAGGAAAAGGCATAAAATCATTCCCACCCATTTCATCCCTGAAAACACTCCACACCCCTCCACCCTCCCTCCCATCTTAGCACCTCCTAGATGGCGGGTCATCCCTGCACCTTGTCCACTGCCCTGGGTCAGAAGCAGTGTCGCAAGACACAGCACATCCACAGCAAGGCCGCTTCATTAAATCGGCGACCCCCCCTCTCCGTCCCTTCTCTGCTGTTTTTATGACTAACCTATATCTATTTTTTCGTTGAGTCTTGTATGGTGTATTGAATCTATTAATTTTATTTACACCAGTGACCTCCCTACGGATTGGAGCCATTCAGCATTCCCTTGTGTTTGGAGACTAATACCCATACAGAAACTGAGGCTAATCACTTAGACAAGTCTACTATGGACGACTTAGATCATACCATCCGCTTGCGCGTCGTCGGTATTTGCGGGAGGGGAAGAGAACTCTTTAGGAAAATGAAATGATAGTCATTTGTTATTTACATTATTATAGTTTTTATTTGTTAATTTATTATGATTTTTTTCGCATCCGACCTAGATATTGACCAAAATGTCTCCTGTCGGCATGCTCCGCCTTTGTAATCCTTTGTCCTTTGTAATGTATAAAAGGGGGATGTTATCACCGAGCACTTTTAACCCCTAGAATACGATGATCCCTACTTAGGCGTCAAGAAGATGCTAGCGTCGACATCCTAACTACATTTATTTTGTAGTTGTGGCTGAGTATCCCTCTTTTTCTGTGAACAGCCATGATCACTTTTTCAGTGGTTACGAACATTCTGGGTGAAAAAGAACGAGTATAATAGCTGTAAATTTATATTCTATAATGCGAGCATTGTGACGCATCTTCGTACATCAGGCAGGTAATGTGCGGGCAAATACTTGACTAATGTTGAAGAGGTTAAAGGATATTTGTTAAGGTTTGTATCATGGTTCTTTTCTCTGTTACTCACCTTCTTTGAACTCTTCCTTGAGTACCTCAACGAGTCTTTCTCTTTGGTGTAGTATTGTCCCTAGAATAGAAGGGTTTTTATTGCTAACAAAGAATCTATATAGTTCTAACTGACTTAGACAGTTTAGCAAAAGCTACGAAGATTGTCACTGGCAATTAAACACCTGTTTATAAGAACATCAGAACATAAGAATGGAAGAGAATATAAGGCCTACACTAGGCAGCTCCATGTCCCTTGCCACCTGTAATCGTCTCTTAAAACAAACAATAGTTTCAGCACTTACTACCTGGTTACTAAAACCTATTCCATACGTTAACCACTATATTGGTAAACCAGTTCTTCCCTCTTTTCTTCTTAAACCTGATATGCTAAGAGCGATATGTTCATTCTTAAAGCCAGAACAAGATTTTATTCAGGTGAAGTAAACATACGAATAAGTAAAAAAAAAATAGAAAGATAATTTCTCTGGTAAGTTCTTAAACGAAAATCATTGATTAGCAACTCTCTATGAGACGGAATTCGAAAAATGACGAAGTTGTTGAATGTCTCTTCTTTTCACAATACCTTTTTGATAACTTTTTTCTCATTTTTCTTAATTTCCAGAACTCATGTAAGTGATATCTGATCTTCATAACGTGGAAACTGCCATATATGAAACACATTGTTGTTCATTGGCTTGTCGAGTTTCAGCCATTTTAAAATTCCCTCCCATCTTTTTCTTAATTTCAAGAACTTGTGTCGTTGGTACAAAGCTGAATAATGTGAAGATTTTCTTGTGTTAAAAATCGTGATATCTCATCTTTATATATATATATATATATATATATATATATATATATATATATATATATATATATATATATATATATATATATATATATCGTGAAAATCACTGTTGGAGTTAAAAAAGACTAGGGACGGGGAATCTATATATTTCGATTACAAACTGCAATCCTCTTCAGTAGATACAAATTGGAATAGAGTGCTACTTAAGTAGCACCCTTGACATGACAAAGGTCTCAACGGAGTGAGCCGAGGGTAGAGACTTCTCCCAATGTTCCCCTTTGTCATGTCAAGGGATACTTAAGTAGCACTCACGATTCCAATTTTATCTACCGAAGAGGTTTGCAGTTTGCAATCGAAATATATAGATTCCCCGTTTCCAGTATTTTTTACTCCAGTGGTTTTCACTTGATGTGTATATATATATATATATATATATATATATATATATATATATATATATATATATATACTGAGACATTGTGACAAACTGAGAAATGTGGGAGGGAAAGCCACGTGTCTGGATCTGATTTTTGAGTTTTATTCCTGACCGGTTCCGTTCTTAGGTTTTTCAGAAGAAGCTAGGAGCGAAACCGGTCAGGGATAAAACCCAAAAATCAGATCCAGACATTTCTACCTTTTATCAATATATACACACACACACACACATATATATATATATTTATATGTATATTTATATATATATATATAATTGTGTGTGTGTATGTGTATGTATGTATGTATGTATCTATGTATGTATCTTCACTCTCCCTCCCTCTGGCTCCTTCCTCCTCCACTCCTGTGCCTCCCATCTACCCTTCCACTCCTCCATCAATAAGATTGTATGTCAACATACGAAGAGCCATTCATCTGAAATGTCTATTGTTAATGACAGAAAACTGTTTACAAAAAAATCTTTGGCGAGATTGAGGATATAGAAAATTTCTGTTGGCCTTGCGGATTAATAGCCTTCAATTAGTGCCAGAAGGGTCCTTAGAAAGCGACTCCTTCATTGAGTACCATCAATAGAAACTCTTGAATTTAGCTCGGAGCTACGGTCATTCTTTTGTGTAGGAGATTTTTACGGATCCACCCACGTTATGTGATGCTGTCAACAGCACAAACGTGAGGCCATATAGGGAGAAGTTTGAATAGATTCTGTCCAGTATTTCAGATCTTCTATTGACAGACTCAAGTTAAATTTATATCCTTTCATCGAAAAGAGGTTAATTGTGAGAGTAAGCATTGAGCTGTGGAATTATTTGGTGATTTGGGCAAAGGAAAATGGTCAGAGAAAAAGAAAAGTCGACTCTGAGTTGCATGGTGATCAGGTCGTTTTATTCGTTGCGAAAGAGCAAAATTTCTACGTTAAATTGTAATCGCTACGAATACGATGACAGGTAATTCTGTTACTGTCGGCTCCTATTAAGTAAAAAGAAATAAAAAAGTAAGAACGATACCTTATGGTCTTCGCGAGGAACCTTGTATTATCTAAAAACCCAACGAAGATCGCAGGATGGACCAAGAGGCCTCTTGATTTTTTTTTTTTTTTTGAGGGGGACGGGTGGGTGGATGTTAACCTACAGGATATTTTTTTTCCGAAAGAAAGGTACCTCCTTACGGAAGACAGCAGTGACACCACCTTTAGGTGATTTCAGCTGACATAAAACAAATATTTTTAAAGAGAGGTTCTTAGTCTGTTGTCTCACGCATCCCAAGTATACTTATGTATTCCTATTTTTCTCTAAGCTTCTGAAAAAAGGCACTTAAATGTCGAATAGAATCGTCGGGAATCCACCAAATATTTCTAGTTTTCATTCTTGGTCTCAACTATGAAGATCTGTGGACACTTTGGGGTCAATGAAATCTAGAAGTAGAACCACTGTCTAGATAATAGGTCTTAAATTAGAAAGTGTGTAGGAGAAAGGAAACTATATGTTCAATGTCTGAAGCATATAAGGTTATATATATATTTTTTTTCCTTATAAATCGTTTAAACTACCTCACTTGATTCTGCTTTTTCTCACCATGGCCCAAACATTTATTCTTCCGTAAGGGGATTTCAGTCATCCTCTCAACTGTTTCTATAAATCTATAAAATTCTATAAATCTGAATGACTTTCTTCCCTCCCTCGTCCCTCTTCCTTCTTTTACTCTTCATCTTCCCCTTTTCTTCCTTCTTCTCTTCCCCCTTCTTCTTGTCTTCCTCCTCATTATCCTTTTCTTTCTCTTCCTATTCCTTCTCCTCTTTTTCCTCCTACACCTTCCCCCTCCTTCTCCTCCCTTCTCCAACCCTTCTCCTCCTCCTCCTCCTCCTTCTCCTCCTCCTCCTCCTCCTCTTCATCCTCTTCGTTTTTCTCTTCCTCTTCCTCGTGTTCCCTTCCCCCTCTTCTTTCTCGCTTTCAGAAATAGCAGCAGAAAAGGACATTGACATTACTAACTGCATTTGTATGTTCCCGATTTTCAGCAAATCAAATATCCTTAATTTCTTCCGTATTTCCTTTGAATTGAATTAAATTAAATTATCTGCTGGCAGCTATAGTAAACTGTATTCACGATCTAGCCTAAAAACTTAGAGAAAAGACGGCACGTCACTTAAAGCAATTGTATCTTGCTTCCCTTCCAGCGGCAACGACAAACCCTCCGGTGATAGACTGGGGACAGTGGTGGACGTACGACGGGATCTCTGGACCCAATTTTTGGGGGATTATTAACCCGGAATGGAGCATGTGTCAACGGGGCCGCCGACAGTCCCCGATCAACATCGACCCCCGGACGCTTCTCTACGACCCCAACTTGACCCCGTTCACACTCGACAAGACCACGGTGAGTCCCCTTCCGCCTCACAAGGATGACCTCGAGTCGTTCTGGGCGGGTCGCCATTCCTACCGTCTGTCTCTCTGTCTTCCTTCTCATTTTCTCTCAATTTCTCCTCCTCCTCGTACTTCTGCTTCTGGTGAGGCTCATTCCCATTCTCTCTCTCTCTCTCTCTCTCTCTCTCTCTCTCTCTCTCTCTCTCTCTTTCTCTCTCTTTCTCTCTCTCCTCTCTCTCCTCTCTCTCTCTCTCTCTCTCTCTCTCTCTCTCTCTCTCTCTCTCTCTCTCTCTCTTTCTCTCTCTTTCTCTCTTTCTCCTCCCCTCCCTCTCCCTTATTCGCTTCCATGAACTTGTGCGCTGTATAACTTTTCAATGTATCATTTTTGTATTGATACGAAAGTCATACTTAGAGAAATTATTTTTTTAAATTTAATTTTCGTGGAAGTG
Organism: Oratosquilla oratoria; assembly: GCF_046742065.1. NCBI lineage: Eukaryota > Metazoa > Arthropoda > Malacostraca > Stomatopoda > Squillidae > Oratosquilla > Oratosquilla oratoria. The sequence goes on from NC_134796.1 coordinate 47,643,171, forward strand.
TGAGGTGCGTCACAACACGCTCACGGATTATGTGGCATGTAAATTTATTATATATGTATATATATATTATATATATATATATATATATGTGTGTGTGTGTGTGTGTGTGTATATATATATATAATATATATATATAATATATATATATATATATATATATATATATATTCGAAACATATGAGAGGAGATTCTCTTTTATACAAGTAGTATTGAACACGACAGCATAATGGCAGTTGAAAATATTTATAAATAATTTATCAACCGTCCGGTCGTATTATTACATTTTGCTCGTCTTAGATACTCTATAAAAAAAGGACCAAGAGAAATGCAATAAAGATAACAGTCTAACATTTCGTCCTGGAGAGATTAATGCTCCGATGACGGTTGTCTCTTTGCGTTCTCCATTTTTAATTGTCTAGTCAGTAAGACACCCTATCTGTCATTCTCCTTTCTGGATTGATATTTTGCCCAATTTAATTTCTCTTCCTTTATCGCCTCTACAATATATTTCAATACACTCTGTTCCATTGCCTCATCTTTTCCTCTTCTTGTCTTCCAACAATCTTTCCAACATTGGTTTCTTCTTTGTTGGCTGTACCCTTCTGAGCTTTGTCTCCATTGTCTTTATCATTTGTTCAAATTTCAGATCCGTAGATCATAGCTGGGTTTGTGGATTGATCGTATCTTGGTACTACCGAATTACTGATATGGTTTTCGTTATATTCTGTAGAAAGCTTACAATGTATGTGTGTGTTTGTGTGTGTGTGTGTGTGTGTGTGTGTGTGTGTGTGCGCGTGTGCGTTTCTTCTTTTTTCTACTATTCCTGCAGCTCCTCCATACCTTCCCTCTCCTCCTCGTCCTCCTCCTCCTCCTCCTCCTCCTCTTCCGCCCTCCTCCTCCTCCGGCCTCCTCCTCTTCCTCCAATTTCTTCAGCTCCTCCTTTTCTCCTCCTCATTTCCATTTTCCTTCTTCTCTTCCTCCCCCTCCTCTTCTTCCTCCTCCTCTTCTTCTTCTTCCTCCTCTTTTTTCTCGTTTTTCTCCTCTTCATCTTCTCTTCTATTTCCTTCCTATCTTCCTCCTTCTCCTCTTTCTCGTTTTTCCCCTCTTCATCTTCTCGTCAATTTCCTCCCTTTCTTCCTCCTTCTCCCCTTCTTCCTCCTCCTCCTCTTTCTCGCTTTTCTCCTCCTCATCTTCTCTTCTATATCCTTCTTTTCTTCCTCCTCATCTTCTTCTTCGTCCTCCTTCTCCTCTTTCTCGTTTTTCTCCTCTTCATCTTCTCGTCTATTTCCTCCTTTTATTCCTCCTCCTCCCCTTCTTCCTCCTCCTCCTCTTTCTCGCTTTTCTCCTCCTCATCTTCTCTTCTATATCCTTCTTTTCTTCCTCCTCCTCTTCTTCCTTTTCCTTCTCCTTCTCCTCTTTCTCGTTTTTCTCCTCTTCATCTTCTCGTCTATTTCCTCCCTTTCTTTCTCCTCCTCCTCTTCTTCTTCCTCCTTCTCCTCTTTCTCGTTTTCCTCCTCTTCATCTTCTCGTCTATTTCCCCCCTTTCTTCCTCCTCCTCCTCTTCTTCCTCCTCCTTGTCCTCCCGCTGAAGCCACCCCATCTTGCCTCCTCATTTTCTTTTTATCTATTTACTTTTACTTCTTACCGCTTCGGACATTCCCTCGCCTCCGACGTGCAAATCTATTTATTTCCTCCATCATTTCTCTTATTCCCTTTTTTTTTTTTTGTATAATTCTGAACGATTCTTTTTAGGTCTCACAACATCGTCCCCCTGTTCCATTTGCTTTCTCTTTTCTTCCCTCCCCAGTAGTGAACCACTTTTGATAATCTCAATTTCTTGTTGTCTAATTTTTCGCTCTATCGCCTCGCCTCCCCTTGTTTGTCTTTCCCCTCTCTCTCTCTCCCTTCCCCTTTTCTTTTCGTCTCCTTCCCCTCCTTTGTCCCGCTTATCTGAGAAGAAGCTCGAAGACAGGAGGAGTTTCTCTCCCTCTGCGTGAATGATTCTGTTCTTATTCTTTAAGCCTTTCGTGTCATAATTACTAGAAGAAAAAGATACTTTTTGTTTTTCTGTAAGTCAGTGCTTTTTTTTTTTGTAGGGGTTCTTGTTCTATAGCGTCCTTTCAGATGGCTTCAGCTCTCTCGGTGTCTGCCTTCAGCATCACTTCAGGCCTTTGATAGCTGAAATCATAAACGGAGAAGAAGGTCACTCCATCTTCACTGAGACGATTGACATTACAAATACGAATAAGATGGTATGACTTCAACCAAAATATAAGAATGATGAGCTTTCAGAACCAATCAGTGGCTATATATATATACATATATATATGTATATATATATATATATATATATATATATATATATATATATATATATACACATATATATATATATACATATATACAACACTGAATGGGTCCCAGTGAACAGATATACATTTTTATCAACCACAATACACTTTAATTCTAAGCCATCAACATCGAGAGACTCGCGGAGGCCAACATGCAGAAATTGAAACGTGGTACGGCCAAGGACTCGAACCAGGGCTAGCACGTGACAAGTGTTAGTGACTTTATATATATATATATATATATATATATATATATATATATATATATATTATATATATATATATATATGTATATATATAATCACGAAAAACCCACAGTCGGAATAAAAGGAAACTTTAGAAGAAAGTGTAACTTTATATTTCGGTTAATAGCTGTAGCCCTCTTCAGGAAAGTACTTTTCTGAAGAGGGCTATGGCTATTAGCCGAAATACAAAATTACACTTTCGTCTAAAGTTTCCTTTTATTCCGACTGTGGGTTCTTCGTGATTATTATTTACAAATGTGCTACATTTTGAGATATATATATATATATATATATATATATATATATATATATATATATATATGTATATATATGTATATATATAATATATATATAAATATATATTTATATTTATATATATATATATATATATATATATATGTATAATATATAATATATGATAATGATAATGATATGGTTTAACATCACAAACTCCCCCCTATCGGAAGGCTCGGAAGGTGCCCCTCACAGAGGACTTTGTAGCGTGGAATTTAATGAACCATGCCCTTGGTTCAACTTCGCCGGTGGCAGGATTCGAACCGCCATCCCCCCGACCTTCGCCGCAAGTAACGACGCCCTAACCCGCGCAGCCGTCCTTGACCTTCTCTTTCGCTTCTTAAATCCTCCCAAGGAAGCTCACAGTCAGACTTGCGCTGCATTTTCAACGACTTGAGGCAGATGCAATTTTCTTCTTGTTATTTCTTTGGTATATGTATCTATTGGTCTATCTAACTACCTCAGTCTCTCCAAACCTCTCTCTCTCTCTCTTTCTCTCTCTCTCTCTCTCTCTCTCTCTCTCTCTCTCTCTCTCTCTCTCTCTCTCTCTCTCTCTCTCTCTCTCTCTCTCTCTCTCTCTTTCTCCCTCTCTATCAATCTCTCTTTTTCTCTTACTGTTTCTAATTGCTTCTCTCTTTCTTCCCAACAATTTGAATAATTTTTGTTGTAATAAGCGGATATCATGGTCATTTTTGTTTGTTTGTTTGTTTAGATGTTTCTGAATACTTTCTGCGTCTTGAATATATCCTTATTTCTTTTACTGCTAGTCCGATTTTACTATGTATAATAATTGTTTCTCCTATGTTATAATTCAGAAGGTTTCTGTTTTTTTAATACATTATATTTTTTCAATACATAGTAGCTCCTTTATATATCTAGACAGTTGTAAACCTAGCATCACTTACTTTACTCTGTTATATTATTATAACTTAGTTCTGTGAGTTATTTTGTACGTTTATTCTCGTAGAATCAATTGTTTGATTCTAATTGTGCCGAAAAACCACAAGGAAAATAATAGAAAAGAGACCGAGCGCTTTCGTCTATTCAGACATTTTCAAGTTGAAAATGTGTGAATAGACGAAAGCGCTCGGTCTCATTTCTGTTATTTTCCTTGTAGTTTTTTGGCATATATATATATATATATATATATAATATATATATATATATATACATATATATATATTTATATACACATTATTTTTTGTGTTTCTTAAGAGCAAAACCCATGCCTCTAAAGTAAAGAGGTTAAATTAGCAGTTAGTGATTAGTCTAAACTATGATATAACTAACGAGATGCATTCAAGCTTTAAACATTATTGTGTGTGTGATGGTAATTGAAATATTTTGGATTATACTGAAACACAATACTCAGCCGCTCTGATTATGTTCAATCTTTTAAGTTTCCCGGTAGTTTTCGTTCAAGATAAATAAGTGTTTCTGTGACTTAGTAGGAAGTATTTCTCTGTTTACTCTTTTATAATCTGTTGCTATCAAACTTTTTTCTATGTCTTCTTAGGTCTTCTAAACTTTTTAGTTTCTTGTATATATTTTCTTTTGTTTCATTTTCACATGTTTTGTAGTTGATTGATAATGTCTTGATTTTTTATATCCATTTTATGTTTGTAGTGCTGTTTTTCTTATCCATTCTAATTCAACCTCCTTGTCTATATTTTTGAAAAGGACATTGTGATTAGATTTTCTTTTATTATTTTTTATTTTGAGTTTTTGATGTGGGTCATCAACTTGATGGAATTTTTTTTTTTTTTTTTTTTTTTTTTTTTTTAAGACTTATTAGTCTCGCAGAAAACAGGAATTTGTTTCATTTTTATACACGAAAAAAACATAATCATTATCATTACCATCACTAACACTATCACTATCACTAACGCCTACCACCTACCACCATCACTATCATCACCATCACTATCCCCATTACCTTTACTATCACCATCATCAACATTACCATTATCATCATATTTTCTTCATTACATACACTATACATTAAAAAGAAGTCATCAAGTCACACCTCTATATTTCCATACACCACAATGAACCAAACTTTTATTTAAGATTCCTGAAGAAATTGAATCTATTGCAAAAGGAAAATAATGTGTCAGTAAAAAGCTAATTCGGGACCATTTAGTGGTTAGTTACATGCTGTAATGGATTTTCTATTTACATAATTATATGGATCATTGGCAAATCAGAGACAAACTAAAAAAAAATTGATATTTGTGAAGATATTGTCAACTTGAATTTTGTCAGAGAAAACGTTTTGCCTAAGTACTCCAGTATGTATATATGTACGAGTTTATATATATATACATATATATATATATATATATATATATATATATATATATATGTGTGTGTGTGTGTGTGTGTGTGTGTGTGTGTGTGTGTGCATGCACGTGTGTGTGTGTGTGTGTGTGTGTGTGTGTGTGTGTGTGTGTGTGTGTGTGTGTGTGTGTGTGTGTGTGTATAACATAGTTATATGCGTACACATGTAAACGTGCGTACATAATTCAAAAGGACTTTGGCAAAAGGTCATCCACTTGAAATGGCGAGCCTTCGAAAGCTAAGACGTGTTTGGCTAAAGTGTCTTCACGTTCTCGTGGATCTGAATTGGCGTCGGCATCGCCGCTCTCCGCCTCTCCTTTGCCATTGGCCCGCCAATGTTTTCCTTCTTTTCGTTTGTTTGTCTTGTGCTTCCTTCCCTCGGTTGACAGAGGATCGCCTTCTCTCTTTTTTTTTTGTGTGATATTTTGTGTTTCATTGCCGAATTATTTAGATATAATGGTAGAAAAAAGAAAACAAGTTTCTGAACAATTGAGGTAACTTTAAGTTTCGGTAATTTGTAGAGTAGTTTTTTGATTTTCTCATATGTAATGGTATCATGTTCCGCACATTTTCTCAACCATAACCTTTTACCTTGTGTACGTACAGGATTTAGTTGTACAATTCTTCATCACCCCAAAAAAATACCACATTTCTTATCACATTTCACACAAGTTGATTTATCTAGGTCATTCTATTTTTGTCCTCCCGTTTTCTTTGTTCATTTTGAGTTTACAACTTCGATTTCCCTGAAGATGTTTGCTCTCCCCATCTGCAGCTTTGCATCTTGCGCGTGTATGTCTTCCTTTGTCTTCTCGTTTTCTCTTGCTATTTCCTCTCTCGTATCATCTAACTTCTTACCTTATTGCTGTTTTTGTGTCTATTGGAGCAGGTCTTTGTGCACCATTTCTATTGAATTCTCCTACTTAAATCTTTATCGTCTTTATACAGAAAAAAAGAATAGTAAAGAAGTTGTATAGTACATTCTTTACAGCAATTTACTTTCAAAGCCACGGTGAGGGGTAAGGTCTATCAAGAAACGAATCTGAAAGCGTCACTAAATCATAGCATGTTTTGTTTTTCATCTTTTTATTGTTCGTTAACAGCCTTTGCCGCGTTTTGTCTTTTGTATAACTTGTATTGCTCCTGCCTTGAAAGCAATAATCACGGTCCTTTCGTGTTAGGCATAGTCTGCATTCCTGGGGACGCCGTCATTGCCCCGCAGTTTGTCACTGACAAAATGTCTTTTTTTTTTTTTTTGTTCATCCTCCAAATTGTTTCGCTCTCTGATGTGACGTCATCACCGTCGCCAGGCCAGCTTCCATAATATTTTATAAATCGCCTTCCTGGATGCAAATCTTATCAACATTATGGCGGAGGAGACAAAGAGGACGCTGGGGCAAGTCGACCGGACCTGCCGAGAGATGTTTGGGATGGGAAGGGTGACTTCATGTGAGCTTGCTCAGAGAAACAGTGGGGATTGGTGGTGGTGGCGAAGGAATGAAGCGACGCGTCCCCTGGCGTATGCTCCAGATTGCTTGAGTTATGCAACAGCTGGGATTCCGTCACACTACGTTCCAGTTTATAATGTTTATCTCGGATCGTCCCCTCCCCCCTTTAGGAGCCAGGGTACATGTATTAGTACAACAAAACCTTTCGCAACGACACATGAATATCAAATTTACTGAAAACCGAGGGGAAATAAGACACGCGGTCCAAACGTTTTTTGCCCATAAGAGATGAAAACGTTTGAACTACACCTTTAATTTCCCAGCGGTTTTCAGAAGAAATAGTATTAGCAAAGTATATGTATATATGTGGATGAAAATGAGACTAGATCTTCTGATGTTACGTGAAACGTGGTCGGGTACTTGTACAGTCCTTTTGAACCATCACATGTAGCACGGTTGGTAGCGTCTTCACCTAGTGATTATGGACGCACGGATTAGGGTTTGAATCCCATGGCAGAGCTTCTAAAAATGTTCAATATGTATATATATTTTTTTCCTTAAAGTCTTTTGTCTTTGTAAGTCTCCTTCATGCTTGCCCCTGTTTGTCTTTGTCAAATTTTGAATCTTCGAAGAAGACCTTCCATCTAGTAGAGTCTTGGCTCCATAACTCTCCTACCGACCTCATAACTGAACCATTCTTCTACGAGTAAAGTCGTTCCTACCTACGCATTCTCCCATTCTCCCTAGCATTTGTTTCTTGCACTTATCTCCCACTCCCACTCCACTTATCTCCAACTCCCACTGCACCCACACTCTTCCTGACTTCTTGTTTACCATCCCTCAAAACTAGTCCTCCTATATTCCTCCTCGTGCTTCTATAAAACTCTTCTATTTTCACCTCTCGCAATTTTCCAGCGCTCACACCTTCTCCCATTCTCCCTAGCATTTGTTTCTTGCACTTATCTCCCACTCCCACTCCACTTATATCCAACTCCCACTGCACCCACACTCTTCCTGACTTCCTTTTAACAATCCCTCAAAACTGGTCCTCCTATATTCCTCCTCGTGTTTCTATAAAACTCTTTTTCCATTTTCACCTCTCGCAACTTTCTAGCGCTCAATCTTTCTCATATATTCCTCGGGCTCTTTCGTAATGTTTGTATTCGCGTGATATGTTTTTGCACTCTCCTATCTTATTATATGTTCTATACTCCCCATACACTCTCGTAACTCCTCTTTTGCCATGTCTATCGGTCAACCTTTCTCTTATACTCCCCCGGGAACTCTCATAATATTTGTATTCCCGTGGTATGTTCTTGCATTCTCTTCTCTCGTTCTATTTTCTGTACTCCCCACACACTCTCCTAACTCCTCTTTTGCCATGTCTACCGCTCTAATTTTCTCTTATACTCCCCGGGCACTTTCATAATATTTGTATTCCTGTGGTATGTTCTTGCATTCCCTTCTCTCATTCTATATCCTGTACTCCCGACACACTCTCGTAACTTCTCTTTTGCCATGCTCGTACTCTCCTTTTCTGCTCCCTTCTACTATCCCTCATACTCCCCCTTCACTCCCCCTTTTTTAACCTTCCTTCTAACTTCCTATGGAAAATTACAACAGAACACATACACGAACAAATACATTTCAACGCCCCAAGGTCTCCGTTCACGTGATCAAACCTTGAGAGGATGTGAGGCCAGACAACATTTATACAAACATACACGTTATACTCCGTACTTAAATCAATACGAACGCAAATTAAATCACAAGAAATAAATACACAACCTAAATGTGAATATACGATAGCTTGTATAAATGACTAACTTTCTTGTTATTTGATTTTAATAAAAATGATTGTGAGGCTGCCAACCCCCCATCAGAAATGCAATGTCAGCATTTCTACTGGTACAAACCAGATGCGAGCCAAGGGGCCAGCAATCAGTTGGTGAATGTAGATCGAGTAGGATCTACGAAGTGTATTTAAATTACTTCAATATAGGAGAGAAAACCGTTTTGTGAGTTTAAATACCCGCCAAACGGCTACACCCTTTCCTGCATCCTGCACTTCCTTCAAAATTTGACCACTCATCAATTCCTTAAATATCTCTTCTTACTTTCTTAATATACTTTACTCTAATACCTATTTTTCTTATACACTTTTAATACTACATTCTCGTAGATTATTTGTGTACCACAGCCTAGCATAGCTCCTCTCTCTCTCTCTCTCTCTCTCTCTCTCTCTCTCTCTCTCTCTCTCTCTCTCTCTCTCTCTCTCTCTCTCTCTCTCACACACACACACACACACACACACACACACACACACACACACACACACACATATATATATATATATATATATATATATATGTATATATATATGCATTTATATACAAATATATAATATATATATATATATATATATATATATATATATATATATATTTGTGTGTGTGTGTGTGTATGTGTATCCTGCACATACTAATTCACATTTAGCTGTGCTCTCCTGGCGTACTCCCCTCACACTCCCCCTTGTACTCCCTTGCTACATTACTCCTTGTTTGGTATATTACCTCACATGTTATCTTAATAATATTTACTTCACGTCGTGCTCTCCTTCTTTCACTCCCCTCACATATACCATGTCCTTCCTTCTTCCCTTGGGTTTGCCCTCTTATGCTAACCGTGTACTCCCAATGGACTCCCTGCTCTGTAAGCCTCTCCTTTGTACCTTAGTGACGTCTCCACTGGAAAAAAGTTCCCCTTTGTCTATAATGTGACTTCTCTCCATAGTTCTATGCCATATTGTCCATTGAACATTCGAGGCCAGTATATCTGTTTCGTATTCTTCTACAGAAACTTTTTTTTCGTCTCTTACGTATTCAGTTATACGAGCAACTCTTATGTATATTCTTTCCAACACCATGTATCGCATTTATTTACTCATTTCTTTCTTATTCATGTTATTCAGTTATACGAGCAACTCTTATGTATATTCTTTCCAACACCATGTATCGCATTTATTTACTCATTTCTTTCTTATTCATGTTACTTTACTTACATTATTTTCACATTCTCGTCGTCATTTCCCTCACACGTCTTACCTCCTGACCCCTTTTCCTATTCCTTCCTTCAGACGTACTCCTGCACTCTCTCCTTTCACATTCTCTTCGTCATTTCCCTCACACGTCTTACCTCCTGACCCCTTTTCCTATTCCCTCCTTCAGACGTATTCCTGCACTCTCTTCTTCCCCTTCCATTTCCTCTCGCACTACCTCCCTCCTTTACACAGCTGGAGTGCCATCGGACGAGGAACGTTCCCTTCGCGCTCCTCATTTCTTGCACTGCGGGAGGAACTCTCCGTCCCGATGATTTCCCGATCTTAAGGGGAAGACAGGCCGTGGTTGACACCTGGCCGGCTGGGTGGGGCTGGTCAGGTGTTATGTGGGGTACGGGTCGTCATTTCTGGAATGGCGGTCGTCAACAGCAACAACAACGACAACAACAACGACAACAACAACAACGACAGCAGCAGCAGCAGCAGCAACAACAACAACAACAACAACAACAACGACGACGACGACAACAACAACAACAACGCCATCAACAACAACAACGGCAATAACAACAGCAACGGCAATAACAACAGCAACGACAACACCAACAACAAAAGCAACAGCAGCAGCAACAACACTACCATCATCAACAACAACAACAGCAACACCACCACCATCATCCACAACAACAACTTCAACAACAACAACTTCAACAACAACAACAACAACAACGACGACGACAGCAAAAACAACAACAACAACAACAACAACAACTACAACAACAACAACAACTACAACAACAACTACAACAACTACAACAACAACAACAACAACAACAACTTCTCTTCCCTTTATTCCCATCAATCATTCTCATGTTTCATATTCCCCTCCTGCACTCGCTTTGTCTCTATATCCTTTCGCATCCCCTATTGGCGGCTTAAGATTTATGCAATCAATATTTCATGGACTTTAGTGACGCCCCTACGGATCGGAGTCACGCAGTGTTATTTTATGGTTGAAAACTCACCACTAAAAAAAAAAAAAAAAAAAAAAAAAATAGTTTTTATTACTTCTCCGTTTTGCTTCTCTCCTTAGATATTCCCCATACCACTTCTTCGGTGTGATATTGTCCCCAAGGACAGAAGCGCTGGTTATTGCTGACAATATATTTCACCCACCCGCTCCTGCTATCAATTTCCCTTCTCGCGCCTCTGCTGTCACCGTGAACGCCCGACTCTTGAACCTACGGAGTAGATACATTGTGTCGTGATGTGAAACACTGATATTGTCTGCGTCAGAGGCAACCTGTGCCCTTTGTGCTGTATCTCGAAGGAGGATATGTTATTGTTATATACTGTAGATTACCAGCGCTTCTATTCTTGTGAAAAAGCCCGGTGTAGGTATATTTAATTCTAAGATGGAGATTGGAAGCTGATTAAGTTGCGATTTTTTATTTGATATAAATCTTTGATATATTTTTTTTCTTTTGTTATTATGGATGTATATAAAATGACAATAGAGTAATAACCCAATGTCTGATGTATATTTTCCTGTTATTTTACTTCCTTTTTTTTTTTTTTTTTTTTTTTGACAAAATGAAACAGAAACTACATGTGGAGGGCACCCGGGCACATTGGACAAAAGACCTCCACCTTAAGACGCCATTTTCAGTTATGGCATTCCTCCGTTTCAGTCATCCATTTGAGGAACAACCTGCCAAGAGGATCTATGCTCGCATATAATGTTGCCGAATTCCTAACGTTATGAAAAGCCAGAAAATAGATTGTACACTCACCGTACGTTGAGCCTATATCCACCAAACGCTCTCCCTCTCCCTTGTTGTTGCTGTTGTTGTCATGGACTGTTTTCCACCTGCGATTCTATCCTTGTGGACAATCTTACGTTGCTATTATTGTGCTCTCTCGTGCTGTACCTTGCTTACTTGTAGTTTGACCCTTCCATTGTCGTCTGTACTCCAGTAACACAAGGTTTAGTAACAGCATTTGTCCATCTCCACTGTGGCTTACCCTACATATTTTATCCTGGTTATCCCCAGACGATTTTATCATCTACAGCTACGGTTACACTTGCTATTGCTAACACTACATCGCTTTTATTTTCTCTGGTTTTACAGCGATACGCGTAGCTGTCTGGTCATATTGCTCGCTAAGTCCGCTAGCGGAATCAGCTGATCTTAACCACAACACAAGCCTTTCCTTATCTAGTTGTAGGGATGTTTGGTGTTCCAAAGGACTTCATGCTCACGAACTTTTTCTATGAGACTTATAATAACCTCATGGGACCAATGAAGTTGACGTGACAAGTTGTCGGCCTTGTCTTGCTTGCATGCCGTCGAGGTCACACGAAAACTGAATATTATATTTCCTCAAGATAAAAATGCATATTTGATAGTTTTCTTGTATTTTCGTCTATCTTTTTTATTATTAAAAACCGTCAAAATAAAATGTATATTTTTCATTATTAAAAGTCATTAAAATAAAAAAGTATGTTTAATAGTTTTCTTGTATTTTCGTCTATCTTTTTATGATTAAAAGTCATTAAAAAATAAATGTGATATTTGTTTAGTTGTATATATGTTGAAAAAAACGAGTTTCTTAATATCCCCGCTCTTCTACCGCTATCACTAAGACTAGATACCAGGGAAACCCGTACGTATGGTAGCTCAAAACAGTCAGAATCAGTAGCCAGTGGAGCGCAAATGGCTGGCAAATCTAGCCGTATCGCTGGATCCAGTGATTTCAAAAGCTAGTGTGACCAAGGATTAAGGAGACGTGTAGCTCAAAACTGCGAGAATCAGTAGCCAGTGGAGCGCAAATGGCTGGCAAATCAAGCCGTATCGCTGGATCCAGCTTTTTCAGAAGCTAGTGTGACCAAGGCTTGAGGAGACGTGTAGCTCAAAACAGCGAGAATCAGTAGCCAGTGGAGCGCAAATGGCTGGCAAATCAAGCCGTATCGCTGGATCCAGTGATTTCAAAAGCTAGTGTGACCAAGGATTAAGGAGAATTGTAGCTCAAAACAGCGAGAATCAGTAGCCAGTGGAGCGCAAATGGCTGGCAAATCAAGCCGTATCGCTGGATCCAGTGATTTCAAAAGCTAGTGTGACCAAGGATTAAGGAGACGTGTAGCTCAAAACAGCGAGAATCAGTAGCCAGTGGAGCGCAAATGGCTGGCCAATCGAGCCGTATCGCTGGATCCAGTGATTTCAAAAGCTTGAGGAGACGTCAATGCAGCGATTTTGCTAGAGCAGACGGGACTCATTATTTCTCCTTGGGTAACTGTATATGTATGTGTATGTGTACATGTATATGTATATGCATACGTATATATATATATATATATGTATATATATATATATATATGTATATGTATATATATGTATATATATATATATATATATATATGTATACGTATAAGTATTTGGATATGTATATGTGTGTATATGTGTAGTTGTGATGGATAACTCCGATAGTGTTTAAAGCTCATATCGCAACAGATGAGTCAACCTGAGGGGTATATATTTTTTCATTAAATTAATTTTGTTCCCACCCCCCTAGAAAAAAAACTACGTGTTACCTATGTTTTTTTTTTCTTTTCTTTTTTCTTTTTTTGCTCTGTAGTTGACCCTAATTTCGTTAACACTCACAACATTTGCCCGTGATATCGGTGGTATTTTCCCCATTATGCCTGGTGTATTACCCCCATAAAAGTGCTTGGAATTTCTCCTTTGCTGTACATGGAGGTATCTTAATCGTGCAGTTTTCTCCCCATTCTCTCCCTCTTCATTTTCTCTTCCTCATTTTTCTCCCTGAGGGCATTTTCTCTTTTTCTTCCTTTTGTGGTCTCGTGTCCACAATTTTCTCCTTGTTGGCTCTCCGTGTTTTCTCTCTCTCTCCTTCTCCCCATTCTCTCCCTCTTCATTTTCTCTTCCTCATTTTTCTCCCTGAGGGCATTTTCTCTTTTGCTTCCTTTTGTGGTCTCGTGTCCACAATTTTCTCCTTGTCCCTCACCGTGTTTTCTCTCTCTCCTTCTTCCCATTCTCTCCCTCTTCCTTTTCTCTTCCTCATTTTTCTCCTGCGGGCATTTTCTCTCTTTTGTTTCCTTTTGTGGTCTCGTGTCCCCAATTTTCTCCTTGTTGTGCCTCACCGTGTTTTCTCTCCTCACCGTGTTTTCTCTCTCTCTCCTTCTCCCCATTCTCTCTCTCTTCCTTTTCTCTTCCTCATTTTTCTCCCTGCGGTCATTTTCTCTTTTGCTTCCTTTTGTGGTCTCGTGTCCACAATTTTCTCCTTGTCCCTCACCGTGTTCTCACTATCCCGTATAAAATGCTTTTAACCCCTGAAGACGTCGCTGTATTGAAGGGGTCACTTTGAAATATGCTCATTTCCTTCCCTTGTTTGACTCCGCGTGGACAGAATAGAATCGCCAGACGCAAGGCCAGAATAAAAACCACATACGAAATCACTGCTGGATGGGCTTTTGCGTGCGCGCACGTGTTTGTGCGTGTGTGTGTGTGTGTGTGTGTGTGTATGTGCATGTGTGTGATTCACCATTGTCTTGGATCACGTGTTGGACTCGTGATCGACAGCTACTACCCTCTCGGAAGAGAGCTCAGAACTCATATATGACTGATCTATGGGTAATACTGTGACCTTACACGCACACACACGCACCCAACTCCCCGCCCACGAGAGTTAGAGTAACAACCCGCAGCGCAGCGATACTGAAATTATTTCAGCCCTGATCGGGATTCGAACCCGGAGCACCGTAGTGGCGGCCGGGAACTCTAACCACTGTGTGTGTGTGTGTGTGTGTGTGTGTGTGTGTGTGTGTGTGTGTGTGTGTGTGTGTGTGTGTGTGTGTGTGCATGTGTGTGAACTAGTACCCTTTCAATTAGGAGGGAGTGGATCATATGAATAATTGTCACCCCAGAACGCCCACATAAAGAATCGTCACCCCAAAGCGCCCACATGAAGAATCGTCACCCCTTGAGATCCCACCTGAAGAACTGTCACCCCATACGCCAAATATCAACAGTGGAATAAAGATTAGGTTAGGTTACGTTACGTTAGGTTACGTTACGTTACGTTGGGTTAGGTTAGGTTAGGTTGAACGAGGGTCATGCTTATTGTCATCAACTTATACAACCGAAGAATCGTAAACCCAGGATGGCCCACACGAAGAATTGTCACTCTAGGATAGTCCACACGAAGAATTGTCACCCTAGGATAGCCCACATGAAGAATTGTCACCCTGCCGAAGTCTAGGGTGACGGTTATTCATAGTTAACTTTATTTCTAAAACCGGACGAACTTTTGATTAAACATAACCTCGCCCCTTCCATACGTAAAAGGATTAAATCATCTGGATTAACTCTTTGCACTCAGCGCCACATTTTCTCTTCCCTTCAATCCACTTTTTTGTCAAAACCGTTCTACTGCTGGAATGTTTCCCACAGTTTAATAAAATCACTTAACGGCATCGGCTTCGTCCCCTCGTCGTGACCAAAAAGACCTCGGGCGCGTTTCTTAATGGATTGATGACTGTCACGTGTCCCCATTGCCCGACCAAGTGTTTTTTTTTTTTGTTTTTTTACATAATTGGTCGGCTCGGTCACAGTTAGACGACTACTGACCTAACCTACCAGACATTCATTCGAAACTCCTCAAATAACATATCATTCGACACCCCTCAAATATCACATCGGACTGTTATAGACATTCTTTTACCAGCGCTTCTTTCCTTCATTCCTGATCGGATCTGACGATCTTCTCGATTCGCATGTTGCCTACAAACAATTAGTAGATTATAAGAAGAATATATGATAACTATTATTCATTAAGATGAGACCCTTGCGTACAGCCGAGACTGTCACTTATGCCTTCTCTACTTGATCTAATAGTCCCTGGGGGAAGGGTGAGTCTAAGGGTGAGGGGAGGTGGAGGCGGGGGGGGGAGGCACCGGGATAGAACGGATCCCGGTCGAAATGTACTTTCATCCTCTCCAAAGCATTCCGAAGTTCAAGGAGAAGTCTCCTCACCTCCCCACTCCCCCCGTCCCCTCTCGACATCTGACAGAACGGATCTCGGTCGAGAGATGTACTTTCATCCTTTCCGAAGCATTCTGAAGTTCAAGGAAAAGACTCCTCACCTCTCCCACTCCCCCCCGTCCCCTCTCGACCTCCGAACTAAAGTCACGCCTTACCCGCGACTTAATCTAAATTCCTTATGTTCCTCGCATGACGCGTCGTCCCATCCCTCGACTTCGCCCAGTCCTCCACCAGAGTGTTCCTCCCATCTTCCACCTCCTCCCCGACCCCTGCGGTTTGCGACGCCCCAACATCCTCGACTCCCGGGGTCGACCCGAAGGACCACTAACAAACCCCTCGAGGTCGCCCTAAACCTCAAATCACCTTTGCATTACCAGCGAATTGCGGCATTAGCACCCTTTCACCATCTCACGGCGCGGCGCGGCCACCAGCTCACGGTACTTGCGGCCCCGAAGAAGGCTATTCGGACGCTCATGATCGCCTGTGATGCTCCTTAGGCGCCCAAGGGCCTAATGGAGAATATCAATAATGGCTTCGGGAGGAGGAGTTTGGGTAGAACGAGGTAAATCTCGGCGTGGGAGGGGTTGGGAAGAGCGGGTGAGAGATTTGTTTTGGGGGGGATTTGTGAGCTAATCCCCCTATCCCCTGTTAGACGCTTCTTTCGTGGGGTTCTGATTGATCGGAGGTGACTTCATGGCGGGGAGGTGAGAGTGTGAATGAAGTGCTATCAGGGCAGGATACCCAGAGGAAGAAGTGATTTGGTATATAGTATGGAGAAGGTTATATCTTTACTGCTGACGAAATTAATTCATAAAGAGATTCATCATGTGTGTTTCTGCGTGTGTGTTTCTACATATCATTGTTCCTGTTTTTCTGACTGACTGGACTTTTATATGTACATGTGGTTTTTCTTTTTTAACACTGATATCATTGGGTATCTCATCATGAACAGTGGTTCGCAAAATTAATTGGAAAAACCTAGGTAAGAAGTTTTAAAGTATGTGTTACATAGAGTTTCATGCATAAAAGCATTTGGTTGCGCTAAACATGTATCTGTTGATCTTTAAGTTTCACATAATATCTATTTTATTTTTCTATGGGCCAGAGATAAGTGTTGGTCTATATTGAATCCATGGGGCAGTTATCAGTTCACTTGTAATCTCCGATATAAACCTTACCCTCCCTCACCTCCCTTTCAAATCTCCAATATTCACACGGATCACATAGGGCTGAAGATGTCTACGTGGTTAGGCAAAACGTCGCGCACCCTATGTGGCTACACCAACTTTCAGTTTGCCCTCTCCCCATCAGTGCAATTAAGATATGTATCAGAAAAACATAAAAATGTGATATAAGGAATATAAAAAGTTAAAAGATAAAGACGAAATAAATGGCCAAAATAATACTGAAAACATATTCCTATTCTTTATGGACCTAAAGTGGGTGTATATGTTAGAGTTAGATTTTTTTTCTCTTTATAGTTCGGTATATCTTTGTGAGAGGTTTTGCATTGCAATATTTTTCTTTAACAAAAAACAAAAAGAAAATAGTCAAAGTAAAGTAGTTACAGAAAAAAACAAATAGACCAGTTTATAAATAAGTAGATAAATTACCCTGCGTCTTGTTGGACAAGAACAACATGACGCAATAAAATAAAATTTCCTGTTTATCCTTCACACACGGGGTCTTGTCCTTGATTGGATAAAGTTCTATAACGCTAGCCAGAATAAAGCCTTTCACTGGAGGCACCATCGAATCGAAAGGATTCATTAATTCAGTCTCAACTTCACTTAAAATGTGGTTCCATTCTTCATCGAATAGAATGGCTGAGTGTAAGCAAAGAAAATAATAGATAAATGAATAAGTAGACAAACAAATGAATAGATGAATGTAAATAGATGAAAAAATAGATAAACGAATAAATAGATGAATAAATAAATAATCAAATAGATAAGTAAATAGATAAATAAATGAATAGATAAACAAATTGATAAATAAAAACGAAGAGCGTCATGAGGTCTATGGGCTCAAAATACAATACTGTCTTTGTTTTTACACGGTCATTTGGAAACAATTCGAGGAAGGGATGGAGTCTGACTCCCTCCCTCCCTCCCTCCCTCCTCCCCTCCCTCCAAGATGGATTCAAGTGAGGAACCAGAGAAAGACAAATGACAAAAGTCCCACTTGAGTTCCTCTTCGATGTAGAGAGTGGGCGTAAGGTATATTCTCTTCTGTCCGCCACATCAAACTGTTTAAAAATATGTGACTTTGAGTGTGTAAATGTGTGTGTATATGTAGAGATATTGCATTTGATGCATTTGAATACTTATTTTGTTGAAAATGAATGTCTTTATGGAGATCTATGCTTACTTGAGCATCTTGATTTCATAAATGATTTTACGTAGTTGCGTAATTGTTTATGGGAGAGTATATATGTTGTTAAGTCAAAGACAGAACGCCCATTGCCCTTAAAGTCGACCGTGCTGAGCCAGTCATATGTGGAACAACTTGTCTGGGTAATGAGTAAAGTGATATTTCATCTTCATCAATATGTATGCCATAGGAGCTCATTTTTGTGAATATCAAAACCGGCTCATTAAGGCTCACATTCGCGTTACCAGTCTTTAAACTCGAACGCGTCCGTCTGTGCATTAATACGAGATCCGACTAACATCCAACATATCCGATATCCCCCATTGGACCCACACAACCAGGTGACAGAGGAAAACCGTCCTTATAGCCTCGCGTCATAAGGATGCATTTCCCTTCTTCCGGTCCGCCTCATACGGGCGACTTCACCTCACGGGTACAATGGCCTAGCGGCGCGTGGAAGCGTAGTGCCTCAGGGCTCAGCCTTTGTGCCCTTGGTTGGCGTGGCGTGTTTACAAGGGCCAACCCTATGGTCAGGCGTCCCCCCGGCTATTGGCGGAACTATTCCCCTTCGTCCCCCTTTCTATCTGCGGACCCTTTCCCGACATCAACCTCCTCCATATCTAAACAGCACCAATCAATACTAAACTATACACTTGAAGTTATTTATTCCTACCACATTTTTATTTGTTAAATTATAGAAATAAAGTTCTTAGAATACATCTGGATTTGCATATTGATTTCATACAGTTATTTTACAGGGAGGCAGGCAGCCAAACAGGGCCCCCGAGATGAACAAAATGTGCTGGTGCGAGATAATTTCTGGGCCTCCTTTTCAACACATGTCATATCTAGATGATTGTGCTGCACCATATTATATGTTCTGAGATAAGAAATCGTGTATGTTGGCTGTCGCTAAAATATTTGGCACATGGAAACCCCTATCAGCTTCAAAGCAACAATAAAAAATTATGCATAATTGCCCATTTCATTTTTTTATTTTGATATTCATGGGCCCCTAGACTCTTACGGGCCCTGGTGCGGTGCACCGGCTGCACCTCCCTCTCGAAAGGCATACCTTGTGCATACCTTGTGCATACAGTACTACCTCTCATTAACGGACTAAAAGGGGGGTAACGATGTCCGTTGATGTGATTAATCCGTTGATTTGGAGTGTTTTTTGGGTGGCATAGTGATTGCACAGCACTAAAGAACAGCACCAAAAGCACCGAAAACACAGCGAAAACACCGCAAACACAGGTAATTAACGTCCGTTAACGAGAGGTCTCACTGTACCTTGTGCATACCTTGGCTGAGCTAAGATATGCACACACCCCATGCCCATTCCACATACATATGTTTCCCTTCTATCTTAGCTCCTTGTGGGTGAGAATCCCTCTCTCCCCACGCCCTCTGCTCGGATCAGAGGCGATGCAACAAATCCACATGTAAACTGTGATAAATCACTCCCTCGCAAACGCTCCAATAATCTCTCACCGTCTTTACACAAATGCCACTATAGACCACGTGGTTCCCTCCAGAAAAGGACACGCGACCTGACGCCAAATCGTAACACGTATCTGCCTGGCCAGCGTAACCCGACGCTGAATTAATGGCGTGATCCAACCCAATGCAATTAGGGGTAATTATGCACCACAGGGGCTTACCCAAGCGGTATATATACGGCTTCGGGAGGCTTGTAAAACCTTAAACCAGCGGCGGGCTACACCATATCTCGCATTGAAAAATCATCATCATCATCATCGCTTGTAAAACTAGTTTTGGCCTAAACAATAGAGAACAAGGGCTTACTAACCTTTCTTTCTTCCCGAAGCCTACACCGCTACACCACCATAATTCACCACACCTAAAGCCTCCTCACACTTCCAAACAAAACTTCTTGTTCGTTCCTCCACGGCCACAATAACATCGCCTCCACTTTCGCTCCCATTTGTATAGAGCAGTGGTTTCCAACTGGTGTGCCGCGGCACCAAAGAGTGCCGTGAGATCAACTGAGGGAGGGTGCCGCCAAAATTGAGGGCAAAAATAATTTTCGTATTACCGACTCTCTCTGTCATCCATTTTTGTTCATTAAAGCAGCATCAGTGTAAAGATAAGTATTTTCATATTGTCCAGGGACAATTTTTTGTTACACTGATGTTGAATCAACAAACTACTGACAAACTAGAATTTGGATTTTGTAACAAGGGTGCCGTGGACTTCTGAAAGGGTTGGCAAGGGTCCTGCCTCAAGCCAGAAAAGGTTGGAAACCACTGGTATAGAGTCACCTCCACATTTTCCTAAGGCCTTCATCACAAGTTTTCCTTTTAATTCCTCTATCACATCCATTAAGTGCCCCCCATGTCCTTTTATCTCCTCCACAAAATCTTTACACACCATCGTTGGCACACCAAAACCGTATTGGCATTTAGTCCCGACCCCAATAGAACTATCGCTTGTAAACTTATGCCTCTACAAAGCCATGGCAATAGTACAACACTACAGGTTATTTTTTCTGTTGGCCCCGTTTTAAACTTTCAACATGTTCTACAGTATGTACGAGAAGCAGAAATTTTATCTTGATTTTCAATTCGGATTCCAAAATGGACGTGGTAACATGGTTTTACAAGCTGAGTAATTTTCGAATGTTGATCAGGCATTCTTACTTTGCCACAAATGTAGCAAAACCTGTTTGGATCATTTTTGCATCTCCTTTTGTTCATTGTCAAACCCTGCAATCAATGAATTTATGAAACACACTCTCACACGTACATACATATATATAAGCGTGTGTGTATGTGCATGTGTGTGTGTATAGACTTGCAAAGCCTCACACATCCCATTCCTACACTGATCATCTGCAGAAAAAAACGAGAAATATGACAACACAGCCATACAAATCGTTACTTGAGGTCCTTGAATGTATATCTAAACCTTTCTAGTGTAACTAATTACTTTTATGTACCTTATTGCGTAATTAAATAATAAATTTGTGAAATTTTTCAGAAAATGACTTTATTATTTGTGTAAAAGTAATAATAAAAAAAATGGAAAATGGAAAAATAACGTGAAAACTAGAGCTAATAAAAAAACAAAACGGATTTCAGATTTGAATTCATCGTGTTAAATTTACTTCGAATCAATCAAAAACAATCTTGACAACAAAAATGACGAAGACAAATGTAATGAAAAAGTCACTTTACGTCACCAGACCCCATTTTCTTTTTGTGACCTGGAACATACCCGACAACCCGTTTTCTTCTGCGTCGTCACGTACCAACCCGCAAGACTTCCTCACGCTCCACCTGACGACGAAGCTTAAGGGGAGGGTTAGGGTAGTGGATGGGGGTGGAGTGGGTAAGGGAGCAGGGTGGAGTGAGTTAGGGAGCAGGGTGGAGTGAGTAAAGGGGCAGGGTGGAGTGAGTTAGGGAGCAGGGTGGAGTGAGTTAGGGAGCAGGGTGGAGTGAGTCAGGGAGCAGGGTGGAGTGAGTTAGGGAGCAGGGTGGTGTGAGTAAGGGTGGAGAGTGGATTGAGTAAGGGTGGAGAGTGGAGTGAGTAAGGGAGCAGGGTGGAGTGAGTTAGGGAGCAGGGTGGTGTGAGTAAGGGTGGAGAGTGGAGTGAGTAAGGGTGGAGAGTGGAGTGAGTTAGGGAGCAGGGTGGAGTGAGTAAGGGTGGAGGGTGGAGTGAGTTAGGGAGCAGGGTGGAGTAAGGGTGGAGGGTGGAGTGAGTAAGGGAGCAGGGTGGAGTGAGTTAGGGAGCAGGGTGGAGTGGGTAAAGGAGCAGGGTGGAGTGAGTTAGGGAGTGGAGCCCTGTGGAGGCAGAGCGCTGATGGCCCCGGACCCCCCCCCCCTCCCCGTCGTGTCAAAACTCATCGTAAAACGTCTTAGTATGTCGTAAACGAAAGAAAAGTCTGCAAACGTACCGCCCGACCGCAAGAGGTCGCGTTACACTGGACGGATTATCGCCGACTGTTGTGAATTTGAATATCTAGAAAGAGGGGCTTCCCTTGCAGGATTCTAGAATCTCCGAAGAACATTTCGACAATGTGGCCTAATATTCGTATTGTTTAAACCTTGCTTAGTAAGTCGTTTAGTTTCTCAGTATGTTGCCTAATTTGTGTGACCAATGCCTCTCATACGAGGCGTTCAGTTAGTTCCCAGCTAATAAAGGGGTTAATAAACCTTTTGGCACAAAGGCATAAAAGGGAACATTTCGATGCTTATGAGGACTTTTGGCCACCTGGACCAGAGCTTAGTTGATAAACAGTACAAAAACCAACAGTACCTCATAAGGATACGCTCATAAGTGCCAAAAC
>NC_134796.1:47670653-47680653 GCF_046742065.1 Oratosquilla oratoria
CGTTGTAAACCAAATTCGACGAAAATGTAAGCTCAATAAAAAGATAAAAACAAAAATATGGAGAAGACTAGTTAGTTTATAATGTTGCACGTATCTAATGTATTATTTCATTTAGGTAGGAATTTTATTATTGACCTTTAAATAGTTCTAATTTTGAATTGGCAAATGGTAGCTGTGGCTACCAACCTGATCTCGCCTGATCTCGCCTGATGACATGCTATGATCGATTACAACGGCAGTGACATTTACAGGTCATACAGTATTCTTCAATATTAGGCTGGAATGGACTGTATGTTACACATGCTCACACGTACACACACACACACACACACACACACACACACACACACACACACACACACACACACACAA
This sequence comes from Oratosquilla oratoria, assembly GCF_046742065.1. Classification (NCBI taxonomy): domain Eukaryota; kingdom Metazoa; phylum Arthropoda; class Malacostraca; order Stomatopoda; family Squillidae; genus Oratosquilla; species Oratosquilla oratoria. The sequence continues at coordinate 47,671,026 of NC_134796.1, forward strand.
GCACGCACTCACACACGTTGCGCTGCTAGTCGTTACTCCAACTCGTGGGCGGGAAGTTGTGTGTGTGTGTGCGCGTGTAAGGTCACAGCATTACTCATAGATCGGTTATATATGAGCTCTGAGCTCTCATTCGGGAGGGTAAAAGCTGTCGATCACGAGTCCAACACGTGATCCAAGACCATGGTGAATCACACACACACACACACACACACACACACACACACACACACACACACACACACACACACACACACACACACACACACACACACACACAAGTACGCACGCACACACGTTGCGCTGTTAGTCGTTACTCCAACTCGTGGGCGGTAAGTTGGGTGTGCGTGTGTGTGTGTGCGCGTGTAAGGTCACAGCATTACTCATAGATCGGTTATATATGAGCTCTGAGCTCTTATTCGGGATTGGTAAAAGCTGTCGATCACGAGTCCAACACGTGATCCAAGACCATGGTGAATCACACACACACACACACACACACACACACACACACACACACACACACACACACACACACACACACACACACACACACACACACAGAGAGAGAGAGAGAGAGAGAGAGAGAGAGAGAGAGAGAGAGAGAGAGAGAGACATGATTCGTGATGACCAAAAACGCTTTTGTGCCTCAGGGCTACTATATTCCAGTGTTTCGTACTTATCAGGTCATCCTCGGAGAATGAGTTATAAAAAAGACAATAACGACAGTTTGCACACCTCGCTGCCTTTGGTGCTATCTTAATGACTTCAGGGGAATGCCATCTCCTGAAACCTGGAGGACGACTGTCTCGCATGCAGTTGCTGGCGACAAATCTATTGTTGCATTTTTGCAATTATGTTGTGTTGGCTTCTTGCATGCTGTGCCTTGACGACTCTTGTCTTTCCCTTGTCGAAGCCTTTGTGTGATCTTCGTCTTTTTTTCATTTTTGGGTTCGTTCTCTTATACACGTGGACAATCGAGGAGTCTGAAAGTTGGTGGGTTTTCGTGCTGGACATATGTTCAACAGAACAGGCATATGGTGGACATTTGTTCAACAGGCCAGGCATATGATGGACATTTGTTCAATAGAACAGGCATATGCTGGACATTTGTTCAACAGAACAGGCATATGCTGGACATTTGTTCAATTGGTGAAGCATATGGAGGACATAGGTTCAATAGAATAGTCATATGCTTGACATTTGTTCAACAAGGCAGGCATTTGGAGGACATTTGTTCCATAGTCTTGCGTATGCTGGACATATAGTATGTTCAACAAGTCTTGCGTATGCTGAACATTTGTTCAACAGAGCAGGCATATGCTGGACAGTTGTTCAACATGGCAGGCATATGGAGGGTATATGTTCAACAGGGAAGGCATATGCCGGACATATATTCAACAAGCCTGGCGTATGCTGGACATACTGTATGTTCGACAGGGCAGGCATATGCCGGGCATAAGTTCAACAGGGCAGGCATATGCTGGGCATAAGTTCAACAGAGCAGGCATATGCCGGACATATGTTCAACATTACAGGCATGTGCCGGAGACATGTTCAACAGAACAGGCATATGCTGGACATATGTTCAACAGGGGAGGCATATGCCGGGCATAAGTTCAACAGGGCAGGCATAAGTTCAACAGAGCAGGCATATGCCGGACATATGTTCAACATTACAGGCATGTGCCGGAGACATGTTCAACAGAACAGGCATATGCTGGACATATGTTCAACATTACAGGCATATTCCGGACATATGTTCAACAGAACAGGCATATGCTGGACATATGTTCAACATTACAGGCATGTGCCGGAGACATGTTCAACAGAACAGGCATATGCTGGACATATGTTCAACATTACAGGCATATTCCGGACATATGGTCAACATTACAGGCATATGCCGGACATATGTTCAACATTACAGGCATGTGCCGGAGACATGTTCAACAGAACAGGCATATGCTGGACATATGTTCAACATTACAGGCATATTCCGGACATATGTTCAACTGAGCAAACATATGTCGGACATATGTTCAACAGAGCAAACATATGCCGGACATATGTTCAACATTACAGGCATATGCCGGACATATGTTCAACAGAGCAAACATATGCCGGACATATGTTCAACAGAGCAAACATATGCCGGACATATGTTCAACAGTACAGGCATATGCTGGGCATATGTTCAACATTACTGGCATATGCCGGACATATGTTCAACACAGCAAGCATATACCGGACATTAGTCCAACAGGCGAGGCACATCCTCATTTATCCAAAGTATGAAGCTGGTTTCGGGGATGAAAATGGGTGGGAATGTTTTTGTGCCTTGTCCTTTTTGGCTACCCCCCTGGTAAGGGGAAAAAAAGCCTTGGTATATGTATGTATGTATGTATGTATGTATGAAGCTGGATGTTTGGAACTTGGGCTTTCATTAAATTCTATTTATTTCACTATTGTTCCTCTTTCGCGTTTCATTACTATTTCGCCTACTTGCGTACCTGTGAACACTATCAGCTTAATGTCCGTCTCGTCTAATATTTTTCATAGAGAAAGTTACTTTCGAAAACGAGAATATTCGGACATAAACCATCCGTAGTCAGCCAGGATAAAATCAGTAATTTGCATTTCATCAAATTGGCCTTACCTTATGTTGGAAGTTAAATTCTTTTCTTTCTTTTTCTTTCTTTTTCTTCCTCTTTTCATTCTCTTCCTTTACCGCTTCTTTCTCTTTTTCTTCTTCTTTTACTCCTTTTACTTCTTCTTTTTCTCCTTTTTCTTCTTCTTCTTCTTCTTCTTCTTCTTCTTCTTCTTCTTCTTCTTCTTCTTCTTCTTCTTCTTCTTCTTCTTCTTCTTCTCCTCCTCCTCCTCCTCCTCCTCCTCCTCCTCCTCCCGTTCCTCCTCCTCCTCCTCCTCCTCCTCCTCCTCCTCCTCCTCCTCCTCATTCTTGTTCTTCTGTTCATCAACATTTCCTATACGGCAGAGAAGCCGATTAAGTAATAATAATAATGATAATAATAATAATAATAATAATAGTAAAAATTATAATAATAATGATAAAATAATAAAGATAATAGTAAAAAACAACAACAACAAGACCTGAAGTAAAAGAATGCGAGAAAATGAAAGAGACAATGCAGAAGTGAGGGAAGGGAAATTAATGAGAATCTAGAAATGATAAAAAAATGAAAATGAAAATGGTAAAATTTTTAAGAGTAGATTGTGAAAACAATAGAAATTGTGAAAAAAGGTCCAACCAGAGATGAATTCGAAGAGATTAAATGGTATTTTCTTATCTTGTTATCTGACAACCTCAAGGTATTATCTTCAGTCACACGTCGATTATGACATACGTCAGCAATTCCTTCCCTGCGGACATATGTCTTAAGCTGAAAAAAATCGTCCTATATACACCATAATAAAACCCTTAATGTATGTTACCAAAGTAAACACTGCTGTGTTTTCTTGTAAGCAATATCCAGCGCTTCTATCTCTAGAGACATTTGCGCATCGAAAAAGTCCTGTTGTCCAAATAGTAAGGATAGTATTCGAGGAGGATAGTAACAGAACGGAGGGACAGTAGTAGTATAAAAAAATGGTCAACATTTTTTTCCATTTTTTCCTTGAGTGAAGATTAATCTCTAGTTAGGAATGAATAATGTGTGTTGTGTCTATAGTGCTGCCACTCAAGGTCCTGAAATACCGAACCCATAAAACATTCAGAAGGGAAGAGTGAAGTGTTTAGTTAAGTTAGACACTCGTAGATGCCTGAGCGTTCTAGCGGGCCCTACATGATCAATATTATTGTACAATATTCCGTATTGTACAATATTACTGACGGTTTAGGAATGGTATTGAAGAATGAAGATATGAAATGTACATGCCAGACACGTGTGCCTCTTCAATACCAACCCTACACCGTCTGTAATATTGCACAATATGGAATATTGCGCAATAATATTGATCTACCCCCAGAAAGGAAATGTTATACACACGGTTGTTGAAAGGTTATCACATACCATGCATACTTTCAAGTATGTGATGAAACAGTGTTTTTCTTTAGGATATTTCAAATATATATTCACATAGATCACACATAAAGAACGCTGTCTATATAATTTTAGGCATTTTATCTATACGTGAGATAAAATAGTACTCTTTCTTTTAAAGTTTGTTTAAAGTTCATATTGCATACTTAGCATCGCATAGCAAGAGAAAATTTTAATCGAAATAAATTAATTTTGTGACTGCATTCGATTTTACATTGATAAATTTCCAATATTTCAGTTATTAAACATACTTTTCACACACCTTCAACAAACGTTTGCTAAAAGTACACAGCCATTGATTTCTACGGGAGGGGGGGTAGAGCCTGCTTAAAACTAAAATATTATGGTATTAACCAGAATGGAAAGCCTCAAGTACTTTAGTATGAGAGGGTTAACTCCTTCTCTTCCAGTATGTCAAGGCTGTTAATGACACCCCTACGGATCAGAGTTACGGATACTTTTATAGTTGGAGGTTTGTCTCCACCCAAAAAAAGAATGCTGATCACTTTTTGATTTGTAGCGTCCTCCGTTCCGCTTCCCTCGTTAGATCTTTCCTGCTGTACTTCTTCCGTGCAATATTGTCCCTCAAAGTAGACAGGCTGATGCCCCACATCCTGAAAATAAACGAATAAATATGAATAGATAAATAGATAAATTAATAAGTAAAACCGGATGTCATCTGTTTTTAAGTTCCGGTTACTTTGCAGAGTAGATTACTAGCTTCTCTGACGACACTCTTAGTAGACATTATCAACGTCGAAATGTTCCTGAGTGTCCGGTTACAGAAGATGGTAAACATAAAAAAAATTAAAGAAACAAGAGTCATAAGGAAGTCACCATTGACACCCCAAGTTGCTGTACCCAGTTCCACCCCTCTCAGTCTAATTAGATTTGTCTCCCCCCCTTTACCCCCCCCCCCCCGCCCGCCTGCTGGAAAGGAACAGTATCGAATAAGTTCGTTCTTTCCACCTTGCCCCCTCACAGTCTCCATCCTCCCCGTCCCCCTTTCCCTCTCCCGCGCACGTAGACAAAGTGAGTCCGTGTGTATGTCAACTACCGAGTCTGCACGCGCCGCATGCACACTTCCCCCCCCTTCCCCCCTTCCCCCCTTCCCCCCTCCCCCCTTCCCCCGCCCCCCCTCCCCCTTCCCCCCCACGCCCAGTCACGTCCCGATCTTGTAACTAAGTTCCTCTCTGAGCAAACATCATCAAAAAAGAAAACGCAATGAAAGGAGGGAAGGAGGAGGAAGAGGAAGAGGAAGAAGAGGAATACGAGGAAGTAGAAGAAGAGGCGAAAGAGGAGAAGGTCGAGTGAAAAAGAAGAAAGAGAATAGAGGGAAGGGGGGAAAGGTGTTGGAAAAGAAAACAGAAAAATAGAAAAAAAAACAGAAAAAAGAAGCAAAAACAAGGAAGTAGAGAGGGAAAAGAGGAGGAAAAATAAGGAGAATAGGGGGAGGAAGGGGAGGGGGAGAAGGAAGAGATAAGTGAATGAAGGATGAAGAGGAGAAGTAGGAGGAGTAAATAGATGGTAGAAGATAGAGATGGAGTAGGAGATGGAGGAGTAAAATATATACATGTATGTAAATTCAGCAGGATGCGAAAAGGCACGCAGACTGAATCGAATGATTTCGCCTCAGACGACAAATATCTAATATCAGAATGTAAAAATTAAAAAAAGTATGGAAGCTCTCGACCTCTAAAAATATAATAAAATAAATAAAAAATAAAATAGAATAAAATAAAATAAAATAAAAGTATAAAATAATAAAATAAAATAAAATAAATAATTTAATATGAGTCTAGGGTCGCAATTACCCAAAATGAATATTTCATTATTGAATGACCCTTAATATTTTTTACAATATTTTCTATGCAGTCAATAAATTACGGACTCGAACAACACCAATAAAGAGTAGAATTACTTGGCATTCTTATATGACTGAAACCTAATCTCTACTTAAGGATGAATTGTGATTACTTTTAAATTCTGTTCTCCATCTCTCTCTCTCTCTCTCTCTCTCTCTCTCTCTCTCTCTCTCTCTTTCTCTTTCTCTTTTTTCTGTCTTCCTTAAACCTCTCCTATATCACCTGCATGGTTATGCTTTCCCTAAAGATAGAAGCACTGGTTATCATGCAGATTTTTGTGGAATGACACTTCGGGTTGTCAAATGCACTTAAGTACTGCAGAACGAAATTCTGTCTTAATCTGAATAAGATTTCCCAGCGTTAGCCAAAGTAACGTATGTGAGTTGTGATTTGGTACCGAGAGAAGGCATAGGCATTCCGCCAAATCATGCGGTATCTCCCTCTATGATCCACCATGGCCTTGGACCACGTGCTGGACTCGTGATCGACAGCTATTTCCCTCTCGGAAGAGAGCTCAGAGCTCATATATGACCGATCTATGGGTAATGCTGTGGCCTTACACACACACACACGCACCCAACTCCCAGCCCACGAGAGTTGGAGTAACGACTCGCAGCGCAGCGATAGTGAAATTAGTTCAGCCCTGGGTGGAATTCGAACCCGGATCGCCGTAGTGGCGGCCGGGAACTCTACCAACTGCGCCATCGTGTCGTGTCGTGTATGTGCGTGTGTGTGTGTGTTCGTATACGAATACCTTAATTTTCACGTGTGTGTATGTTTAGCTGAGGACAAACGTTTGGACTTAGTGCCAGAGATATGTAAAAAAGGAGTCTCTGTGTTGAAGGAATTAAGGTCGCACTTTAAAAATTCTCATGTCTAAAGCTTTTTTTCATTGGAATAGAATAGACTTAGTAACCATATGAGGAGAACTAAAACTATTGATTGTTTTAAGAGAAGGCTTGATAACTTTTTGAATGTAGATGATAGATGGTAATGGACATAGAACTGCCTAGTATAGGCCTTATGGTCTCTTGCTGTCTTCTCTGTTCTTATGTTATTATGTTCTAAAGTAGAAGCTGACCTCGTTTTCAAGTTAAGAATGTTTGACTTGTTGGTTTATCTTGTTTGCTACTGTATGCCAAAGAATTAATGAACCGATTTGGGTGATTTTTATTTATTTATTCATCTATTTATCTATCAATTTATTTTTAATGAGGTATAGCTTCGTTAACACATAAGTAAATTTCTTGGTGATTCTGATCACGATCCAGATTTGGGAATTTTTACACAAACCTTGGCAAGTTACAACCCCAAGACTTCTTTTTTTTCATATGTCTGGCGGAGGTTTCCGATTTCCTAGGACTTTTTTGATTTATACAGTAAATGCGAAAACCTGCTACCATGCCACCCCCCAACGCCCACTCTTCTGAGCTCTTCTCTCCTCAGCTTAGGTGGGCGGCTTGCTGACCAACACGGGCCATAGTGTGGAGTGGCGAGTGAGCCAAGGGTCCGGCATGCAGGCCATCAACGTGACAGGGGGGCCTCTGTCCTACGTTTACACGGTCAGTCACGCCCGGCTCCACTTTGGCGAGAGCAACCAGCAGGGCTCAGAGCATCTCCTCGACAACCGAGCTTTTCCTGCAGAGGTAAGAGTCTTCTGAATTTAGCCTTTAGTGACCAGACGAAATCGTCTGACGCTAGCAAAAATAAATAGAAAAATTGGATTAATATGTGAATGAATTAATAAACAAATAAATTTGATCAATACATTAATAAATAGATAAATGAATGTATAGATAAATAGATAAACAGATAGAAATAGTACCACATGGTTTTTAGTTGGTGAGTTCACTTATTTTGTTATGTAATTAGTAATAAGCCACGAAGGGTTCCTACGAGGTACATTCAGATGCAAAAATCTTGAGAAACGCTATGATCTCCATTGAATAAATATTGTTTTTTGTTGCTGAAGAACATTCTGCAGATTTTATACAGGCTTCGTTCGTCAATGATTTTTACAGACTTGGCTGCTTTCTAGCTCCCTGAGTGTGTGTGTGTGTACATGTGCATTAAATATGAACGTATGCATTTTCACGGATGTGAATATCATAGGTGGTTGGATGGATAGATCTATACCTAGAATGGAAAAAATGCTTAAGTGGTGGAGATTCAGACAATCCAGAATACTGCTGAATCAACGCCAGACCTCAACATCGTGAATAATAGATTCATTAAAGAAGTGGAACCAGTGATGAACAATATAATTCCTTTAATTGCAATGTGCCCTGAGAAATGGCTGCTTCCTGCCTGATGTAATTGCCGAGTATTTCATGTGTGTTATGAGAATCTAATTCATTCGAGATGGTTTGCTTTATAACGGACAATTTGACTAAGATTTTTCGTCATGGTATTCACAAAGTCTCTCATTTGTGTTTCATAAGACAGGTATTACTTTTGTTCATATTAGGAATGTTGTGGAGTGTTTTCAATTGGGCTTTTCCAAAATGGCAGTTTATTAAATTGTTTTTCGTTCTTATGAATATGAGGATATGTGCAACACAGAAATATTCAAGTATGAGCGAAGTCAAGGCTATTTTGTTCGTAGTATTTCTTCCTTACATTTGGGTAAATGTTTGTACATAGTGTTGTATAAGGGAGCAATGCTTAAGACGAGCAAAAAGTGGAGTAATTGGAGAGAGAGAGAAAAAAAAACAGTAGTGAAGGAAGTGATATAATGGTTACAGAGCATAGATTAATGTATATTAGAAATTAGATTTTTAAAGCTTAAGTTAATAGTACTTTCAAAGCATCAGAGAAAGCAAAGGATGAAAATCAATGTAAATGAAATGTTACCTCCGCTGTTAACATTCAATTTTAACATTCTTTGATTCACTACCTCGTCCCTCGTTCACTCGTGGTAGTAGCTTGTCCCCTTGTTCACTTGTAGTAGTAACTCGTCTTCTCGTTCACTAGTATGTGTCCTAGACAAAAGTGAAAAAAGTGTGTGTGAAACATATGTGATGACAGTGGAAATGCAACAACGAAAATAAACTAGAAACTCTAGAAGTGATTATAGAAACAGGATCTGAATATAGAGTTAGAAGCACATCAAGGAATGCTAGAATTGAGTGTTAACAACGGAGGTAAAACAGTAGAAAGTAGGTTGAATAGATACTGAAACAAAATCAACCTTTAACCATAACGTAATCACACGTCTAATTTTTACGGTTAGATAAAGTTGATTGATGGTACAGTATGTCTTTGATGGAACGCTTGAAAGCCTGTTAGTGAAACATTTTTTCCAACATTCAGGGGACCAAGCATCTAAGCTGACTCTCTCCCCTTTTATCTTTAATTGGAGAATTATTCCAAGTTTCTTAATTTCTTCTCCGTATATCCATTTCTCTGTTCGCTTTTTGTTTTAAACTTCGTTATCGTTTACTTTTTCTCCTCTGAGCCTCGGGCGGTACTCTTGGTGTCCTTTTTTGTGTGTGTGTGGGAGTTCTTCAATATAACATTCCGTATTTCATATCCAAGGGACTTACGTTCTTTGCTTCCTTCCTTCTATTGCTTTTGGATTTTTTTCTCAGCTCCTTCCCTTTGGTCCCGTCTTATCCCATTTTTTCCTGCCTGTCATTCTCATCTGCTGGCTTGTTTGTTTCAACGAGTTTCTCCTTTTAATTGACTAATTCCCGCCTCCGTTCT
>NC_134796.1:47683153-47688153 GCF_046742065.1 Oratosquilla oratoria
CTGAAGAGGATTGCAGTTAGCAATCGAAATTTGTAGTTTCGCTAACTCAACTCTTTCTTTCGTCCGACTTTCGTGTTAGTTGTGATAAATAAATAACTTCATTACTTTTTTTCGTAAATTCACCACCATTAAACAATTCTCATAATTTTACTTTCCTTTCGTTTTTTCTTTTTGTTCTTCTCTTTTTTTTCCTTAAATCGTCTTTGACAAATGTAATGTGTTAACGCATCTTTGAGGGCTTTATTGTGTGTGACTAACGTTAGGAACAGACTTAATGGTGACCTGTTTTGACCCAAGTTTAGTCATAAGAAGTATGAAATAGTCTGGTGGTCACCAGAACAAAATATATAAACGTTGCCACTGCAAGCGAAGGGGGCAACTTTCTCATCCTCCACATCCTCCTCCTTCTTTACCTCCTCCTCCTCCTTCCATTCCCCCTACTCCTCCACCTCTTCCTTGTCTTCCTTCACATCTACCTCTTACTCCACTTCCTCCACTTCCTCCTCCTTCTTCACCTCCTGCTCCTCCCCTCCTCCTACAACTCTTCCTTGCCCTCCTTTACATCTACCTCTTACTCCACTTCCTCCACTTTCTCCACTTCCTCCATTTCCTCCTCCTTCTTCACCTCCTCCTCCTCCTTCTCTTCCCCCTACTCCTCCACCTCTTCCTTGTCCTCCTTCACATCTACCTCTTACTCCACTTCCTCCACTTTCTCCACTTCCTCCACTTCCTCCTCCTTCTCTTCCCCCCTCCTCCACCTCTTCCTTGCCCTCCTTCACATCTGCCTCTTACTCCACTTCCTCCTCCTTCTTCACTTCCTCTTCCTTTCCCTCCACCTTTTCCTTGTTCTTCTTCACATCTACCTCTTACTCCACTTCTCCCACTTTCTACACTTCCTCCACTTCCTCCTCCTTCTTCACCTCCTCCTCCACCTCTTCCTTGCCCTTCTTCACATTTACCTCTTACTCCACTTCCTCCACCTCCTTCTTCACTTCCTCCTCCTTCTTCTCTTCCCCCTACTCCTCCACCTCTTCCTTGTCCTCCTTCTTCTTCACTTCCTCTTCCTTCCCCTCCTCCTCCACCTTTTCCTTGTTCTTCTTCACATCTTCCTTTCATAACTTCCTTGTTCCTAATCTCCTTCACCTCTTCACCTCGTCCTCACCTCCTCCTCCTCCTCCTCCTCCTCCTTCCCCTCCTCCTCCACTTCCTCCTCCTCCTCCTCCTCCTCTTCCGCCACTTTCTCCGCATCCTCATCACTTTCCTCTTTCTCATCATCCTCCACCTCTTCCTCTCCCTTTTCTCCTCCTTCAACCTCTCCTTCATCCTCTCCCTCTTCCTCAACATCTTCCTCTGTCGTACTTCTTCGCTTCCGGATTTTCTCAAATTCTTTTTGATATCGTTTCTGTTTACTACTTTTTTTTTTTTAACCTTTAATGTTCTGTAAATTTTCGTATCCTTTTCCTTTTTTTTCAACTATTTTCCTTCTCTGATTTACTTCATTTCATTTATATATATTTCATTTATATTAGGCTATCCCCCGTGTATGTGTTTATATATACCCTATTCCTCTTTCATTTTGTATTTCCTTCTCTATTTCAACATCTTCCTCAGCCTCCATCTCCACCTCCATTTCCTCTCCTTCCCGTCCCATCCTCTCCAGCCCCTCCACCTCTTCCTCCTTTTATTACTTCCCTTCCTCTTCTCCCTCCTCCTCTTCCTCCTCATCCTCCACCTCTCCTTCATCCCTATTTTCTCTCCCATTTTTCCATTTTTTCTTCGTCCTCCTCCTGCCCTCCTTGTCATCTTTGTCCTCCTCTTCCTCCTCGTCCCCCTGTTCCTCCTCCTCCTCCTCCCACTATTCCTCCTTCTCCTCTTCCTCCTTCACTTCCTCCTGTTTCTCCTCTTTTTCATTCATTTCCTCCTCTTCCCTCCTATTTCTCCTCCTTCTCTTCCCTCTGTTCCTCCTCTTTTTCATTCTCTTCCTCCCCTCTTCCCTCCTACCTCCCCTCCTTTTCGTGGTTGTTCCCTCTCCGTCTCCTCCTCCCTTTATCTCTTTATCCCCCCTTTCTCCCCCGCCTTCCCCCCTTCCGCTTCCCCCCTCTTCCCTCCTACCTCCCCTCCTTTTCGTGGTTGTTCCCTCTCCGTCTCCTCCTCCCTTTATCTCTTTATCCCCCCTTTCTCCCCCGCCTTCCCCCTTCCCCCCTTCCCCCCCGCCTTCCCCCCTTCCTTAACAAACGTATGTGCTTTGTCTTCCTGGCATACATACCAATGGAACACGACTAGGCTATGTCACCTCTTCCATCTACCCCGTGAGTAGACACGCACACATGTACACACACACGCACACACACACGTTGGCGCGTACACACGCAAACGCACTTGTGTACTTGTGTGTATTGTGTGTACTCACGCATGTGTACATGAGCCATTGAATTACAAAGGGAGAGTTGCTCTTACCCTCAACGATCGGATCGTCAACAAAGAGGACCAAAAGGTCTTTTGAGCAATAGGCCTCTTGATCTTCCTGTTGCTCTTTCTTTCCTTCATCCCTCCTACACTCTCGTTCTCAAAGAAGAGGAATCGTGTCACTCCAATCTTCCTCCTCCTCTTCCTGCCTCCTTGCTCAGCCTCCCACCAGCGTGAAATTGCAGATCATGTAACCCTATTGCTGTTGGTGCACAGTCTTGGGTATATATCTTAATGGCAGGATGATGGATCGCGTTGGATGGGAAAAAAGGTGACTTTAGACATCGAGGGCCTCGATAGAATCGTGGATCATCTTTTGAAGGATCTGTCTTTTACGAGATGTACGACGCATTTGTTTCGTGTAGATGACATTGGATGGATGCTGTGAATACGCAGAGTATTTTGTTATTTTTATGACACTATTTCCTTTGCAATACGTAAGGGAGGGTTTCCTTTCCTTGTCGGAGTATTTCGCTTTTAGCTGTCTTCTTAGACTAAGAAATGGGATAAGGAATAAGTTGAGGGCCTTGTCACTATATTCTTTGTTTAAATTAAGATGAAGTGACGTCATGTCGTTGTGTTTTCTCCTAATGAAATTTGCGTCGTTCTATAGTTTCCTCTTGTGAAGATTAACTGACGTTTTACAATTATATTCTTTACCCAAAATGAAGATAATCAGACTAATTTTTTTTTCTATTTTTTCATTTACACGAGAATGATCTGAATTCGTGTGACTCGGTTTTTCTTCCGGTGAAACTGATATGACGTCATGTCGTTTCATTCTTTCTCAGGATGAAGACAATCAAACCCTACGATTCGATCCTCAGTTCTTTTACATAATGATGATCTTACGTCATGTGGTTTTGAATCCCACTCTACGACGTTGTAAATTTCTGACGATATGTCATAGTCTTTTATAAAGATACAGACAACTCACTCCCTCTGCCCAATTCTTCATCATCATTACATATTGACAGTTTTACATTGGGAATAATGAAAGGGGGAACGGTAGGAGTGTTGTACTGAGAAAGTAATATAATTATAGGATAAAGGAAACAAAGAGAGTATTAGATAGACTGATGACGGTGAAGTTGAAGATTAAAAAAGTATTTATGAATATCATCAACGCGTAATTATGCCCTGAAAGTTGGATGTATCAGGAAGGAAAAGGAGGATTTACTAGGTGATACAGATCAGTGGAACAAGTGTTCATAGTAGAAAGGGCAGTCGACGCGACAGATTTCAAATGGGGAAATTCAAATAGATATGCTTGAACAGAGGAAGCACGGGTGATTGTTTGTTTGTTTGTTTATTCGTTTTGTTATCATTTGTCTCTTTGTTTATTATTATTTGCTTAATTCTCATTTATTATTAGTTATATGGGAATTTATTATTATTTACTGTTTACCTGTTTGTTTATTATTTAACTATACCTATGCATTTATTTTATTTATTATTATTTACTTTATCATAGTTTTTATTATTTATTTATTTATCATTATTATAATTTTTTTCGCATCCGACCTTGATATGGACCAAAAGGTCTCCTGTCGGCATGCTCCGCCTTTGTAATCCTTTGTAATTGTGAGGTGTAGATTTCAGGGAAAGGAACGTAAAAGGCCAAGTGGTGATGAAACTCGTAAAAAAGATTAAATTAGCCGCGTCAGACACACGTGATAAAAAACACACACAGAAAACGGAGTGAGGTGTACAAGAGTGACGAAAGACAGGCAGAGGCGAAATATGTCCAATGTAGAGAGAGAGGAGGAAGGAGAGAAGGAAGAGAGGTCTAAGAATTTAATGGTTTAGGTTAAAGAACTTAGAAAGCAATGGTGGAAATGACGAGAGATAGAAAAACAGATTTAGGTGTCATTCAAGTACACGAGGAAAGAGAGGAACTTTGTGGTGGAATCCAGAAATCCAGAAATATATAAGGAAGACGCTGTTTATGAAAAAAATATGTAGTATAGCCAGAAGGATAGAAAAATCGAATAAAGAGGAGCATATTAAGATACGACACAAAGGAAAATAGAAGTCAGACTAAGGAAAATGCATACGACAAGATTTATGAGGAATCAAATACCGAGGAATTGAAAGGGACTTGTACCGTGGATCTACACAGTAAGACAGAGGTAGAAGGAGACAGAAGGAGTCCTTCGAAGGGTTATTAGACGTAGAAAACGGGGAGATACGGATAGAAAATGGGGGTGACGTCACTCGGGAAGTCAGAGTGATTAGAAGGAAAGGGCAATGGAGAGGATAGAGAAGGGGAAAAGGCAGGCAGTCTGAACGGGGTACAAGTTGAGACATGAATGTGCCTAAAATATTTGGTCTTGGAGGTTCTGGTCATGTTTTTAACGTAGTACTGGAAGGTAAAATTATGCCCAGTGAGTGGATAAAAGCCGTATTAGTACAAATTCGAAATAAATAAATAGATAATAAATTAATAACTAGATAAATAAAAAAAATAAGGGGGGTGTACAGGACTGTGTTAGCTTTGGTTTAATAAATATATAAATAATAAATAGATAAAT
>NC_134796.1:47703153-47708153 GCF_046742065.1 Oratosquilla oratoria
TTTCCAGTTGCAAAAGTGAAGTGCTGAATGAACGAAAATTAATCATTTCATCTTCGCAAACTATAATTTCATCTTCGCAAACTATAATGACGACAAGAGTGAAATTTGCTGGATTCGTTATTTATGCATCCAAGGCAGAGATGGTTTGCTTTTTTTGCCTGACTGACTATGGAATATAGATGATAATTGAGTTTGTTTTTAGGGAATATGCATACCTATTTACATATGTGCGCACAAACACACACACTTTCTCCTCTCTCTCTCTCTCTCTCTCTCTCTCTCTCTCTCTCTCTCTCTCTCTCTCTCTCTCTCTCTCTATCCCCCCCCTCTCTCTCTCTCTCTCTCTCTCTCTCTCTCTCTCTCTCTCTCTCTCTCTCTCTCTCTCTCTCTCTCTCTCTCTCTCTCTCTCTCTCCCTCTCTCTCTCTCTCTTTCTCTAAAACACGGAGAGTATTTAATCGGATGAAATAAATGATAAATGAAAAAGCTTATCATAACAATGTTAATTCTGACAGTGGTATTAACGCTGTTATAAGCTCTTAAACGCGTATCGTCTAATTATATTTACCATTTTCTTTGGTATGTTAGGAATTATGATATTGTCATCACTCGTACCGCTCAATTTCACTTTCACGTGACACAGATGCACAGTAATTGTCTTACCTCGTTACTTGCCTGGGAGGAACAATCGGGTAAGACTTTGCTCCTTGTTCTTTTGTTCTCGCTGAACAAGAATGAACCCGTCTCTCTCTCTCTCTCTCTCTCTCTCTCTCTCTCTCTCTCTCTCTCTCTCTCTCTCTCTCTCTCTCTCTCTCTCTCTCTCTCTCTCTCTCTCTCTCTCTCTCTCTCTCAAATCACCTTTGCGTCATATACTGAGAATCTGAATGACGAACTAAGAAAAGTTGAACTTAAAAGAATGTTAGACACATTATGGAACTGTCCTTAAGAAGTCTAGATTTTCAAATTCACAACGTTTCAATGCCAAGTAATGTCGTAACACATTAGTAAATACAGCAAAAACCCACTGTTGATTGGATCAAGAAAAGAAAGGAAATAACGATTTCCGTATATTTCCGCTGAAGAGGATCACAGCCAGTGATCGAAATATACGAAAATCGTTATTTCTTTTCTTGTGTATTCACAACGTTTGATGAGAATCTTGAATACATGACAGGTACGGTCCGGTGCTCGAGGCCTGTGGATTTCCGATAAAAAAAAAAAAAAAAATCTTTATATAGATCTTATATAAATCCTTGGAAAGGTAAGATTTATATGAAGAATGAAATTTTTAAGAATACCGCAGTAAGATTCTTACGGTAATATTCTTGAAAAAAAAATCCTTATATAAATCCTTGGAAGGGAAAGATTTATATGAGGAAGATTTTTTTTTAAGAATACTGCCGTAAGATTCTTACGGTGGTATTCTTAAAAAAGAAAAAAAAAAATCTCCTTATATAATCTTAATCTTATATAAATCCTTGGAAGGGGAAGATTTATATGAATAAAGAATTTTTTAAGAATACCGCCGTAAGATTCTTACGGTAGTATTCTTAAAAAAAATCTTTCCTTATGAATCTTATATAAATCCTTGGAAGGGAAGGATTTATATGAGGAAATATTTTTTTCTTTTTAAATACCGCCGTAAGATTCTTACGGTAATATTCTTAAAAAAATCTTTCCTTGTATAAATTTTATATAAATCCTTGGAAGGGAAAGGTTTATGTAAAGAAAGAATTTTTCTTAAGAATACCACCGTAAGATTATTACGGTAGTATTCTTTAAAAAAATCTTTCCTTATATAAATCCTATATAAATCCTTGGAAGGGAGAGATTTATACGAGGAAAGATTATTTTTTAAATACCGCCGTAAGATTCTTACGGTAGTATTCTTAAAAAATCTTTCCTTATATAAATCTTTTATATAAATCCTTGGAAGGGAAAGATTTATATTAAGAAAGATTTTTTTTAGAATACATATTTTCACTGTGGTATTCTTATTTTTTTCTCTTATATAAATCTTATATGAATCCTTGGAAAGGTAAGATTTATATGAAGAAAGAATTTTTTAAGAATACCGCCGTAAGATTCTTACGGTGGTAATCTTGAAAAAATCTTTCCTTATATAAATCTTGGAAGGGAAAGATTTATATTAGGAAAAAAAGTTCTTTTTAAATACCTCCGTAAGATTCTTACGGGGGTGTTCTTAAAAAAATCTTTCCTTATATAAATCTTTCCCTTCCAAGGATTTATATAAGATTTACATAAGGAAATATTTTTTTTATAGAATACCACCGTTGGTCTATTCAGACCGCAGTTATTAATCCCTGATTGTTACATTATGGTTTTTCGTGAGATACACATTTATCTCAATAATCTGTTCTAGTGATATTTTTGTGCGTCCTCTCCAGGGTTATTTGTCCGTGTTTTATCTTCGAGCTGATCTTTGCATGCAAACACGAGATTTCAAGCATGCTCATATGTATGCATACCCATGAACGCTCAAGCACGCACATACACACACACACACACACACACACACACACACACACCCACACACACACACACACACACACACACACACACACACACACACACGTTTTATTATTTTTTATTTTCACCAACCCTCTATGGTGTATGTGTGTGTGTGTGTGTGTGTGTGTGTGTGTGTACGAGTAAGCGTGTGTGTGTGTGTGTGTGTGTGTGTGTGTGTGTGTGTGTCTCTATGTGAGTGTGTATGTGTGTATATATGTATGTGTGTGTGTTCGTATGTGTATGCGTGTGTGTGTATGTGTTTGTGTTTGTATGTGCATGTGTGTGTGTGTGTGTGTGTGTGTGTGTGTGTGTGTGTGTGTGTGTGTGTGTGTGTGTGTGTGTGTGTGTGTGTGTGTGTATGCCCGCGTGGGAGTACACATAACACGCTATTCCTCAAAAGCAATGCCAAACTATTTGCATAATTTACTCGTATACCCACAGTCTGTGTACAGGAGCAGAACTTCAAACATGTGTAACCATTGATTTATTTATGATCGGAGAACGCCGGGGAGCTCCGACCCCCCCCCCGATAGGATTACTGTTCACCACATCAATAACTAGCGGAATTAATGTGGATTTTGACGTAACGCCTAATAGGATTAAGGTCTGGGAGGCAGTCGGGCATGTGAACGAGATCCTGAAAGACTTGGCACGTCTGGTCGCCGAGGCGTCCCCGACGGGTCGCCGATGGGTCGCCGACGGGTCGCCGATGGGTCGTCGATGGGTCGCCGTGGGTCGCCAAGGGTCGCTGGCGTTCACTGGGGGTCACCGAGCGGTGACGGGAGAGAGAGTGATGGTACACTTTTATGATCAGAATGGCCTTCTTCTATTGCAGTATACATAGGTCCCAAATCTTTCTCTATTTCTCTGTATCTTTCCGGGTTGTGTGTGTGTGTGGGGGGGGGCATTCTGATAGGTTTCCAAGTACTCCTAAATGTTAAGGATAAAATATTATAGAATTATATTAATTCTGTATCATTCTATGATAAGATCTATACGTGTTGACTACGTCTGGTTCATAGAACAGTATTGACAACACATATATTGAGGTCAGTGAATTCATCGGATATCTTGATCTAGAAAGATTTCCTGCAATTTTTAGACTAATGAACTAAGTGTTTTGTAGCTTCGCCATCTTTATATCAGTGTTGCATCATCGAGAAAGACGCCGATAATTAAAGGCCGTCATCATTATCGTTATTGCCATTGTCGTCGTCTGTGTCATCGTTATCTTTATCGTTGTTGTTACCACAGATTAAGTCAACAGCGTAAATGCATATTTCACCTTTGAGCCAGGTAAAGTGCGGAGCGGGATGACATTGTTACCACGGATTAAGTAAACAGCGTAAATTTATATTTCACCTTTGAGCCAGGTAAAGTGCGGAGCGGGATGACATTGTAACATTTAGAACACGAAAAGGTTAAGAACTATTTATCTATTCACGGGATAGGGATCGAAGAGGACTTGTCATGTCATGCGAATGATTCGGGAACAAAGGTTTCCGACAAAGCAAGACCCACCAAGGAGGACTTACAAAGGGGAGTGAACAGATCACAACAGGGGAACACGCACTGGCGAGAAAACCCAAAAACCCATAACGATGCTGGGCGCATAGAACCACAAAATCTCCTGCTTTGGACAAACCCCTTTTCTTTTTCCTTCAAGACACGAGAGATGTCACTCGACCCTGCATATATGCATAAGAAAGATACTTTTTTGTGGAACGTGTTGCCTGGAAACCATCCAGCCGAAGAAGTCAACCAGCAGTGACCCCTCGATAAGGACACCGGGGTATGGCATCGCCGCCCAAGGAGAAAGACGACATACCCCAGCTGTTACTCGACAAGAATGGAAGGCCAAGGAGGAGCTGGGAAAAGAGGTCAAGGATGAGACAAGGAGAGGGTGACTGGGAGGGACAGACCATTTCGGGGAGAGGGGGTGGCTTGGAGGGCGAGAGAGGGGAGTAGAGTTAAGACTTGATGAGGTGGAATGAGGGAGAAGAAAACAGGAGGCACTTTATAGGATGCCAAAGGAGGTCTCTCTCTCTCTCTCTCTCTCTCTCTCTCTCTCTCTCTCTCTCTCTCTCTCTCTCTCTCTCTCTCTCTCTCTCTCTCTCTCATTTTGATATTTGCGCTTGAGTACAAATTAGATAGAAAATGGAGTGAGGGGGGAGTAAAGGCGAAAGTAAAGAAAGTGGGTAACCGGAGAGGCTAACACAATTCGACCTTTTACTCAGAAGTCTTGGGACTTTTTTTTTTTTTTTTTTTTTTTTTTTTTTTTTTTTTTTTCTTTTTTTGTGGGGCTGTCGTCCGCCCGGGCCACATCAGTGACGATATACCCGGGGGTCATCTGAGGTCACCTCAGGTCAGAGGCAAGCAGAGGTTGGTGGCCATTACTCAGAGTGAATACCTTTCCTAACCTCTACGCCGTGGCCAGGATTCGAACAGGCGACCCCACCTTCCTCCCTTC
>NC_134796.1:47713153-47718153 GCF_046742065.1 Oratosquilla oratoria
CATCCCCCATCCCCCACCCATTCCACCTCATGCATCACTTGCTTGATAATTATAAAACGAAATCTAAACATTGGTGCCGAGAGATCAAAAAAACATATAATGTGGAGTCACCAGAATATTTACTCGTCGATCTTTCTTTTCCTCTACAGAAAATAGAATCTACAAAATCATGTTCGTTCAACATATTTTCAGGTTTTATGATGACGTTTCTTGTAAGGGCACAGAAATTATATATTTCTTTTTGATCCCCATCTTCTACAAAAGTACTTTCCCTCCTCGGAAAGCAGCCATAACTAAAGTCCTGTACGTAAGTGTGAGTGTATACGTGTGTACATGTGTGTGTACATGTGTGTGTGTGTGTGTGTGTGCTTGGTGTAGGTCTCTGTCTGTGTGTGTGTGTGTGTGATTGTGTGTGTGTGCATATATATTTGTGTATGTTTATGTATGTAAGTGTGTGTGCGTATGTGTTTGTGTGTGTGTGTTTATGGGCGTATGTGTGTGTGTGTGTGTATGTGTGTGTGTGTGTGTGTGTGTGTGTGTGTGTGTGTGTGTGTGTATTTACCTAGTTGTATTATATGGGAAGGGGAGCTATGCTCATGGTGACCCATCTATGTATCTCGCAACATCTCGTTTGTTCTTAAATTCATGTATGGTGTATGCACACACTATATTGTGTGTATGTGTATGTGTGTGTGTGTTTGTGTGTGTATGTGTGTGTGTGTGTGTGTGTATTCACTTGGTCTTTGGATCACGTGTTGGACTCGTGATCGACAGCTATTTCCCTCCTGGAAGAGAGCTCAGAGCTCGTAGGTCCGATCTATGGGTAATGCTATGACCTTGCACACACACACACCCCCAACTCCCCGCCCACGAGAGTTACTCCCCGCCCACGAGAGTGTGTGTGTGTGTGTGTGTGTGTTCGCGTGTGTGCATTTTCATGTATGTTTACATATGAGCATATGTGCGTCTGTAATGTTCGTGTGTGCTCGCTGTTCTTTCGTGCATTAGTATGAAGAAGTCACTTCACGCCGAAATACAAGGTACATGTATTTGAGCGTGTAAGCAAATTAAGGTGTTTAACTCCGTAGACTTTTCCTCTATGTAAAGTAAATTTTCTGTTAATATTAAACTTTTTCCCCCGACGAATTCGAATGAACACTGCGATTTTTTCCAGTGAACATTTTTTTGTGTATACAGGATATAATGTAGCATTCACATCCAGTGAATGCTTGCAGAGGCTTTTAAATATTTCGAGTCACAGCGTAGCATGAGATTGAGATGGGTTGATGGAGTGGCATGCATCTTGCCAGTCACACAAACAACGACTGGAGCAGGGAGAGGACTGGCAGCTGAGCAGTATCATGGTGGCTAGCCCTAGTGGTGACGATGATGATGATGGTGATGATGGTGATGATGATGGTGATGATGATGATGATGATGGTGGTGATAATAAAGATGATGGTGATGATGATGATGGTGGTGGTGGTGATGATGAAGATGATGGTGATGATGATGATGATGATGATGATGGTGGTGTAAAGATAATGATGATGACGATGATGATGATGGTGGTGGTGATAAAGATGATGATGATGATGGTGGTGGTGGGGGTGATAAAGGTGATGATGATGATGGTGATGATGATGATGATAATGATGAAGGTGATGATGATGATGGTGGTGGTGGTGATAAAGATTATGATGACGATGATAATGGTGGTGGTGATAAAGATGATGATGATGGCGGTGGTGGTGATAAAGATGATGGTGATGATGATGATGATGATGATGGTGATAAAGATGATGATGGTGATAAAGATGATAATGATGATGATGGTAATGATGATGAGATGATGATGCCTCCCCTCTCAACCCACCTTATAAATTCCCCCACCTCTCCCACCCGACCCCCACCCCACCCCTCCACCGCTCTCCGAGCCCCAATCTAATCGTACCACAGTGACCCGATGTGCCCTTGCGTGAACATGGCGACACCAGTGCTCGGCGTTCAATTACCGGGGTTTAAGGGAAATAATGGCTCCTGGCACGGCGCGGCACGGCAGGTCATTGTTTAGGATTTGTGTCTTCATTTGGGCCCGGCGCTCCGTGGAATGTCCTTCGTGGCGAGATCGTGCCACGGCGTTCTTGTGAGGAACGGTGAGGGAAAAACGAGTTAGTTTGTGAGTTCATGAGTCTTGTAATCTATGGTATTTCTTTAAATGAAAGGTTGAGGAGGTAGAGAGTGGCGTTGCAGAATAATAAATTAAATAGATTGTACTTTTTTTTTTTGTAATCTAAGATTCTTTGAACGGAAATTCGAGAAGATTGATAACATTAGGGAACGAGGCAGGAGCTGTTAGGGAGAACGATTGAAGCCACACTGTAACACATTTTTGTTTCTGAAGTCCCTTTCATTCTAAAGACTGAACAGTCACCAATAACAGCAATTGGGGAACCTATTTGGACCTTTGTAATTACGGATAAATGTTAATTACCTTTTTTTTTTTTTTTTTTTTTTTTTTTTTTTTTTTTTTTTTTTTTTTTTTTTTTTTTTTTTTTTTTTTTTTTTTTTTTTTTTTTTTTTTTTTTTTTTTTATTTTTTTTTTTTTACACCAAAATAGCTTCTCAACCTGTATACGTTTCCCAAGTTGTTCGGAGAGTAACCCTAGTTTAGGCCTGGAGGTCTCACCAATCTGAATAAAGATATGATATTTACAAAGGCCTCGACAATCCTTTTTTGCAAGAGGATACCCGAGGCAGAGTAGGTAACCATCCCAAAAGACTAACTTTTACCAACCGTACTCTCTCTCCCCCTCGTCCTCTCCCTCTTCCCCCTCCCCCTCCACCTCCCCCCTCCACCTCCCCCCTCCACCTCTCCTCTCCACCTCCCCCTCCACCTACACCTCCCCTCTCCCCCTCCACCTCCCCCTCCACCTCCCCCCTCCACCTCCCCCCTCCACCTCTCCTCTCCACCTCCCCCTTCCCACCGATTACACGCACATCATCTACTGCAGGCCCGGTAGCAGAAGTTGTTCGGGTCATATAACACAGCTACTCACCAATCACTCACCATTTTAATCTTAGGAAAAAAAAGTATCCCAAATCCGGATCGTAATCCAGATCACCACGGACCTTGAATAACATGTTACTTGGGTCTTACTCCACCACATAAGAAAAAAAAAGAAAAGAAAAAAAAAATCCGGTCATAACTTTTTTCAGGAAAGTTGATAAAAAGACAAACAAACGAACACGACCAAAAACATGACCTCCTTGTTTTAGGTAGAAAAGCAGTGAAAGAAGTAAGCGAGATCAAGGCAGAGAATAGACTAGTTGGTAAAAATGGATGGGGTGGAAAAGTGGAACACATGAAAAACTGATCTACTGTGGAGATATTCAGAGGTACAAATTTTCTCAGTTTATGTAAAACGGCACAGGTTGAATTGAGCTGTTTGCTAATCAGTGTAGAATCTTTATGAATGTCACGAAAGGTCAAAAAATTACTTCGTCAAAGTATAAATAATGCACATCGTACTTGATGGATACATTGTGTTAACTTAGCCTTTTTTGTGATTTACTAAGTTTACCTAATCTAGTAACACCTAATACATTTTATCTATTAATTAATTCTTATTTTCTATTTAATGCAAATCCTCCACAAATGTACATTTCTGTGATATAGGAGTACCTGATTCAACATTTCAGTCAATGTTAGTTTTATCTTTTATGTAATTAACCAGATTTATCTGACCCAGTAACAACTATCCTTTATTCTTTTTTATTTTGATTTAACATTTGATTGCTAATTCTCAAATGTTCTGTTAATTTGAACATAAAGTGGGTGTAACATGGTATTCTTGAGGGATTCAGGAATGTTTCGTGTTTGCGTGATGTCCACTTTCGAGTTGATCATGTGAACATAAACCGTTAACATTTGATTGCTAATTCTCAAATGTTCTGTTAATTTGAACCTAAAGTGAGTGTAACATGGTGTTCTCGATGCGTGATGTCCACTTTCGAGTTGATCATGTGAACATAAACTGTTATCAATGCGGCTGTGTAGGACACGACGTGACGGAGGAATGTCGTAAAATTATTCTTCCTTGTGAGATATGTAGATAGCTTCCTGTTGCTGCTGGTGCGTTTGGCATTTGGTACAAACGAGTCATAAAAATGGAGTAGGTGGGGCTGCAAGTGTCTGTAATCATTTATTCTCCAGTTAGAACCAGCTTTATTCCAGAAGAATTTTTTGTCGCCTTTCGTGTGTGGCTTTTGTCTTACAGTTTATGATTATCATTTTTACGTTCCACTGCAGGGGTATATCTTGTACATCTTGAGGTAATTTTTGCCTTAGATTTTTATTCGTTAATAGGAAAAATAGGAAAGGAGAGGAAAATGAGATGTAGATGGATAAAAAGAATATAGATAAAAGAACAGAAGAAAAATTAATGTAAGTGAAGTTAAGATTAAATATGTCAAAGGACAGAAAAATAATAAGTACACGGGCAAAAATGGAATAGATAGATAAAAAAAAAGATCAAGATAGGATATGCACGAGGCCTGACCGCATCATAAGTCAGCCCCTCCCCCTCCCCCCTCTCCCTCCCCTCCCCCTCCCCCTCCCCCTTGCCACGTTCTAGATTCGCTTCTTCATCATGAGAGTATTCAGTATATATTTTGCATGTACTCTGTATATATATATATCTATATCTATATATATATATATATGGTGGTTGTGGTGGTGGTGCTGGTGCTGGTGGTGGTGGTGGTGGTGCTGGTGGTGGTGGTGCTGGTGTCGCTGTTGGAGATGGTGACTGTAGTGATGGAGGCGACTGTGGCCTTGGCTGGATAAAACGACGGCGTAGATGTATCCGGATATTGAAGGGAGCACAGCCTTCTCCTCTTCCTCCACTTCCTCCTCCTCCTCCTCTTCCTCCTCTTCCTCCTCTTCCTTCTCCTCCTCTCCCTCCTCCTCCTTCTCTTCTTCTTCCTCCTTCTCCTCCC
>NC_134796.1:47720653-47733153 GCF_046742065.1 Oratosquilla oratoria
ATTCTTCTGCTCTGGGTTCTTAGATTATGAGGTTGTTCTTCCCTTTGTCGTCCTCTCATCTTCTTTCTTTCTCTCCTATCCCAATATCTCCCTCCGTCTCTATGTCGACTATCCAATTGTCTTTTTCATACATCTGATCTATTGCATCTTCCCCTTTTTTTTCTCTTCTTTCTCCTCAATTACTTCCAATTGTCCACATTTCATTTCTATTTTTCATATATCTGGCCTCTTCTTCCGACCCAGTGTCCACGTTTCACTTCTCTTTCTTATATCTCTGACTCCTCCACCTCTTCCTTTCCTCTGTCTCCTCCTCTTCTTCCTCTTCCTTTCCTCTGTCTCCTCCTCCTCCTCCTCCTCGTCCTGTACTAGATACAATACCGAGACCAGTTACCTCCCTCGCCATAAGAGGAATGTCAATTTCCTCTTCTCTTTTTCATATTTCTGACCTCTTGCATCTTCCACTTCTCTTTTCCTCCTCCTCCTCCTTTACTTCCTCCACTCACTTCTCTTTTCCTCCTCCTCCTCCTTTTCTTCCTCCACTCACTTCTCTTTTCCTCCTCCTCCTCCTCCTCCTTTTCTTCCTCCACTCACTTCTCTTTTCCTCCTCCTCCTCCTTTTCTTCCTCCACTCACTTCTCTTTTCCTCCTCCTCCTCCTTTTCTTCCTCCACTCACTTCTCTTTTCCTCCTCCTCCTCCTCCTTTTCTTCCTCCACTCACTTCTCTTTTCCTCCTCCTCCTCCTCCTTTTCTTCCTCCACTCACTTCTCTTCTCCTCCTCCTCTTCCTTTTCTTCCTCCACCTGTATCGAACACAATCCCTTGACCAGTTACCTCCTTCACTATTAGAGAGATGACGCGGATAACAATGAAAGACGAAGGTTCCTCTGCTACTAAAGGGTTGAATGATGTCTCAAACCTCCCTTGAGAGCGCAAGTCCTCAGCCTCAGTGCAGTCGGCAACGGTTCTTGGCTTTCTTCTGGGACTTAACGATAGATACCCCTCTGTGCTAGGTAGCTGTGGGGATGTTTCAATGTTTCCAAATATTAGTGTAGAGGCTGTTGCAGACCACGTTCTTTATTAGAAGCAATCTGTCTATATACCAATGGCGTCTTCACCGTTGTAAAGGAGCTAGTTAACGAAGTCATACACACTCTCCTATGTATTCCGCTCCTGTCCTCCACTGATCGATTCCCTCTCCTATACCCTAATATATAATAATGTAATGATTATAATTTATTTTATATTATTTGTTTTTGTTTTGTTATCATTTGTCTGTTTGATTTTCATTTATTATTAGTTATATGTCAATTTATTATTATTTACTATTTACCTGTTTGTTTATTATTTAACTATACCTATGCATTTATTTATGTATTTTATATGTTATTTACATTATTATAGTTTTTATTTATTATTTTATTATTATGATTTTTTTTCGCATCCGACCTAGATATGGACCAAAAGGTCTCCTGTCGGCATGCTCCGCCTTTGTAATCCTTTGTACAGTGCTCATCCTACGAGAAGTCTCTTCCAATTGAAAAATAACCACAAGTAAAGGAAACTTATAAACCTTGGGACCATTTAGGAAGTCAGGTGACAGAGTGTTGATGGGCTTTGGAGCGGAGTGAAGGAGAGATATGAAGTCTGTCCCTAAAAGCCATCTTGCGCTAGTTGTCAGTCATACTTTCGAGGTACGTTGAGGAGGTACGAGGTACGTTGAGGAGGTACGAGGTACGTTGAGGAGGTACGTTGAGGAGGTACGAGGTACGTTGAGGAGGTACGAGGTACGTTGAGGAGGTACGAGGTACGTTGAGGAGGTACGAGGTACGTTGAGGAGGTACGAGGTACGTTGAGGAGGTACGAGGTACGTTGAGGAGGTACGAGGTACGTTGAGGAGGTACGAGGTACGTTGAGGAGGTACGAGGTACGTTGAGTAGGTACGAGGTACGTTGAGGAGGTACGAGGTACGTTGAGGAGGTACGAGGTACGTTGAGGAGGTACGAGGTACGTTGAGAAGGTACGATGTACGTTGAGAAGGTACGAGGTACGTTGAGGAGGTACGAGGTACGTTGAGAAGGTACGCATAGTCGAGGTACGTGATGTCTCAAACTCTGAAACTTGAGGAAAAAATAACTATATTGTATGTCGTTATCGGTGATGGGGAAATACTGAGTATATCAACTAACTCGAATATTTTTGTAAAGATACAGAAAACAAAACATTCATAACGTATCGTTCACTCAAATAAACAGCAGCAGGAAAAATATATATTGGAGATATTACTAGGAAAAAAAAAACAAGCACCAAAACATTTAACAAAAGAGGACAAAATACTCTAGGACAAACAAAAACAAAAGAAACAAAAGAGAAATGACAAACGATACCGACAGGAACAAACCAAAGAAGAAAGAAACGACAGTAGAAAAAAAAGAAAAAAGAAAAATTAAACTAAAAGTAACACAGATAACCTAAAAACTCGAAAACAACAACAACAACAACAGAAGCATCAGCAACAACGCAAATGCCCCCCACACCTCTTCGCTCCCCCCCACCCCCAACCAAGCATGCCGCATTAACCACAGCACATTACGCGCACTACATTAGCCATCCACCCTCCCCTCCCCCTCCCCTCCCTCTCTTTCTCTCTCTCTCTCTCTCTCTCTCTCTCTCTCTCTCTCTGTCTGCACACACACACACACACACAAACACACACACACACACACACACACACACACACACACACACACACACACACACACACACACACACACACACACACACACATACATAAACACATGCATTTTTGTTTCTCCTTCCATCCTCTGTACGGATGTGTGAGGAGGGGGCTCACTTTGGTGTGAGAGAAGGAGGGGAAGGAGGATGAGGAGGAGAGGAAGGACGAGGAGGAGGAGGAGGAGGAGGAGGAGGAGGCGTTGGCCAGCTAGACGCTCCGGGGACATCCGGCCACGGAAAACACGCCCTCCCGGTTCTCATCACTCCTCCTCCTCCTCCTCCTCCTCTTCTTCCTCTTCCCCTTCCTCATCATTCTCCTCCTCTTCCTCCTCCTCCTCTTCCTCCTCCTCTTCCTCCTCTCCTCCTCCTCCTTCTCTCCTCCTCCTTCTCTCCTCCTCCTCCTCCTCCTTCTCGCCTGCTCTTCCTCCTCCTTCTCCTTCTTCTCTCCTCCTCCTCTCCTCCTCCTCTCCTCCTCCTCCTCCTCCTTCTCTCCTCCTCCTCCTCCTCCTCCTTCTCTCCTCCTCCTCCTTCTTCTTCTCTCCTCCTCCTCCTCCTCCTCCTTCTATCCCCCTCCTCCTCCTCCTCCTCTCCTCCTTCTCTCCTCCTCCTCCCTTCCTTCTCCTCCTCCTCCTTCTCTCCTCCTCCTCCTTCTCTCCTCTTCTCGCCTCTAATTCCTCCTCCTCCCCTTCTAATCCTCTAACTCCTCATCCTCCTCCTCTAACTCCTCCAGCTCCTCCTCCTCCTTCTACTCCTCTTACTCCTCCTCCTTCTACTCCTCTAACTCCTCCTCTCCTTCTCTTTCGCCTTCTCTTCTTTTTCCTGTTTCTCCTCCTACTCCTCCTACTCCTTCTTCTACTCCTCCTCTTCCTTCTCCTTCATCTACTTCTCCTCCTCCTCCTTCTACTCCTCCAACTCCTCCCCTTCACTTTCACCTTCTCTTCCTTTTCCTGTTTCTCCTTCACCACCTCCTGCTCCTCCTCCTCCTCCTCCTCTAACTACTCCTCCCCTTCTGTTTCGCCTTCTCTTCTTTTTCCTGTTTCTCCTCCACCTCCTCCTCCTCCTACTCCACCTCCTGCTCCTCCCCCCTTCTCTTCTTTTTCCTGTTTCTCCTCCTATTCCTTCTCCTACTCCTCCTTCTACTACTACTCCTCCTCCTCCTGCTCCTCCTTCTCCTCCTCTCCCTCCTCTTCCATCACTGACTCCAACCCTCCTTCCCTTTCTATATTTCTTTTCGTCACGATACTTGTACTCTTCTTCTTTTTTTCACTTCTCTTCATTTTTTCTCTTTTCTTTCTCCCTCCAATGCCTCTTTTCTCCTCCTCTCCTCCCCTTTCATACGAAAACGTTTGTTTTCATTGTGTTTTCTTCCACCAATCCTCTTTTTTAATTTCTCTTTTTCTGTCCCTCAGTCTTTCCTCTCTTTAGCTCCCTTCCTTCTTTATCTCCACTTTCTCTCTCCCCTTTCTCCTCTGCTCGTCCTCTTCCTCTCCTTCTTCCACCTCCTGCTATTTTTTCCTCTTCTTTCCCTCTTTCTCTTCCCTCTTGCACCTTCCTCCTCTCCTCTTTACCTCCACTTTCTCTCGCCCCTTTCTCCTCTCCTCGTCCTCTTCCTCTCCTTCTTCCACCTCCTGCTAATTTTTTTCTCCTCTTCTTTCCCTCCTCTTTCTCTTCCCTCTCGCACCTTCCTCCCCTCCTCTTTATCTCCACTTTCTCTCGCCTTCTTTCCCTTTCTCCTCTCCTCGTCCTCTTCCTCTCCTTCTTCCACCTCCTGCTATTTCTTCTTCTCCTCTTCTTTCCCTCCTCTTTCTCTTCCCTCTTGCACCTTCCTCCCCTCCTCTTTATCTCCATTTTCTCTCGCCTTCTTTCTCCTCTCCTCGTCCTCTTCCTCTCCTTCTTCCACCTCCTGCTTTTTTTCTTCTCCTCCTCTTTCCCTCCTCTTTCTCTTCCCTCTCGCACCTTCCTCCCCTCCTCTCTCTCGCCAACTCGCCAGATAGTACCGGTTGTCTGTCTTCATAAGGAAATCCGGTAAGTCGTTTTGAACGTTTCCGGACATCCCAAACGTTTCCGGTCATCTTGAACGTTTCCAGGAGAGCCTCTTCTGGTTCGTCTTCATTCGTCCTCACCTTCTATCTGCTGGAATTTGACCTCAACCCTCTCTCCGTTTTCTAAACTTAACTCTCCGTTTTCTTCTCCACTTGTTTATCCGTTCCCATTTGTTCCTTTTCCTCTCTTTAAGTTGATATTTATTTTTGTATTTTTTACTCTTTTTGTCTCTCGCCTTCTCTTCTCTTTACACTTCTCTCTTTCTTTCTCTCTTTCTCTCTGTCTGTCTGTCTGTCTGTCGCTCTCCCGTTTTCTCTTCTGTGAATTGGATCTGTCACTTTGTACTTCGTTTGATGTTTATGTCTGTTGTGTTTACCCGCGGCTGAGGAATGTGTGTTTAGAAATTGGAAGAAGAATTTTCGTGCAAGTAACTTGACTACTGCATCCCTAGGCAAGTCAACCACAAACGAGATGTTAGGTAAAATATTTGTGCTACTAACAAACCCTACCACCGCCAACTCCCTACCACTATCACAACCACCACCACCCCACCCTCACCCCCATCACCACCACCACTACCAAAACTACCACTACTAACACCACCTTCCTATCACCATCATCCAACACCACCACCTCCCTACTACCATTACCACCACTACCAATACCACCACCTCCACCACCACCACTACCACCATGACCAATACCAGTACCACGACGACCACCACCTCCACCATCACCACCATCACCACCATCACCACCACCATCATCACCACCTTCGTCTACTTCTTGGTGTCATCAAGATCCGCCTGACAGCATCAGTTCTTCCTGCTCCCCCGCACCCATCCATCCTTCTTCTCCTTCGCGCGCTCTCAACAAATGTCTCTCCTACAGAAATGGTTTCTACTCCCCTTGGATTACATGGTTGGGGGATCCGTGGTCGTTTACTTTTGGTCAACCAGTTCATTTGGCACTTTCAACATCGCAAATGGATTGGGTTGCCATTCTCTCTCTCTCTCTCTCTCTCTCTCTCTCTCTCTCTCTCTCTCTCTCTCTCTCTCTCTCTCTCTCTCTCTCTCTCTCTCTCTCTCTCTCTATATATATATATATATATATATATATATATGTATATATATATGTATATATATATATATGTATATATATATATGTATATATATATATATATATATATATATATATAATATACAAATATATATATGCATATATATGTATATATATATTATATGTATATATATACATATATGTATATATATATGTATATATCTATGTATATATATGTATATATATATACATATATATATGTATACATACATATATGTATATATATATATACATATATGTGTATATATATACATGTATATATATATACATATATATGTATGTATATATATATATTTGTATATATACATATATGTATGTATATATATATACATATATATATATATATATATATATATATATATATATAATGATTTTTTTTCGCATTCGACCTAGTTATGGACCAAAGGTCTCCTATCGGCATCCTCCGCCTTTGTAATCCTTTGCCTTTGTAATATCAGTTGCTAGCGTCTTGACTTCGTGATCATGCACGCACAGGTCAGGGTTTGAATCCCTTGGCAGAGCTTCTAAAATGTTCATGTATATATATATATATATATATATATATATATATATATATATATATATGTATATATATATATATAATATATATGTATATATATATATGTATATATATATATGTAATGTATATATATATATATACATTGTATGTATGTATATATGTATATATATGTATATATGTATGTATATATATATGTATGTATATATATATATATGTATATATATATATGTATGTATATATATATATATAATAGCATGTATTGAGAGGAGATTTTCTCTTATACATACTCCATTGAAAGTGATGGCTATTTGTGAATTTATCATTTTCTTAAATGTATTTTCCATATGTCTTATTATGGAGTTATGTTCCTTCGAAAGGAGGTTTGTGACTTCACTGTAGGTGGTCGTGTTTGGTATATCGCGATTTCGGGTTCAAAACCTTCTGCAGTAGCTTTTAGGAATATTCCATTTGGTCAGGGTAAGAATTATTCCGGTGTTTTATTTAATGGTGTTACTTTATATACTTAAGTTACTTTACTTTATACACTTTACTTTATATACTTTATGTACTTAAGTTACTTTATGTACTTATATTTCCTCTTCACTGGGGGAGGTTACCGGTCACCTGGGAGAGGTCATCTGAAACTCAGGCAGTGATGAAATATCACGTACTAAGGGAAGCCTCCGACTTCGTGTTGTGACAAAATGTCGTATACTTGGGCTTGTGGCGTTATTGTCTCGGGCTTGGATTTGTGGGGTTATGTCTCATGCTTGGGTTTGTGGTGATTTGTCTCATGCTTGGGAGGGCCCAAAGGTCATCTGTTTGTATATTAAGGTTTGGGCTCAACTCTTTTAAGTGTATAATGCTTCTAAGATTGGGGAGGTTTCTCTCATCTGTATATATTTCTAAAATATCAATGTTTTCTTCTAGGATGTTTCTTGTTAATGTTATGCCGTGGACTTCTCTTAGATTGTTGTCAGGGGCTCCTGATGTCAGGTGGTATGAAAGGTGACGGGATAACCTCATTGTCGTCATGCCAGTGTAGTTGGAGGAGAGGACTTCATAGATCCCTCGTGGACAAGTAAATCTGTAGATGAAATATAATTTCTGAAGTTCTTTTCTCTCTTGGGGAAGACCGTTTTTAAGAAGGAGGTGGCTGGTCTTCCTTGTCTTAAAAAATATCACCTTTAAAGAAAAAATTCGTTCTATAAGCCGTAAATAATCATTTTCTTCGTGTTCAGACAGATGACTAACGCTTTCGTCTTGTCAATAGACATATAAAAGGCCCCATCTCGTTACGTTACCTACGAATATAAGAGACCCCATCTTGTTACGTTACCTTCGAAATGGGAGCCAGGAAATGTACTGTCAATGATACTTCACCATGATCATCGAGAACCTGTGAGCAGTTGTGTCGCTTTACCTTCTGCTCGTTCTCATGAACATTGTTCCTTTAAAATGCTCTTAATGCGGTGATACGCTTCTATTCACAAAAGTTGCCTCAGGCTGTTACTCGACGTATTGACTGGCACGCTGCAGCTGATTCCTCCTCATTTTCAAACTCCACGCCTCTCTCTCTCTCTCTCTCTCTCTCTCTCTCTCTCTCTCTCTCTCTCTCTCTCTCTCTCTCTCTCTCTCTCTCTCTCTCTCTCTCTCAGACACACACTCTCACACACACACACACACACACACACACACACACACACACACACACACACACACACACACATACAGACAGACAGACAGAAAGACACACACACGTGGAGAGAGAAAGAGAGACAGACACACACACATACAGACAAACAGACAGAAATACACACACACACACACACACACACACACACACACACACACACACACACACACACACACACACACACACACACACACATGAGCACAACAGTGTTTATCATTCTGATAGGTAAAGGACATTAGGCGTGTTAGCGTTGTCCTGAAGAATACATCAAAGTCGTCGTAAACGTAATAACTTGGAAGCCTTCTCGAAATCTTTATTATGATGATTCTCACTTTGTGATCTGAAAAAAGTAATATTCCTGACGAGGTTCAGAGGGTCTGACAACACAGGCTGCCACTTACCAAAATGTCTTTTTAGTAAGAGGGCAAACGGAAAGATTTTGAGCTCTTAAAAGGAAGAAAAAAAAAAGCGCATACTGTGTGAAATTTGAGAGTGAGTTGAAGATTGGATGGACAGATTGATAACGTGGTATTGTATATATATATATATATATATATATATATATATATATATATATATATATATATATATATACATATATATATATATATATATAGTGTGTGTGTGTGTGTGTGCGTGCGAGAAAGAGAGAGAGAGAGAGAGAGAGAGAGAGAGAGAGAGAGAGAGAGAGAGAGAGAAATAGACAGAAAAACATTGTAAGAGAAACAGAAAGAGACAGAGAGACATTGAGAGAGAGAGAGAGAGAGAGAGAGAGAGAGAGAGAGAGAGAGAGAGAGAGAGAGAGAGAGAGAGAGAGAGAGAGAGGTGCATATGTGTATATACATAAACTTAACGACTCTTCCTCTCATATTAACTCGTTTCATATAAACTTTTTAGATGCCGTAATAGTTTGCACCTCATACGGCGGTTTAGATAATCCCACAGGAGTTAAAATTAACTATGCTCCCTTGCTTTCCCCCCAGACGTAACTTAGTTAAGCTTGGGGAGATTTAACCGCATTCACATCTCTACCAATTTGATCAACTTTTGCTGAAGTTCTTGAGTTACGCGAATTCCTTCCTTATACGCGTTGGAAATATATCTTAGCCTAATCATAGTGATATGATTTGATGTTGCGTACTTCCCACCACCACCACCACCACCACCACCACCACCACCACCCCCACCATCACCACCATCAGGAGGCTAAGACGGTGTCCTATACAGAGGATTTTGTAGCGTGAAATTTAATTAACTATGCCCTTGGTCCAACTCGCCGGTGGCAGTGTTCGAAATGCCGTCACTTTGACGCTGGAATACATTCGGTTATAGTAAAATATATAATTTTCTACTGAGAAAGGGATTAATATATATATATATATATATATATATATATATACATATATATGTATATACATATATACATATACATATATATATATATATAATATTCTTTCGTTGTTTGTCCGTACCTTTTGGTTGAATGAAATCATCTAGTGTTAGCCAGAATAAAATCTGTATGGTGTTTCATCTTACTGATGAGGCCAAAAATGGAGTTCTATGATATCGAAAAGGAAAAAAAAATGTCGGACCACAGATGATGTCAGACTCGCGCAAGGATATTACGACAAGCGCGTAAAAGCATACAACGAGTAAGTACATAGATAGATAAATAGATAAAAGATAAGGAGCATACGCCAGGAGGCACGTAGCTGCGACTTCAGCCATCGTCTTTGCCCCTATGTCTTTCTTGGATTGTT
Organism: Oratosquilla oratoria; assembly: GCF_046742065.1. Lineage (NCBI taxonomy): Eukaryota > Metazoa > Arthropoda > Malacostraca > Stomatopoda > Squillidae > Oratosquilla > Oratosquilla oratoria. The sequence goes on from NC_134796.1 coordinate 47,730,523, forward strand.
GGGGTTAGGTCACAGTCAAAGAGGAGAAATGATATTAGCCTGGACAAAAAATAAGTAGATGCACAAATAAAAATAAATAGATAAATCAATCAATCAAATCCTTCATAAAACTGAAGAGTTTCTCCTTTGCTGCCTTTCAGGTGCATGAAGTTAAACTTTAATTAGAACAAAATCAATAAGACAGAGTTCAGCTTGAAGAAGAACAAAATCTAAAAGACAGAACTTAGTTTGAACAAGAACAGATTCAAAAGAAATAAAGTGAAAGGTTTGCAGAGAAGGAACTCCACTTTGGGAGTAGAAGTAACCTGTTGACAAAGTTCATTATCATATGAACATAAGAATGAAGGAGGTTGCAAGAGACCATATGGTCTACACTAGGCAGTTCCGTGCCCATCACCACCTGTCATTCCCATCCATAAAGTTGTCTAACCGTTTCTTAAAACAACCGATAGTTTCAGCGCTCACTACGTGGTTACTAAGACTATTCCATTCGTTGACCACCCTATTAGTAAACCCGTTCTTGTCTATTTTCTTCTTAAATATTTACCTTAGATTCCATTATTCGCCTTAAATTGTCTTAAATATTCACCTTAAATTGCGCCCATTATTTGCGAGTGGTCTAAGATTGGAAAGACGACCACATCATTTCCCCTCCTACACACACACATCCACACACACACATCCACACAACCACACACATCCACACCCACACACCCACACACACCCACACACACACGCCTCCATAAAAGGCAATGATGATTACACAAGAACAATTTCCCCCAATCCATTCGAGAAAATCGGACAAAATATCTCCAATTTTTGCTGACGGAAATGTCCAGTTTTAGACGCTACTGATCGCTGATCATTTCTGAATCAGACATTTCTCGACTTTTCAAAGCGCTTACCTAAAAGGATCGTTTGTGATAAACAAGGGCAAAACTGCGAACGCCATGCATTTTTCGTAGCTACGTGGTTTCGATTGAACATGACAGAAAGTCCGCGTGTAAATGCAACTATGAGTGCCCAGGTTTCAAAAAGAGACAACGAAAACCTTCTCTTTTTTCGAGAAAAGAACAGCGGTTCTGGAACAGCAACACCGAGGGATGAAATACCTCACACCAGGTACGAGGCTCCTACTTTGATCGCTTAGTCTTATTCATGATTGCTATTTGCTTGGGTGTGCGTACCAATCCAACGCACACCTAAGACCCATTTTTATTCACCACAACTCCTCGCGTTCTAGAAAGGCCTCCTGAACAAAGTCGCCCGCACAATAGCTTATATAACACACATTATGCTCCTACTTTGATCCCTTAGTCTCATTCATGATTGCTATTTGCTTGGGTGTGCGTACCGATCCAACGCACACCTAAGACCCATTTTCATTCAACACAACTCCTCGCGTTCTAGAAAGGCCTCCTGAACAAAGTCGCCTGCACAATAGCTTATATAACACACATTATGAACCATGCATCCAACCTGAAGTGATTGATTCAAGTGTCTCATTAGTAAAAAGTTTTCTCCAGGTGCGTTGATGAAGTCAGAAAATGTTCTTGAATTATCGAAATGTTATTGAGGACTTTTTTCACTCAAATACTTGGGGCATATTAAGCTCCAGTCACACCAAGCTCACGACCTGTTTCCGACCACCTTCGACCGAAAATCAAGCGATCGGTCGGCGACATAAAACCAATGCAAGAAATTGAAATGGAAAAAGTTAATGTGGTTGATAAGATAAAAATATATGTACTGTGGCCTATTCAGTGTGTGTTGTAATACATCTATCTATCGATCTATTCATCTATCTTATTACCGACTACTAGCGACTTCCAAAGATTACCTGAAATTGACCGGCAATCACCTGGTCGCCGATGGTCGGAAACAGGTCGTAAGCTCAGTGCAGAGGTGGGGAACCTGCGGCCTTCCGGGCCATCAAGTGCGGCCTTCTGCGGCCTTTGATATATATATTATCTTTTTAAAAGACCTTGAATATTTCTTAAGCCTGAAATCATTATACACCTGAAACTTATAATATAATAAAAGGGGTAAAATAATTGAAAAAGAAAAAAATTCAGTGCGGCCTTTATGTGGGACGATGAATTGTAAGGTGGCCTTCATGCACAAAAAGGTTCCCCACCCCTGGCTTAGTGTGACTGACCCCTGGAAGACCCGGAAGAGTGACCTTCACCTTGAAAGGTTTGTGAGGATCACCTCCACCTTGTCCTCGATCTACACCTAGAGATCGGTACTCGAACTCTTGTATACAAAAGACCAAATGTTTATGAAGGTTCATTGTTCTCCTTCAAGGTCCGTTTTTCTATTTCTCTTGATTAATTTATTAATTAAATAACCAATTGATTAGTGACGTAAATAAATAATCACTTGATTTATTTATTCATTTATTCATTTTATTAATTTATTCATTAATTTATTAATTTAGCCATTTAATTATTTTTAGTTTTCATGGTTCCTGTAACAACTTCACTTTAATGACCTTATCAGCAAATGCAATTACAAACGTATTCTTGTCGTATGTTTTCAGCCTTTTGGAACGCTATATTACGTTTATGATTACTCATTGCCTCAGCCTCAAAGTGGGCTGAATTGTGTTTGTAACGTTATTGTCTACTT
>NC_134796.1:47735653-47737794 GCF_046742065.1 Oratosquilla oratoria
TCTTCCTCCTCTTCTTCCTCCTCCTCCTCCTCCTCCTCCTCATATGCAATGCTGTACTCGTTTTCTCATTTCCCGTCTCCTTCTCAATCAGTCCTTTCTAGTTAACATGATAACATGAAAATGGAAGAGACTGCAAGAGACCATAGGGTCTACACTAAGCAGTTTCATGTCCATTACCGCCTGTTATCACCATCCAAAATGTTATCTAACCTCTTCTGAAAACAACCAATAGTTTCATCCCTCAGTACCTTGTTAACAATTCTATTCCATTCGTTAATTACTCTATTGTAGATCTGCTCTCGCCTATTTACTTGTTAGATCTGAATTTGTCCAATTTAAATCGATCTTTGTAAACAGACTTTATTTGTAGATCGGTTCTTGTTTATTTCCTTGATAAATTTGAATTTATCCAACTTAAATCGATCTACAAATTTTAAATAGACTCTATTGGTAGATCAGCTCTCGCCTATTTCCTTGTTAAATTTGAATTTGTCCAACTTAAATCGATCTTTGTAAATAGACTATTGTCAGAGTCGATTCTTGTCTATTTCCTTGTTAAATTTGAATTTGTCCAACTTAAATCGATCTTTGTAAATAGACATTGAGATCTCTTTCTCGCAACCTCCTTGTCTTCTTCGATGGATGGTCCTCTCATACGAGTATCTACCAGGTTTCGAGTCCAGCGAAGGACTCAAAGACACTTAACACGGTTGTTTCTATTGATCCTCGTCTTTGAATTCGCCTGAGAATAAAGAATCTATTGAATGAATAAATGAATGAGTGAATAGATAAGTGAATAAATAAACAGATAAATATATCGATAAAGAAAAACTTCGTGTTCCAATTCTGCTTGGGGATTCTTCGTTAATTCACCCTAAGTGATGTTAGGAGCCTTTTGTTGTGAAAGGAACTTTGTCGAAGAATAGAATGTTCTCGAACTCTACTTCGTAGATCTTTAAGTCTCAAGGATAAAGAGAAGAAGAGGAACAAGAAGAAAAAGGTGAGGGGCCTACCCCAGGAGGCGCTGAGTAGCTTCGTCCGAAGCCGTCACTTTTACCCTATGAACTTGCACTATTGGGCCAGTTAACAGTCATTGTTGGGAATCTGAAAGGTGAGCGGGATTCGAACCCACAGCTAAGTGAGTGCGAGACACCAGCGTGTGTAAACAAAGACCCATTCTTTAACATATCGTCTCCCAACCTGTGAGGGGCAAAAAAAAAAAAAAAAAAAAAAAAAAAATGGCATTTAGATTCAAGTGTCATGAACATTAATATAGATATTTGTATAAATGCATTAAATCCATAGGCCATTATGAAAGTGTCTCTACGAAAAGTAGCATTAGCAGGAAAAACAACAAATGAAAGTCGACCATCATTATTCATGAATTTGAATGCCCTCGTGAAAACTGCAAGCCTCATCACTCGAACTCAGAACGTGCCGTTCTCGAGTAATAACACATCCTCAAGAAAGAGGTCAAAAAACCTATATGGAAATCAAACATCAAAGAGGGATTTCAGAAAGCATCCCCATCGATAACATTTCCATGAAGGGGAAGGCAGATGACCTATGCCTACCGTTAATAGATCCTCAGATTATCAAAGAAGACAAAAAAAAAAAAAAAAAAAAAAAGAAGGAAAAAAAAAAAAACATAAACATGGGGGAGGGGAGCATGGTTCAGTGGTAGCGCGTGCCTGATAGCCACGTGGGCAGGTCGGACGCGTGTTCGAATCCTGGACACGGCGCAGAGTTGGAAAGGAGATCCACTCTGAGTGATGACCCCCAATCGACCCCTACCTCGGACACTTCCGAGGCGACCTGAGCTTCGTCCGGGTATTGTCACTCCAAAAGTGGGATTCCGTGAACACCATCTATCCTGTGTTCATTAATGCATTGTTCCGGACCGACTGAAACGTTGAGGTCCGGGTGAATGGATACCAGCCCCGCAAACCACAAAAAAAAAAAAAAAAAAAAAAAAAAAAAAAAAAAAAATATATATATATATTATATATATATTTATATATATATATATATATATATATATATATAGTTGGCCTCGGTTCTCTGTAAAATTAAGTACTGACGGCAATTTGCAGTCGACTTAGTTCCTCGGGAGTAGATTAACTCCCAGGTTGGAGAATTGG
>NC_134796.1:47738294-47743294 GCF_046742065.1 Oratosquilla oratoria
TGTAATCGACTTATTTCCTCGGGAGTAGAGTAATTCTCAGGTTGGAGAATTTTATAGGCTTGCTAGCTCAGTTGGTAGAGCGATGGCTTTGCGATATATATATATATATATATATATATATATATATATATATATATAATATCTATATATGTATATGCATATGTATGTATGTATATATATATGTATGTATATATATATATGTATATATATATATATATATATATATATATATATATATATATATATATATATATATATATATATATATATATAACCTCACTATACAACCGAGTTGTGTTCCCAGCTGACTGGCCGCAATGCGGAAATTCGTATATCGGGGTGGTGAGTTTTACATGTAAATAGGGAGGTTGTGTTCATGGACCCTGTCAACTCCCTGGGACTTTCACATACACCCAACATTTGTTTTACCTACTTTATAGCACTCGGTCGTATAGTAAGGTATTCCTGAATATATATATATATATATGTATGTATGTATATATAATTATATATATATATATATATATATATATATATATATATATGTTGTGTGTCATTGTGACAAATGGAAATAAGTTCTACAGCAAGGACTCAAACATTTAGCTTAATGACTGCTTATTATGAAGCAAAGACGATAGTTTTGAGCCAACCAGACCATACAAAAGGAACGACCTAACAGTCGCTAAGGCAAAGGTTCAAGTCCGTGCGGTGGAGTATATATATATACACACACACACACACACACACATATATATATATATATATATATATATATATATATATATATATATATATATATATAAGTGGAAGTTTGCTGGATATAGAGCTCGACGCTGATTGGTCAAATGCGTGGAGTGTACCCAGAAGCCGCTCCCCCAAAAACTACTAATAATAATATTAATAATAATAATAATATTAATAATAATAATAATAATAATAATAATAAAAAATAAAGAAATAAAAGCTTATGGTAGAAATCATCCCTGAACAGAGTATAATTCCAGAAATCCAACCTAAAAAAACAGAAGAAAAACGCAGCACAGACATTCAAAACCTAAATAACAAAACCCTAAATAAAACAGAACTTTATGTGGTTAAGAAAAATAATTTACTCGTCATAAAGGGTTGTTTGTTTTTATTACCAATTCGACATTATTGTTGTATGCAGTTGCCAAACACTAGACTAGACAAAGAGAGTTGGAATCTCTTTGAGGCAGGGAGTATGCTTTGTCAAAAAAGAAAAAAAGAAAAAGAAAAAAATCAGGGGAACCAAGAGTGAGCTTATATATATATATATATATATATATATATATATATATATACATATATATATATATATATATATATATATATATATATATATATATATATATATATATATATATATATATATATATATATATATATACCATCCCCTGGCATAAAGTTGTTGGTGCCTACAATGGAATATCATGAACACCACGATGCATATTATAATTGTGATAATCGTAGTTATTGAGAAATACATACATAAACACCCACACACACACACACACACACACACACACACACACACACACACACACACACACACACACACACACACACACACACACACAACACACACACACACACAACACACAGACACACACCCGTGTTTTAGGTTAAAAAAACTTTCATTACCTTGGTGTTGTACCTGTGTTTTAGGTAAAAAAGATCACTATCTTTTTATTGTTCCCGTGTTTTAGGTAAAAGAAAAAAGGAACAATGGAGATAAAGGCACAGTGCCACACAAGCAGTCACGCAATCACTCAATTCCTTCTTTTTTCATCAGATCAGTCAGCCGTCCCTGACTGTGTCAGCGCAGCGCGGTGCTGATGAGCGAACCAGGACGGAGAAATATTTCCCCCCAAAAAAGCATTTTTTTCTCTCCTCTCCTCGTTTAACTGTGACTGGTTTCTTTTGAAAAAAAAAAAAAAACTAAGCGGACGTTTTGTCATGAATATCATTTTGATGCTATTACGGTTGCATTTTGTCCAGGCTTTCGACAGATTTTTTTTTTTTTTTTTTTTTTAGCATAGGGACTCTTCTTCACCTTCTCCCTCTCTGGGAAATTAAAAAAAAAAAGAATGATAATAATATTCTTCAGCACCTGTCTTTACCAATCAGGTGTTTTCTTCCTCCAGTCTATCTTCCCAGCCCCCCTCCCCACAAACCTTCACTTCGGGAGCTCGTGATCTTCGTTTGACCTCATGATCTTCGTTTGACCTCTTCTTCTACATCTCTTCGGTGAAGGAAGAAGACTCTGAAGGCGAGGTGTCTTCGGGAATTTGGTAGATGTTTGGGTCTCCGCAGACTCTGAAGGCGAGGTGTCTTCGGGAATTTGGTAGATGCTTGGGTCTCCGCAGACTCTGAAGGCGAATTGTCTTCGGGAATTTGGTAGATGTTTGCGTCTCCGCAGACTCTGAAGGCGAGGTGTCTTCGGGAATTTGGTAGATGTTTGGGTCTCCGCAGACTCTGAAGGCGAGGTGTCTTCGGGAATTTGGTAGATGTTTGGGTCTCCGCAGACTCTGAAGGCGAAGTGTCTTCGGGAATTTGGTAGATGTTTGGGTCTCCGCAGACTCTGAAGGCGAGGTGTCTTCGGGAATTTGGTAGATGTTTGCGTCTCCGCAGACTCTGAAGGCGAATTGTCTTCGGGAATTTGGTAGATGTTTGGGTCTCCGCAGACTCTGAAGGCGAATTGTCTTTGGTAGATGTTTGGGTCTCCGTAGACACTGAAAGCGAGGTGTCTTCGGGAATTTCGTAGATGTTTACGTCTCCGCAGTGTTCTTGGATGACATTTTCTTTTTATCATCATTTCATATACGAAGGCATTGATTGTATGTTATATGCAGTCACTATACTTTAGGAGATTCAATGACATCCCTACGGACCAGAGCTACGCAGAACTTTTTTTTTTTTTTTTTTTTTAGCATAGGGACTCTTCTTCACCTTCTCCCTCTCTGGGAAATAAAAAAGAAAAGAATGATAATAATATTCTTCAGCACCTGTCTTTACCAATCAGGTGTTTTCTTCCTCCAGTCTATCTTCCCAGCCCCCCACCCCACAAACCATCACTTCGGGAGCTCGTGATCTTCGTTTGACCTCATGATTAGTCTTCTACATCTCTTCGGCGAAGGAAGAAGACTCTGAAGGCGAGGTGTCTTCGGGAATTTGGTAGATGTTTGCGGCTCCGCAGACTCTGAAGGCGAATTGTCTTCAGGAATTTGGTAGATGTTTGCGTCTCCGCAGACTCTGAAGGCGAAGTGTCTTCAGGAATTTGGTATATGTTTGGATCTCCGCAGACTCTGAAGGCGAGGTGTCTTCGGGAATTTGGTAGATGTTTGGGTCTCCGCAGACTCTGAGGGCGAGGTGTCTTCGGGAATTTGGTAGATGTTTGCGTCTCCGCAGACTCTGAAGGCAAGGTGTCTTCGGGAATTTGGTAGATGTTTGGGTCTCTGCAGACTCTGAAGGCGAGGTGTCTTCGGGAATTTGGTAGATGTTTGGGTCTCCGCAGACTCTGAAGGCGAAGTGTCTTCGGGAATTTGGTAGATGTTTGGGTCTCCGCAGACTCTGAAGGCGAGGTGTCTTCGGGAATTTGGTAGATGTTTGGGTCTCCGCAGACTCTGAAGGCGAGGTGTCTTCGGGAATTTGGTAGATGTTTGGGTCTCCGCAGACTCTGAAGGCGAGGTGTCTTCGGGAATTTGGTAGATGCTTGGGTCTCCACAGACTCTGAAGGCGAATTGTCTTCGGGAATTTGGTAGATGTTTGGGTCTCCGCAGACTCTGAAGGCGAATTGTCTTTGGTAGATGTTTGGGTCTCCGTAGACACTGAAAGCGAGGTGTCTTCGGGAATTTGGTAGATGTTTGCGCTCTCAGCAGACTCTGAAGGCGAATTGTTTTCGGGAATTTGGTAGATGTTTGGGTCTCCGCAGACTCTGAAGGCGAGGTGTCTTCGGGAATTTGTTAGATGTTTGCGTCTTCGCAGTGTTCTTGGATGACATTTTCTTTTTGTCATCATTTTATATACGAGGGCATTGATTGTATGACATCCCTACGGACCAGAGCTACGCAGAACTATCTTTTTTGAGTTCTGTGAGCCTTCATCCTTTGCGTTTAAAGCGGATAACATTCAAATCGATAAAATCATTTGTCCTTGGCCTCAGTGACCATACAAAAGGCGACGCCAATATAAGAACGGGGTAACTTTCAATAACATGATCATTCGGTTTAGCTTCGCGAATTCCCCCCCCCCCCATCAGGAGGCTAGGACGGTGCCCCCTTACAGAGGACTCTTTGTAGGACGTTAATGAACCATGCCCTTGGTCCAACTTGCTAGCGGTATGGTTCGATCTGCCGTCAACTTGACCTACACCGCAAGTGGGGACGCTCTAACGCACCTACGCCGCAAGTAGGGACGCTCTAACTCGCACTGATCCTCATGATATCGAAAGGGTTGTGGAGGAAGGAGTTATAACAAGATCATTTGTCCATCTGTCAAAGCAATCAAGCTCTAAACCAGTTTGGAGACTGAATAGGAACACATCAAACAAGTATATTATATATATATATATATATATATATATATATATATATATGTGTGTGTGTGTGTGTGTGTGTGTGTGTGTGTGTGTGTGTGTGTGTGTGTGTGTGTGTGTGTGTGTGTGTAAATGATTCCCAGCAGCAAAATCAAGTCAACAGAAATAATGAGGATTGGAGTTGATTGCATTTCACGTTATTATGACACCTCCAATTTGATTTCCTTGCATGAGTTTTACGTTTCTTCATTTATTTATTTTTAGTTTAGGATTTAGTGTCAGAATGTGCCCAGACTGGATAGACACAAATCCACATATTGCACTTTACTTTTTCTTCTGACGCTTTGAGAACATATCTCGACATTATTATATATATATATATGTATATATATATATATATATATATATATATATATATATATATATATATATATATATATATGTA
>NC_134796.1:47748294-47793848 GCF_046742065.1 Oratosquilla oratoria
GTATCACGGACTTTATGCATTGCTGTTCTTCTTTAGCTATACAGAGCCTCTGGTACTTGGGTCTGTTGAGGTGGTGAAGTCAGAAGCCAGGTGTTCTCAACCTGGCTTTAGGGGCGTATCACGGAGTTTTATGCATTGCTGTTCTTCTTTAGCTTACTGGAGAGACTTTTTGTCAACACTGAATTGAATCGTTGGGTATCCTCTAACTACCATTAGTTTTTGGTACGTGGTTACGCTTGTAATACTGTTCACACACCCCTAACCCTCCTAACCTCCCTAACCCCCCCCCCCAACACCCCCACCCCCCATCACCCCCTAGCGGGGTTTATGGACGCCACCCCTCACCCCTAGGTTGACGGTAGACCATCCCCAGATGAAAAATCACTGCTTCCGAGGTTTGATCTGTGTCTAAGTTGTGACTTCTGTCCTATGCAGTCATACAACAACGGCAAGTGATAGTCTTCTGTAACCACTAGATTTAACTCGCTGTCCTCTTGTTCACATGGTTTAGAAGCGTCTCCCCCTCGATCAGCAGAAACGAAAGCAGGTAATTCCGCCCAAACGTTAGTAGGTTGATTGGAGTAATCAGCGATATTGTTTGGGGGCAATGCAGGCCTAGCAATCAGGACAGTGTAATCAGCAATATCCTTTTCCTCGATCTAATTGGAAATTGATGCTCACGTTGCCGAGCTCAGGGGGAGAATTCCTGGAAGGAAGGAGCGATTGAAACGAAGCCGAAGATCGACAGAATCTGCGCAAATAACGTAGCCTTTAAGGGAGTCTTCCTCGACGAGGACTGGAATTAGTAGGAAATGTGTTAATTGGAGTCGACGCGAGTCGAAATGAAACATTTGAGTTCCGTACAAATGCTATCATGGCCGTTGAAAAGGACAAACTATGTTCACGAAACATTTGCTGTAACCACGAATTAAAGCGATGGTAAATGAATAGTACTTAAGAGCAGAAGTCGTCATCGTATTCTTAAATATCGAATGTTCCGTACAAATATTATCATAGATAATTGGAAAGGACAAATCACGTTTACGAAACCTTCGTTGTAAGCACGAATTAAAACGATGATAAATAAATAGTACTCGGAGTAGAAGTTGTCATCGTATTCTTAAATATATTGTTCCGTACAAATACCATCATAATTTATTGAAAAGAACAAACTATATTCACGAAACCTTCGCTCTAGGAACTAATTACATCAATGATAAATAAATAGTACCCAGAGTAGAAGTCATCATATTCTTAAATATAGTGGTCCATACAAATATCATCATAAATTATTGAAAAGAACAAACTATTTTCACGAAACCTTCGCTATATAAGAACTTATCGACGGTGATAAGTAACCATTACTCACAGTAGAAGTTTTCTTCGTAATGAACTAAAGTGATTCACCTGATCTCGATCTAATATCAGTTTTCTGCGGTTCCAGTTAGAGAACCGACTCCATAAAGGAAGAACTGCCTAAGAGGAGGTTCACACGGACGAACGGTTCGTTGAACGCGGTTCGACAGACACGTGTTTAAAGTGATGTGTGAACGGGGTATTTGGTTGTCGAACACGTTGGGCAAACCCCAAATACCCCGTTCACACGTTCACATATCACTTCAAACACGTTTCCGTCGAACGCGGACCGTGTGAACCCCCTCTAACACAGAACACAAGTGGGCAGAGTTTGACCGTCGCTTCTATCGTAGAAGATGCTATTGTACCCCAAGAGATGGAGTAACGATAAAGGAGAATAAAAGTTAAAGGGAGTAGCAGAACGGAGGGAGAATAAAAGTTAAAGGGATCAGAATTTCATTCGGAGTGGATATTAATCTCCTGGCATAAAAGAATGCTAACTGACTTGTGTATCCAGTCCCCTATGGACCAGAGTAACGTAGCATTCTTATATGACTGCGGGTGAATCTCCGCTCAGTATATATGTGTATATATATATATATATATATATATATGTGTGTGTGTATATATATATATATGTATATATATATATATAAATATATATATATATATATGTGTGTGTGTATATATATATATATACATATATATATATATGTATATATATATGTATATATATTTATTTATTTATCACTTTTAATTTCCGTCCATTCATTCTATTGCTATTTTCCTTAAATCATTCCTTTGTATCGCCTACGTTTCCGTCTCTTTGGTGCTATAATGTCCCAAAGAATAGAAATGTTGGTTATTACTTATAAAACTGTTTAACTATTGAGGCGAGAATAGAAAAGTTGGTTATTGCTGATAAAACTATTTATCTATTGAGGCGAGAAAAGAAATGTTGGTTATTACAGATAAAACTATTTAGGCAATAATAGAAACGATAGTTAAGATGATAGAAATATTTAACTATTGAGGCAAGAATAGAAACTTTGGTTATTGTTGAAAAACTATTATATTATTAAGGCGAGAATAGAAACGTTAATTATTGATCATAAAACTATGTAACTATTAAGCCCGGAATGGACTACTGAGCTGGAAAGAATTGTCTGTCCGTAGTTTGGAAATAGAATAAATCAATAGAGTGTATAAGTCTGCTGAAGAGATTACGATCCTTCGTGCCATCACATCCAAAGTTTATCATCAGGCGCGCATTCACACAACGTAAGAAGATAATTTGTAAACGCCTTGGGAAGTCTTTCGAGACGAAGTTGCCCTAAACAACTTCGCTAACCCGCAAGTCCCCGACCAAGTTAAACAATCAGTGAGGCAATCTGTTTAATGGTTGAGTCTTTCAGGAGTGGTCTGCGCCCGTGGAGTCCCGTAACTTGTTGTTATTTAATGGAGAGGGATTTCTTCACACTTGTTTGAGAACGGAATTCCTTGCATCAGGAGGTCGACTCACGGCTACCCAGAAAGGGGAGGATTCTAATTGTATTCTGGCTTGTTTTGTTCATCCTAGTCACTTTGCCTTGCCTTGCGTATTTCATCATATATATATATATATATATAATATATATATATATATATATATATATATATATATATATATGTATATATATATATATATATATATATATATATAGAGAGAGAGAGAGAGAGAGAGAGAGACATTGTGATAGGTTGACGTAAGTGGAGTAGGAAACACAGGAGTGTTAGCCTGAGTTTATTCCTGACTAGTTTCGCAGGTATCAGCATACCTGGGAAACTAATCAGGAATAAACTCAGGCTAAGACTACTGTGTTTCCTACTCCACTTACGTCATATATATATATATATATATATATATATATATATATATGTATATGTGTATATATATAAATATATATATATATATATATATATATATATATATATCATATATATATATATATATATATATATATATATATATATATATGTGTGTGTGTGTGTGTGTGTGTGTGTGTGTGTGTGTGTGTGTAATATATCATAAAATTAAGTCAGCCATCCTGAGTCCACTGCTGAACAAAGGCCTCTTTCATAGCATTCCATGATTCACACGACCACGCCAACCTCTGCCACGTCACTCCTGCAAACTTTTCAATCTCGTCTCTCCACCTTCTCTCTGGTCTTCCTCTTCCTTGCTTCCCATCTCTCGGCATACTAACTTACCTCCACAATTCCACTTCCTCTCTTTTACCGCCTCCACAATATCTTTAACTCTAGTCTGCTCTCTCACCCAACTTGCTCTCTTTCGGTCTCACAGTGTTATTCCCATCATTGGTCTCTCCATTCTCCTCTGTGCAGTCTTTAGGCTTCTCTCCATCGTCTTCGTCAGTTACCAAGTCTCACACCCGTAGATTATTGCTGACGGAAAGCATTGATTTTAGACTTTACGTTTCAGACATAAAGGTAGAGAGCCTCTCAGGATTCTATTGTACTTACCAAACACTTTCCGACCAATTGTAATACGTCGTTTGATTTCACTATAATGATCTTTGGTTATTTTCACCATCTGGCCTAAATAATTATATTCCTGAACTTCAAGACTATGACCATCGATTATAATCTTTACTTTGAACTTTTGTGTTGAACATTACATTTGTTTTATTTCTATTCATTCTTAAACCTAATTTGAGACTTATCTGCGACCCCAATTCCTGTTTTACACAACGCCCAAGCCCACCAGTTGGCAAGGGGTAAGGATCGGAACAAATCCCTTTCACGCTTTTCGCCATTGTAACTATATATATATATATATATACATATATGTAAATGTATATATATTTATATATATGTATATATATATAAATGTATATGGGACACTGCGCTTGTAGCTGGACCAGAGGAGGGATTAAGGAAGTTAGTGAGGGAGTTCGGGAAGGTGTGCGAAAGAAGGAAGTTCAAGATATATGTGGGTAAAAGTAAGGTGATGAGACGTACAATAAGGAGAGGATGGCAGCAAATTGGAAATGAATATTATAGGAGAGAGACTGGAGGAAGTGGATAGCTTTAGCTACTTGGATGCGAATTTGGCGGGAAAGGAAGGAGTAGAGGTGGAGGTAGAATGTAGATTGAGAGAAGGATGTAAGTGCCTTGGGGGATTAAAAATTGTAATGAGAAATAGATATTTGGGAATGGATGCTAAGAGGAGATTGTATGAAGGAGTGATTGTGCCGACATCACTATATGGGGGAGAGACATGGAACATAAGAGAGGAAGAGTTTGAATGTGTTTGAGATGAAATGACTGAGTAGTATGGTATGGGTTACGAGGCCGGATAGAGTGAGAAACGAGGAGGTGAGGAGGAGAGCGGTGATGGAAAGGGAGTTGTGGGATAGGATTGATGAAAGACTATTGGGATAGTTTGGACACATGGAATGAATGAGTGAAGAAAGATTAGAAAAATGAGTTGTGGAAGGCAGAGGTGGAAGAAGTGAACATGAGGGGGCGAACAAGGATTAGATGGATGGATGGGTTGAAAAGCGCATTGGGAAAGAGGGGAATGTCTGTTAAGGAATAAATAGATTAAGATGCATACAACTTTAATGTGAGCAAGAATAAACATATTGGAACCAGTGTTTTTTTTTTTTTTTTTTTTTTTTTTTTTTTTTTTTTTTTCTCCATCTGGTAGAAAAGAAAATTTAGGGCAAAAGTCCTGGACGGAAGACATCATCTTGTAACAAAAGCCTGTCGGAAGGTCTGTATTCACGAACTCACTCCCGAACTCACTGTCGAGATTTTTCTTCTCATCATCGTCCGTTTTGCCTCTAATGGACACATCTTTCTTTCACGTGACCTAAGTGCTCTTCATCAGGAAAGATGTTGACACGAGTATTTTTATCTGTTTTTGTTTGTTTATTTCTTTGAAGTTTAGCTTTACAATGGAAAAACGAAAGTGTATTGTAAAATGCACCATATTCCTACAGAACTGGGTAGCATTGACGATAAATTAGGAACAAGGATTGGCTCTTCCGTTTACCTTCACATTCTTGTCACAGTATATCAACCTATATCTATATCTATCTGTCTGTCTATATCTATCTATTCATCTGTTTTATCTGCCTATGTATGTCTATATATCTCTCTATCTATATCTATATATTTATCTATATAGATAAATAGATCGTTTTACACAGAGTAGGCTTCTTCAGAGGAATAATACACAGAGATAAAACTATAAGAATAATATATACACACGTGTCTTGTGACGTGGACTTGTGGTGACTTGTCAGGCAAAAAGGAAGAGAATACAGGTTACCACCATTAAGCCGTGACACGTTGATATTGTTTGGGAGAAGGAGAAGAGTGGAGCTATGTAATGATCTCCACCAGGGAAATTAGAACGCAAATTGCTGATGTTGCAGAAGTCAAGACAAAAGAATCCGAAGAAGCATCAAGAACCTCTCGCGGTTCGCGTCTCGGTCGTAGTGACACAACACTAACGTGGCTCAGTGGTAACGCGAGCGTCTGGTAACCGCGTGTGGATTTCGAGCGCCTGTTCGAATCCTGGCCTGAGGTGACCTCAGATGACCTCGGGGTATCGTCACTGATGTGGCTGTAGCGTGGACACTGCCTCCTGCGTTCATGTGTGAACTGTTCCAGACCACCAGCAAGGTAAAGGTCCCAAGCAACTACCGTCCCCGCAATCCACGGAAGAAAATTGACGCCAAACCTCAAGACCATGTCCGACAAGAACAAGCGAATACTTCGGTGGTCATATTCCCTCCATCTTCAACTCAATAATTTGTTGTAAAGTGAATATATAATTCACACATGTTTCTGCCCCTTCTATATTATCCTTGATTGTGTGTGTGTGTGTGTGTGTGTGTGTGTGTGTGTGTGTGTGTGTGTGTGTGTGTGTGTCTGTCTGTCTGTCTGTCTCTCTTCGGGAGACCACACTATGATCCGATTTCCTGACCTTCGCTGTTGACTATACTTTGTTGCTACTTCACTGTGGCTTTCTGATCTTATCTATTATATTTTCGTCTCTTGATATATTCTCTCTCTCTCTCTCTCTCTCTCTCTCTCTCTCTCTCTCTCTCTCTCTCTCTCTCTCTCTCTCTCTCTCTCTCTCTCTCTCTCTCTCTCTCTCTCTCTCTCTCTCTCTCATTTACTTCCATTTAGTTTTAGAGACCAATAACATCCTGTATGCTTACATATCTTCCTTCTCGTCCTCTATCCTGTGTTTTCCAGAATTGCAATTGAGAAAAAGACATTCGAGTCCAACATGCGAAATTCTTAGATCAAATCTTTCTTACGAAGGATATCCCGTGTATTTGCAGCCAATGGAGCACGAATTCTAATGAATTTTTCATCTTGAGCGTATTTTACTACCCATCATCCGGTATTCCGTAGTCATTTGACTGTGCCTCTGTCCGTCTGTCTATTTGTATACCTGTCTGTCCTCAGCATCTATCGGAATATCTGTCTGACCGGTTTTTATCTATCCGTCTGTCAGTTTGGCTTTCTGTCTGTACGATCCTCAATCTGTCTCTTACCCGTCAATTTGTATATCTTTCTGTTTGTCTTTTTGAATGTCTGTCTGTCTGTTTGTCCTTCTGACCGTCGTCCCTTCGTCCGTCCCCGTGTCTGTCTGTCAGCCCGTCTTTCTGTCTGTCAACCTGTCAGTTCATTTATCTACTTACCTTTGATCCGATATATGCAGCTAATCGTTCTGCCATCATTCGACAACATTCACAACGTTGCTGCTTTGCAGATCTCTCTCTCTCTCTCTCTCTATCTATCTATCTATCTATCTCTCTATCTATCTATGAGAGAGAATGTGGGTGGGGAAGGGCAAACGAAGATGTGTTAGGAATAGGAATAGGAGGTAGTCCTCTGAAGAAGACCAAGTTGGTCGCAACGTTAGGGCAATAAACTCTATTCCTAACACATCTTCATTTGCCCTTCCCCACCCACATTCTCTCTCATTTGTCTGAAATAATCTATCTATCTATCTATCTCTACCCATCATTCGTGTTTATACATTCCATTTCTGAATTATATCTTATCCATTGATATCTCTTTCATTGGCTGCTTCCTTAGATCACCATCACTCCATCTCTCCATTCTCCTTTTATGTTTCATTAATCATTTTGATATTTTCTCTCCCTCGTTGTCTCTTCCTCCTTCTTTCGTTTCTCATACTTCCCTATTCCTCTTTCTTCTTGAAGACAATTCCTCCTGTCTCCTTCCCATTCATTGAGTTTCCTTTTTCATAATTTTCAACTCTTTTGGTCTTTCTTTTCATTTTTTTTCAGAATTTTTCTTATTCTCCTTCTTAAGCTTCTTCAGTAATATTTATCATAGTCTCTTGACTTGCATCCAACAATTCTTACCTTAATATGTGGTTGATGAAATATGGCGTTTATCTTCGTATAACCTTTGCAAACCCTTAGTATAATCATAAGAACATACGAATGAAGGAGAATGCAAGAGACCATAAGGCCTACACTAGGCAGTTCCCTGCCCCTGTCTGTTGCCACTAGGTTCCATTCAGTTAAGGTACAGTTTCTGTCCAATGCTTTTTCTTCTACTGGTTTGGCACTGGTCACGTAACTGTTTAAATAATGTTATCTTTCACCCCCCCCCTTTTTTGTCCCGTCTCCCATTGCCCCTGTCTGTTGCCACTAGGTTCCATTCAGTTAAGGTACACTCTCTGTCTAATGCTGTTTCTTCTTCTGGTTTGACATTGGTCACCTAACTGTTTCCAGAAATAATGTTATCTTTCGTTCTGTCTCCCTTGCATGTTTTCTCATCCCCGCATTCCTCGCGCGTGTTTTCATCCGTCTTTTATACATGTCACTCTTCGTTATTGCATTGTTCAGCCATTAATTCCCGAAATCCACTTATTTTCTCCTTTGCTTTCGTTTCCGTCCTATTGCTAATTTCCATTCCTCCCCCTCAGCTCATCAAAAAAATTCTTTCTCATCTTTTCCTCCTCCCCCTGATTTCCTACATTCCGGCCTTCTTTCCGACTTCCTCTTTTACTCATCCCTTCGGCTGGCCCCTGTCCTTCCCCTCACCCCATCCCGTCCTCCTCCTCCTCCTCCTCCCCAACTCGCCGTCTTCCTCAATCAGATCTCTATCTTCCCAATCCGCATTTTCTTTCACGAACTCATCATTATCTTCTCGAACACCACCTCTTCCTCCCCAATCCCCTCTCTTCCTCCCCAATCCCCTCTCTTCCTCCCCAATCCCCTCTCTTCCTCCCCAATCCCCTCTCTTCCTCCCCAATCCCCTCTCTTCCTCCCCAACCACCACCTCTCTCCGATATCTCTCCACTTCAGGGACCTCGCTAGGGTGACATAACAACCCTTTGATTGTAATGATGTCCTGCGAACTCGGAGATTTCCTTTTCAACGGAGGCTCTATGGTTTCCTGTTTTTTTTTTTTCTTCTTTTTTCTTTTTTCGTTGACGCTAAGGCGTCCTTGGTCCTCGAGATGATGCCCTTCATCCCCTCGCCTCCTTGGAGGTTCTTACTAAGGTGGACCTTCTTCCTCTCGCTGTTAGATCCTCGCCGGTTCTAAGGTCCTCTTCCCTCGCTCTTTGGGTGGCGTTTTCCCTGGCCCGGAGGAGCAAGGGTCCGGCTCCTTGCCCTCTTCGTCTTGAACGCCCGGGGAGGCACCGATGAAGAATATGCACATTATTACGAGAAAGGTCCATGAAAAGCAAATGATTCTCTTAAATTGAAAAGGCTCTGAAATACGGGCCTGGAATTCGCGAGCGAAATACCGGACCCCAGCAACTCAGGCATCTATCAGGCAAGTATGTACTTACAGCCAGCCGGGCTAGCCGGTAAATATAAAGGCCAAAGCTGCTTCGCAACGATATCTATGGCTTCATATTGTGCCCATCCAAGATATGAAATAACTTTCGACGTATGAAGCAATAGAAAAATGCAATTTGATTAGTTTATCGCATTCATGACAAACTGCCATACCGTGAGTTTATATAACGTGCGTGTGTGTTTGTGTGTGTGTATACGTGTGTGTGTGTGTGTGTGTGTGTGTGTGTTTGTGTGTGTGTATGTGTGTATGTGTGTGTGTGTGTATGTGTGTGTGTGTGTGTGTGTGTGTGTGTGTGTGTGTGTGTATGCGTGTATGAATAACCATGGTCTTGGATCACGTGTTGGACTCGTGATCGACAGCTATTTCCCTTTACGAAGAGAGCTTAGAGCTCATATATGACCGATTTATAGGTAATGCTGTGACCTTACACGCACACACACACACACACACACACACACACACACACACACACACACACACACACACACACACACACACACACACACACACACACACACACACACACACACACAACTTCCTGCCCACGAGAGTTGGAGTAATGACTCCCAGCGCAGCGATACTGCAATTGTTTCAGCCTTGGGTGGGATTCGAACCCGGACCTCCGTAGTGGCGGCCGGGAACTCTACCACTGCGCCATCAATTTGTGTGTGTGTGTGTGTGTGTGTGTGTGCGTGTGTGTGTGTGTGTGTGTGTGTGTGTGTTTTCGTGTGTGTTATGACTGCTTTTGCATTGGTTGTA
The DNA here is from genome assembly GCF_046742065.1 of Oratosquilla oratoria. NCBI lineage: Eukaryota > Metazoa > Arthropoda > Malacostraca > Stomatopoda > Squillidae > Oratosquilla > Oratosquilla oratoria. The sequence continues at coordinate 47,758,282 of NC_134796.1, forward strand.
ACAGTAAGTAATCATATAATTTTTATCAAAAAATTTACATTTTTTTTTCAAAATGGAGAGCTACACCAGAGGTGGATCTCGTGAGTTTACCGAAGGACATGACCGTATGCTCACCTTCCTCGTTTTTCTTTGTCTGGTCCACAGGTTCCTCCACGACAGTTCGACCACTCCTACTCAGCGAGCTCCTGCCCACCACAGACCACTACTTGACCTATGACGGGTCGTTGACCGAGCCAGCTTGCCACGAGACGGTTACGTGGCTGGTGCCAAATAAGCCACTCTACATCAGCAAATCCCTGGTAAGCCCGTCAAGGTTCTCTCTCTGTTTAATCTCTTCTCGTGCACAATTCAATGTGTGTTGACAGTGTTTCCAGATTTTGGTTGCTACTGGAAGGTGTACGTTAGTAGATATCTGAAAAATATATCTGGATTGTTTTTATTTATCTATTTATTCATGTATCTATTTATTATTGAAAACACAGAAGTGGTAGAGATATTAACACTATCAACACTATCAGGAAATATTAACTCTTGAGAGCCCACTCGGGGATCTTCATGTAAATTCTTCGTATCAAGCTTTATTACATTGAACATAAAAGAGAAATTCGTAGCCTCTCAAGTTTTGGTATTTGAATACCAAACATTTCGGCTAGGACGTTTCGGCCTCGGAAGTTTGTAGCCGTCAAAATGTTGGGGCTACACAATAAGCTTAACGAGAATCAGATAAACCTTCTTCTGGTTTTCTTGGTTTATTTGGCAGATACTTGTTGATATATATATATATATATATATATATATATATATATATATTTATATATATATATAGATATATATATATATATATATATATATATATACAGGTTGGGATATAATCTCCCAAGGGGGAATGTCTCCCCCACCGAGACTAAGGGATAGTGTCTCCCCTAGCCTCCTCTTCTCTGGCGAACGCAGTCGACCGTTATAAATGGGAATATGTTTAGCTAAGCACCTTTGGTGAATGCCAATAGATATATTTTATATATTGTAATATATGTGCGTTAGTTGCATTGCAATGGGTTTAGTATTAATTACTTTGTTTATATTTGTTGATGTGCCATGAATTTGTGTATGTATTGGAATTACGATAATGTAGCTTGGTAGGTATAAGGAATAGTTGATAAACTGTCTGGTGACATAAGGTGAGCTGGACGATGGTGTGATTGCGTGATGTAGCTTGCATAGTCTTGATTCAGTTGTTTATCATTAGAAAATGTGAAAGGTGCAAGATTGGAGGTATTGCCAAAGGCTAGTGTCTTCTTGTACGTGTGTGGATTGTGGATTGCCGTGTGATATGTCGTAATAGTAATGGTAGGATACACGTTTCGGCCTCATAGAATTGTCGACCCCTGACGTCTCGGCCTCGGATGTTTTGGTCCAGGACGTTTCGGCCTCATGAAATTGTCGACCCCGGACGTTTCTGCACCGGGCGTTTCGGTCTCATGAAATTGTCAACCCCAGACGTTTTGGCCCCGGACATTTTGGTCCCGGACGTTTCGGCCTCATTTCTGCATACCTGATAAATCAGCTATTTTGTTTTTTAACATAATATCAAATAACATTTGGTATGTTGTTTTTATTATTAACTAAGAGAACAATAAACTTATTTCAAGTGAAAGAATATACTTAATTTTCATTGAGAACTTTATTAGATATTCAATTAAATCAAATATTCACTGCACATAAAGAATTGAATATTTCAGTAAGGTCAGGTTTCCCCGTTGAGGGGTGACTTCCAAGTGCATAGATGAACGATTGATTTCAGGAATCAAGAGTGACATAACCTATGAAATAAAATCCTCTTATTCCAATTAGAATAGAAAATATTACATATTCGACTGACTGAAATTCCTTTCCAAAGCCAAAAGATATTTTCTTAGAAGTGAAAATATATATCTAACTTTCAGTAAGGGTTATGCGTTCATAATAGATTTTCTTGGTAGGATACCTTTGAAATTCTCTTTTGTGAAGTCACAATATCTTTGTCTATAATGAAATAGTAAAACAAGGCATCACTTAAAAGCGGTATATATGAATGGGGCTGAAACGTCCGTACACATTGTTATTTATATGGATAGGATTTAGTTAACTGTCAGTGGACGATTAATCAAATTTTGTGTGAATTACGAGGTAGAATCGACGCTTTATGACCGATACAATTTGAACACTGCCAAGTCATTTGTTTGACTAATTGTACAGTTTGTTCAGTTATGATCCTTTCTTTTTTTCTCTCTCTTCCTTTTTCTCTCCTTTTTTCTGGTATATGTTTGACAGATTGTACAACTTATTCATACATTTTTCTTTTTCCTTTCCTCATATTGTCTTTTTAATTTTTTTTTCATCTCCTTTCCTATATATGCCCTTTTTATTTGATTTTCTTTTATTTTCAATACTTTTTTCTTTTCTTTTCTTTTCTTTTTCTTTCTGGGCTATCAAAAGGGTATTGGTACATAACTCATGCTGTATTCATATAGAGTATTACACTTGTAAACAATCCCTCTGTTTGCAAGCCACTCCAACCATCGTCGAAACAAACTTCCAGTAGAAGCGGTGCAAAATATATATACATGCATCCTGGTCACGTTAGTCTGCCTAGGATTGATTACAAAACAAATACTTCTTCAACCGGTTGATTATATTACAGATCTTAGTGGACTGTAGATGTTAATGTATGACAAAAAAAAATTGAGGGTGATACAGGAGCTCAGAGTTTTACCGTATGAAAAAAGGCTGGGGCATCTTAACTTCTCTCTGGAAAGACGTAGACTGAGGGGTGATCTAATAGAGGTAAGTCTAGGGCTTTAACAAGGGTGGTGCAGACAAGGTCATCATATTAAGACATCAGGGCATGACTCAGTAATGGATTTCAACTGGGGAATTTTAGATTTAAGAAGGAAATATGTACACTCTCTGGAAAGACGTAGACTGAGGGGTTATCTAATAGAGGTAAGTCTAGGGTTTTAACAAGGGTGGTGGAGACAAGGTCATCATATTAAGACATCAGAGCAGGACTCAGTAATGGATTTCAACTGGGGAATTTTAGATTTAAGAAGAAAATATGTACACTCTCTGGAAAGACGTAGACTGAGGGGTGATCTAATAGAGGTAAGTCTAGGGTTTTAACAAGGGTGGTGCAGACAAGGTCATCATATTAAGACACCAGGGCAGGACTCAGTAATGGATTTGAACTGGGGAATTTTAGATTTAAGAAGGAAATATGCAAGAACTGGGTTAATAATAGTATAGCTGACGAATGAAATATACTTAGTGACCACGTAGTGAGTGCTAGAACAACTGATTATGTTAAGAGGAGATTAGATAACTTTATGGATGGGAATGATGGGTGGTAATGGACAGGGAACTTCCTAGTGTAGGCCTTATAGTCTCCTGCAGTCTCCTTCATTCTTATGTTCTTATGTGATAAAATATAATTTGAAGAGAATGGAGAAAAGTACAAGAGTTCAGTAACATTAGTGAGCAAAATCTTCAAGTTCAATTAAACTCACTAGAGTTTTTTTTTTCTTTTTTTTTTACCTCTATATTAGGTTTATAGATTATCCACTCCGGCAGTATAAGCTCGTCATATATAGATACTGTTCTTAAATCAATGCACGCGAGTCCCATGCATTAATAAATTTGAGGAATAATATAACCGATCTGGCGAAATTAATCTAATCACTTCTCATTGAAAAGCAAAGAAATCTGTAGAGTAGCTGTCATTGTTTTTCATCAAGGCATTGAAATTCACTGGTACATAAGTAAACCTACATCAATTTGATTAGGCGTCTATCGTGGTAGTGGTAAATAGGATTATGATAGGAAGAGTTAAGGATGTACATGTGCTAAGGGGAGAGGGTGGGGGAATATCAGATCATTTTTTGGTGGAAGGTAAGTTGAGAGTGGAGGATAGATGGAGAAGGAGGAAAGGGACAAAAGGTAGGGAGGTTCTTAGAGTGAACTCCTTGAATGAAAAGGAAAAGGAGAAGGAGTACGAAAAGAAGCTGAAGGAGGAGTGGGAGGGAGTAAAGGATAGAGCAGAGATGGGTGTGGAGGAGGAATGGGGATGGTTCAAGGAGGGAGTCTTAAAGTGTGCAAGGATGGTGTGTGGAACAAGAAGGACAGGGGAAATAGAAGAAAGGGTAGTGAATGGTGGGATGAGGAAACAAAGAAGGTTGTAGAAGAGAAGAAGCGAGCATTCACAGATTGGTTACAAAAGAGGACAGGGGAGTCATATGAGACGTACAAAGAAAAGAAAAGAGAAGTAAAGCAAAAGGTAAAGGAGGCAAAGAGGAGAGCAGATGTGAAATGGGGTAAGAGTATGACAGAAAATTTTGAAAGTAATAAAAAGATGTTTTGGAAAGAAATTAAGAGAGGAAGAGGAGGCGAATCAAGTAGGGAAGAAAAGGTAAAAGGTACAGATGGAGAGTTGATAATGGAAGAAATGGCAGTGAGGGGAAGATGGGCAGAATATTTTAGGGAGTTGCTGAATGTGAAGGAGGATAGGGAAGGAAAGATAGCTGCAGTGGGAAATACGAAGAAAATGAGAGTGATGAGTGAGGAAAATGGAGGAGAAATAAGGAAGGATGAGGTGAAGGCAGTTGTAAAGATGATGAAAGCAGGTAAGGCACCTGGTCTGGATGGATGTCATGCAGAATGTCTGAAAAAGGGAGGTTCAGTGATGGTGGACTGGTTGGTGAGATTATTTAATGTTTGCTGGAGAGAGGGTAGAGTACCGGAGGACTGGAGTAGTGCCTGTATAGTTCCTCTTTACAAGGGAAAAGGGGACAAGTGTGAATGTAGTAGGGAAGGCTTATGGGAGAATCTTAATTGAGAGGATTAGGAGAGGAACAGAAGGAGTAATTGGTGAGGAACAGTGTGGATTTAGGACGGGTAGAGGTTGTGTAGATCAGATCTTTGTGGTAAGACAGATATGTGAGAAAGCTATAGGAAAAGGGAAGGATGTTTTTTTGGCTTTTATGGATCTGGAAAAGGCTTATGATAGGGTAGACAGAAAGGCACTGTGGGAGGTTATGCAGATTTATGGGATAGGAGGAAAGCTTTTGGGAGCTGTCAAGAGTTTTTATGTGAGTAGTAGAGCATGTGTTAGGATTGGAAATGGAGAGAGTGAGTGGTTTGAAGTAAAGGTGGGACTTCGTCAAGGATGCGTTATGTTGCCCTGGCTGTTCAACTTATACATGGATGGGGTGGTGCGAGAGGTGAATGCTAGGGTAGTGAGTCAGGGATTGGAGATGGTTAAAGAAAATGGAGAAAAGTGGGAGGTGAGCCAGCTGTTGTTTGCGGACGACACTGCGCTTGTGGCAGGGTCAGAGGAGGGATTGAGGAAGCTGGTGGCAGAGTTTGGGAGGGTATGTGATAGAAGAAAGCTAAAGATAAATGTGGGTAAAAGTAAGGTGATGAGATGTACAAGGGGTGAAAGTGGCAGTAGACTGGAAGTGAACATTAAGGGAGAGCGACTGGAGGAAGTGGATAGTTTTAGATACTTGGGTGCAAGTGTAGCAGGAAAAGGTGGAGTGAAGGTGGAGGTAGAATGTAGATTGAGAGAAGCGAGTAAATGCCTTGGTGGTTTAAAGAGTGTAATGAGGAATAGACATTTGGGAATGGATGCGAAGAGGAGACTGTATGAAGGAGTGATTGTGCCAACAGCACTGTATGGGGCAGAAACGTGAAACATAAGAGAAGAAGAGAGAAGGAGTTTGAATGTGTTTGAGATGAGGTGTCTGAGAAGTATGGTGGGGTTACTAGGCTAGATAGAGTGAGAAATGAGGAGGTGAGGAGGAGAACAGGGGTGAAAAAGGATTTGGGAGAGAGGGTTGATGAAAGAATATTAGGATGGTTTGGACACATGGAAAGAATGAGTGAAGAAAGAATAGTAAAAGAGGTATGGAAGGCAGATGTGGAGGGAGTGAACATGAGGGGACGTCCTAGGATGAGGTGGATGGATGGGGTGAAGGGGGCTTTGGGGAAGAGGGGAATGTCTGTTGAGGAAGGAAGGGAGAGGACGGAAGACAGAGGTGAGTGGAGAATGGTTGTATATGGATGATGTTGTGACTGCATGAGGAGGAATGGGCGGGGGGGGTGGGGGGGTAGTATGTGTGAGTAAATTTTGACGCAGCCCGAAGGGATTTCTCCCCGTCCTCTCCTTATATGCAAAGGGGGACGGAGAGGGGGGGTCGCCGATTAAATGAAGCGGCCTCGCTGTGGATGTACTGTGTCTTGCGACACTGCTTCTGACCCAGGGCGGTGGGCAGGGTGCAGGGATGACCCGTCATCCAGGAGGTGCTCAGATGAGAGGAAGGGTGGGAGGGGCGTGGAGTGTATTTAGGGATGAAATGGGTGGGAGTGTTTTTATGCCTTTCCCTTTTTGGCTACCTCCCTTGGAAGGGGAAAAAAAGCCTTGGTATATGTATGTATGTATCTATCGTGTGTGTGTGTATTCACCTTATTCTTTGGATCACGTGCTGGACTCGTGATCGACAGCTATTTCCCTCCCGGAAGAGAGCTCAGAGCTCGTATGACCGATCTATGGGTAATGTTGTGACCTTACACGCACACACACACCCAACTCCCAGCCCACGAGAGTTGGAGTAACGACTCGAAGTGCAGCGATACTGAAATTGTTTCAGCCCTAGGCAGGATTCGAACCCGGACCGCCGTAGTGACAGTCGGAGACCCTACCAACCGCGCCACCGAGTCGTAGTGTGTGTGTGTGTGTGTGTGTGTGTGTGTGTGTGTGTGTGTGTGTGTGTGTGTGTGTGTGTGTGTGTTTGGATGTGTGTGCGTGTGCATAGGGGCATGGGATTGCGTATGTGTAAATGTTTGTTTATTTATATGTGTGTGTATGGGTGAGTGTGTATGTGTGTGTATGTATGTGTGTGGAAGTGTATATATATATATATATATATATATATATATATATATATATATATATATATATGATGTACGTATGTGCGTATAAAAGCAGTCACATAAACGCATATATTGTAATATATATACATAAAGACTTTTCCGTACCACGAACAGAATTTTCCTTTTGACACCAACCATTCCGTGTCACAGTTGACAGCCGATTACCAGTTTGTTTTCATGTCAAAGTAGTCTCGTTATCAGAGTGACGGTTCCTTGACGAGTCCTTTGGGGAAAAGGGGAGACCTCACCCACTTATGGGGGAATATTTGGACCTCCTATTGGCTCGACAGGCAAAGGAGTTCCTTCGAAAGTCTATTTGCAGTGTTCAGCCGGGCGTCTATCCCGTCTCCGCAACCGGTAATACGTCTAATGGTAGTTTGATTGTTCGAACGGGCCTATTAACCCTGTAATTACACCATGGGGACCTCGGGACTTGAGGTAATTCGCAGTGGAGTGAGCCCTTTGAGGAGGACGCTCCGTGCGTTCTCGGATTTCCGGTCTCTGGACTTATGGTACCTTGAGGGGATGTCGGAGCGGCTGTCGCTCTCGTAGTTGTCACAGTCGCACACCATGTGAAGGCGATATGACGTCATTTCCTGATGACAGCACCGCTATCTTTGTTGAATTAAAGTTTGTCCAAGCACATATCTGTTGTCCCCAGAAACACAAGGGGGAACACAAACACAAAACACAAATATGTATATGTATATGTGTATGTATATGTATATTTGTATGTATATGTATATTTGTATGTATATGTATATGTGTATTTATATATATATATATATATATATATATATATATATATATATATATATATATAATGTTGCATAATATTTCCTTTGAATTGGGTCCTTGCTTATTGACCCAGGCTAATGCGTTCCAGGACCATAATTGCGTTGGTATGTCTTTGCATGGATTATTTTGTTTGTATCATCGATCCCTCCATTTGCTTCTATCATTATTCTGTTTATGTATCCACCCTCGTTATAGACCAAAAGGTCTCCTGACGGTATGGTTTGCCAATTTAATCCTGCGTAATCTATTGTAATCCATCTTAATCCATCTTAATCCACATCACCGCCGCCACAGTCCTCCTCATGGAAGTTGACTCAGTTGAGTGGACTACTCAACAAAGTCAGAAGAAGCAGAGGTCACTGAATAGATGATTATCCTACAATTCCAGCGTCGCTAATGATGTTGTATATTTCCGAGCAGAAGCAATATGCAAATTCTGAACTCGTAGTTGTAAAGTGTGTGTGTGTGTGTGTGTGTGTGTGTGTGTGTGTGTGTGTGTGTATTCACCTCGGATCTGCTGCAGTCTCTGTCGAGACAGCCAGACACCACCCTACGGCAGTGAGCTCAGAGCTCATTATTTGCCGATCTCTTGGTAGGTCTCAGACCACTCCCACACCACACACCGGGACAGCAAGGTCACAACTCCTTAACTAACCTCCCGTACCTACTCACTGCTAGGTGAACAGGGGTTACACGTGAAAGGAGACAAACCCAACTTATCTCCGCCCGGCCGGGGAATCGAACCCCGGTTCTCTGGCTTGTGAGGCCAGTGCTTTACCAATCCGCCACCGAGCCGTGTACCAATCCGCCACCGAGCCGTGTGTGTGTGTGTGTGTGTGTGTGTGTGTGTGTGTGTGTGTGTGTGTGTGTGTGTGTGTGTGTGTGTGTGTGTGTGTGTGTGTGTGTGTGTGTGAGGGAGGGTAGATTGTATTAGATTCTTTATTGGACTGCAACTGATAAGCGTCTAAGCAAATCTTGCTCCATCCTCACTTTGTACCGATTTTTTACTCGGCCTCCGACGTGTTTGAATAAGTGGATCAGGCGCGCGCCAAGGTATTTTGCAAAAGATCAAACGTCCAGACATCTTTTCTCTAAACAATTCAGTTTTGATCTGGACGCATTTAGATTTACTTCTGATTAGCCGCGTGTGGAGTAAAACGTATCTGTTTCTCCTTCACAGTTGAATTTTCATGCGCGCATATATTAAGACTTTTACCAAATATGTATTTTTAATCCCCGTTTGACAGTTCTTCTTTTTTATATACATATGCACGTGAACTCTTTACTGACCGTCACCTGTATGCGAGATGATGAATTGTTTTTATAAATTTGGATTTGATGAAGGTGGAAAAAGAAGTCACGGGTCTAGTTCCGAGTTTGTGTTTATTCCTGACCGGTTTCGCTCTATGCTTCCTCAGAAGAAGCATAGATCGAAACCGGTCAGATCTAGTTCCGAGTTTCTGAGTTTATTCCTCACCGGTTTCGTTCTATGCTTCTTCTGAAGAAGCATAGAGCGAAACCGGTTAAGAATAAACTCAGAAACTCGGAACTAGACCCGTCACTTCTTTTTCCACCTTCATCAACTTGTCACAATGTCCCAAAATTTGGTTTTATGTTGAAAGTGCGGCTGGTATTGACCACTTTCAGCCGGTGAATGACATTTGTGTAACTCGTTTAGATAAACACTAGACCAATTTGCTCTCCCCTGAAACTAACTGGGGTCAACAAATTACGAGTTAGGAACTCCGCAATTCAAACCAATTTTTTGTTCCTAGGCTAACTTTCATATACATATACTGAAATAAAATAGAATAAAACGAAATAAAGTAAATGCGAATAAGATAAAGATTAATATACAAAAAAAAAACAGATATGTAAATAGATTGATAACTAAATAGATAAATAAGCACAATTTTTTTCAAAATAGCTTGGAGTTAGCCAAAAAATTAACAACATTAATTGACTGAAAAGTCTCTCGCGATGCCAATACGCACACACACACATACACACACACACACACACACACACACACACACACACACACACACACACACACACACACACATACACACACACATACACACACATACACACACACACATACACACACACACACACACACACACACACACACACACACACACACACACACACACACACACACACACACACACACACACACACACACTTAAAAGAAAGAGGTGACCTATTGACCATCTATAGAATCATGAGACGAACGGAAGTCCTTGATAGAGAAGACTAACTAAATTGGGATAAGAGAAACACAATAGGACATGAAAAGAAACTCAAAAAGGACAGTTATAGAAGGGACCTGAAAAAGAACAGCTTTCCACACAGAGTGGTGGATGTCTGGAACAAATTGGACGAAACAGTAGTGTGTGTAAAAAACCATACATGAATTTAAGAGCAAACTAAATACTGCGAGATACAAAGACGGGACACCTCGAGCGTAGTTCCCCTTCCAGTAAGATACAAATAGGTAAATACACACACACACACACACACACACACACACACACACACACACACACACACACACACACACACACACACACACACACACACACACACAAATACATCATACAATGTGGGACAAAATTATATGACACAATTGAAGCTTTGATGAAAGCCAAACAGAGTGAATATATATATTTTTTTCTAATTTTTCTTTCATTTTATCTAGAAAAAATTAATCAGTCAAATGGGTACCGTTACTGTTATACCACTGCCACATTCTCCGTTCGATTTCCGTCTGATTTTTTTTTTTTTTTTTTTTTTTTTTTTTTAATATCCACTGGCGCTGAAGCTGGTAGCTCATAACGAAATCGTGTTTCGGATAGGCACGGGATCATGTCTACCAAGCCTGACGTCCACACAGGGACCGGGCTAGGGGCGGGGCAATGCCCCGGGGCGGCTACGTTTTGGGGATGCGGCACTTTTGGTGAAAAGAGGGTAAAGGAAATTCCCCCTAATGTACTTTTAATGCATGATTTATTTATCATGAGTTGTGTGTATGAATGATGTGTGTATAAACGTTGTTTTGTGGATGAATGTTACATGTGAATCGTGCTAGTGACCATCAGATGTGGAAGGTGGTGGTAGTGGTGGTGGTGGTGGTGTGTGTGTGTGTGTGTGTGTGTGTGTGTGTGTGTGTGTGTGTGTGTGTGTGTGTGTGTGTGTGTGTGTGTGTGTGTGTACACATCCATTGAAGTAGGAATAAACATGGCAGAAGACACTTCTTTGAACTGGGTTAATCTAGACATTTTTCAAATTTCTGGAAGTGGATTCCATCCTCTGAAATAGACCATTTTGCACTAAAAAGAAAAATAATGTATATAGACCAAACTCACTCACAGAGATGTCGTTCATACATTAGAGGACGCAGAGTCGCATCGCAAAGGAATACAATGGTTGTCAAATGGTCACAGATTTCCTCCATATTTGAATAGACTCTTCAGATAACATTTAAAATACATGATGTTGTATAACTCAATAAATGATAGTTATGGAACCAAATAAACAAAACAAAAAATAATGGAGAAATATATATATATATATATATATATATATATATATATATATATATATATATATATATATATATATATATATCTGTGATAACATCCTATAGTTATGTAAACAAAGTCAGGAACTGACTATCAGTCCGTGAAAGCTGACGGTCTATCAAACACTCTCGACATTGAAAGCGAGCACTCGGCGTGTGGTCCCCTTTAACCCCAGATACCCAAAGTTAAGTTCGCTCGACCTCAGTTGACCACAATACGCGGGTTCTTGACTTCGCGAGTTAGTGGAGACCGAGAGACCCCGATTCCACAGTTAGTGAGTTCCTCCACACACACCTGAACTGTTACGATGATTGCGCTGGCCGTGCCCCGGCTGTGCCCATTGTGCGCTACAATGGGCCCGGCATCTCGTCCCACGCCACTGCACCGTTTGTTTCCCTTGAGGACGGGATATTTGGGGTTTATTATTGTTGTTGTTATTGTTGTTGCTGTTATTATTACTATTATAATTTTTATTGTTATTATTGTTGCTATTATTATTGCTATTATTATTGTTATTATTATTATTATTATTGTTGTTGTTGTTATTGTCGTCATCGTCATCATCATCGTCATCATCATCATCACCATCACCATCACCATCACCATCACCATTACCACCATTTTATTATTATTGTTATTATTATTATTATTATTATTATTATTGTTATTATTATTATTATTATTGTAATTATTATTACAATTATTGTTATTATTTTTACAACTGTTATAATAATGGTAATCACAATCTTCATTGTCATTATCATCCCTTCGTACTTACGTTTAGTTTCGGAACGCTGGCTCGACTCATTCCTGAAGGGACCAACTTAAGTTTCATGATACTTGTCTTTGCTCACCCGAGCAATCTCCCATTCCCCCTCCCTCTCCCCCTCCCTCTCCCCCTCCCTCTCCCCCTTCCCTTTCCTCTTCCCCATTATTCTTCCCCTCCCTCTTCCCCCTCCCTCTCCCCCCTCCCTCTCCCCCTCCCTCTCCCCTCCCTCTCCCCCCTCCCTCTCCCCCTCCCTCTCCCCCTCCCTCTCCCCCCTCCCTCTCCCCCCTCCCTCTCCCACTTCCATTCCCCCTTCCTTCTCCTCGTCCCTCTCCCCTTCTCTCTCCCCCTCCCATTCTCCCTCCTTCCTCATTCCTCTCCTCCCTCTCCCCCTCCCTCTTCTCCTCCCATTCCCCCTCCCTCTATCCCTCCTTATCCCCCTCCTATTCCCTCCCATTCCTCCTCCCTCTAACCCTATCTCTCCTCCTCCCTCTCCCCTCCCTCTCCCCTCCCTCTCCCCCTCCCATTCCCCCTCTCCTTCTCACTCTCCCCCTCCCATTCCCCCGTCTCCCTCTCCCATTCCCATTCCCCCCTCTCCTCATTCTCTCCCTCCCTCTCCCCCTCTCTCCCCTTCCATTCCCCCCTCTCCTTCTCCCCGTCCCTCTCCCTCTCCCCCTCCCTCTCTCCCTCCCTCTCCCCGTCGAACACACCACATACTTGAATGTATGACTTAAATTTGATTTCGTATTTATTCTGTGTGTACTTAATCACTTCTAGCTTTTATTCTGATTTTTTTTATGTGGGTTATTAAATCTTTAACTTTTTTTTGGGGGGGAAGGGAGATGAGTAACGGGATTTGATTCATCTGAATTAAAATCGTCTTGTTTTAGTCAGAATGAAATGTAAGACAATAACACTCGAAGAGGCTGATGATGTCAACTTTGTGAGACCCTATATACAGAGCTGGGCGCGTTCCTAGGTGCGTTTTGCTTTAGTTTGACCGCGGTTAGCGCTCCCAAACTATTCTAGCTTAAGAGACAGGCTTATACAGAAATAAAAGTCCGGTAGGCCACATAATACTATACCAAAGAAAAAAATTCGTAGGTCACATGTAAGCCACATACTATATCGGCACCTATATTGTTGCAATAGTTTGGGAGAACAGACCGCGGCCAAACTAGAGACGAACGCACCGAGGAACGCACCGAAGAACGCATACAGGAACGCACCGAGGAACGCGCCCAGCTCTTATCGTATAGGTATTATTCTGGCTTCAGCCAGTCGACTCTATTCGGTTGAGGGGATGTCCTCATAACACTCAATGAACCCTTTGGATATAGTGACGAACTTTAATCATTTCGTTCTGTTTAGAGGTGCAAGGAAGGGGCGTCCTAGCAACGGTAAATGTTGAAGCTTATTCGCTTTTAGGAAAAATACTGAAACTGAATTTCATCAAGGACTTCGTTCATGATGACGAAAGCTATATTTCATCCTTCTTTATATATATATTTATTCATTTTCTCTCTTGATTTTTCCTTTCTCTTTTTTCTTTTGAGCTGAATATTGGACCATATAAAGTTTAATGGAAAAAATACAAACTGTTGCCTGTTAGCTGTTGGACAGGTAATCATTGCACAGCTCAGTTTTATTTTGATTCACTGATTTAGATAACATGTCTTGCTTATAACTAGAGAATCATTTTCCTGGGTTCTGTTTCCACCCCTTTCAAGGCCAGAGGTTTTCTCAAATTGATTAAAATCATCTGGCGCTAGTAATAAAAAACTTGTTAACCGTGGCAGAAATGCCATAGGGCAAAGACATGGCCGCCAGTGGACAAAGTGAGGCTTTACTCCACATGACGTCAGAGCCGAGGCTCCGCCCCTCACTGCGCCGGCTGGTACGAATTGTGGAACCCGACTGAGCTGACTTGGTATCAATCATTTAGAATTTAGATGAACACCTAAGCAAGATGCTGCAATGACTGTCATTTATTTCATATTATTTGTTTTTTTATCATTTGTCTGTTTGTTTATTATTATTTGCTTGATTCACAATTATTATTAGTTATATGTCAATTCATTATCATTTACTATTTACCTGTTTGTTTATCATTTAACTATACACACATATACCAAGGCTTCTTTCCCCCTTACCAGGGGGGTAGCCAAAAAGGACAAGGCACAAAAACATTCCCACCCATTTCATTTACTTTATTTATTGATATTTATATTATCATGTTTTTATCTATTTTTTTTCGCATCCGACCTAGTTATGGACCAAAAGGTCTCCTGTCGGCATGCTCCACCTTTGTAATCCTTTTGTATACATAGAGTCTGGATCCTCACCGATCCTCTGAAGATACACCCAACAAACTTTGAGATCAGGTTTTCTCGATCACCACCCTACAACGAAAACTTCCCCTGTCAGGGTAAGGCACACAGGCATCCCTGTCTTCCTTTGATGTAGAAAATATAATCGTTGGTACAAGGCTGACGAGACGCGTCGAGAGCCCTTGCGTACTCCTCAGGTAGACGAGCAACCTCCTTTCGTTCCCCCTGAGTGGAGGAGTTGATCTGATTAATTGATCGGCCAACTGAACTCCGTGTCGGCAAGTCCGGTGGTGTCCCGGGAGAAGGAAGAGAGGATGGGGAGTGAGGGGAGAGGAGGGCTGGGAAGAGGAAGAAAGGGGAAGACAAAGGCGAGGATGGGGCTTCTCTACCTTTGTGTATATTTTAATAATAAGGCGAGTTTGTATCCAGGGCAACAACAGGAAGGAAACGTGAAAGATGGCAAGGCGAGAGGGGGAAGAACGTTTTAGTGAATTAGCTCATTTCTAATTATCATTCGTAATAATATATTTTGCATTACTTTCCTCGTTTCTTCTTCTTCTTCTTCTTCTTTTTCTTCTTCTTCTTCTTCTTCTTCTTCTTCTTCATATTTCCCTTTCATGATATTTTTTCTCATATACCTCTTCTTCTTTACCTTTTATATATACTACCCCATATTCTTCCTCTTCATATTTTCTTCCTGTCCTTGTTCTTCTTTGTTCTTGTTTTCTATTGTTCTCCTTATTCACTTTCTTCACATTTTTCTAGTCCATTTTTATCTTTATCTCTAGATTTTTTCTTTTCTTTATATTAATATTACAGCCCAAAATACCACATTCATATTCAATCTTATATATGGTTTGTTACATAAACTCCTTTGTTTCAGCGACGCCCCCCTAAATATATATATATATATATATATATATATATATATATATATATACATATATATATATATATATATATATATATGATGATGATAATAAATCCAGATTAAAGTTCACAAAATGATCCACGGTAATAAAGATCCATATTGATATTCATTCATTTACATATTGATTTTTGACGCAGCCCGCAGGGATTCCCCCCCGTCCTCTCCTTTATATGGGGGGACGGAGAGGGGGGGTCGCCGATTTAATGAAGCGGCCTTGCTGTGGATGTGCTGTGTCCTGCGACACTGCTTCTGACCCAGGGCAGTGGACAGGGTGCAGGGATGACCCGTCATCTAGGAGGTGCTAAGATGGGAGGGAGGGTGGAGGGGTGTGGAGTGTTTTCGGAGATGAAATGGGTGGGAATGTTTTTGTGCCTTGTCCTTTTTGGCTACCCCCCTGGTAAGGGGAAAAAAAGTCTTGGTATATGTATGTATGTATGTACATATTGATCTATTTTGATTTTATTTATTTATCTATTTATTCATTTATGTTTTACTTTTATTCATTTATTCTTATTTATTCATTTATCTAATCTTATTATATATATATATATATATATATATATATATATATAATATTGTTTATTTATTTTTTAATTTATTTATGTATGTATTTATTTTTCTTTTTACTTATATATATTCTTATTTTTATTTTTTATTTTATTTCTTTATTTATTTATTTTTTACTTTTATATATATGTATTTTTTATTCATTTATTCATTTACTTATTTATCTATTTATTTGTATGCGGGACTGATCTCAGTGACTCCTCCCTCTCGTTGGAAAAAAAAAAAAAAAAAAACTCCCACCATGCGACGAACTGACTTGGGCGAGTCGCTCTCCCAAAAGAAGTCACTGCGTTTATGTTCTTTGTCCTTACGCCACCTCTGGTTCTGACGACGCCTCCCTCTTTTTTCTCCCCCCTTTCTCCCTGGCAGATGGAGCGTCTCCGCCGGCTGAGGCAAGGGAGGTCGGACCCCCTCAAGAACGCCCCAATCGCCAACAATTTCCGCCCAGTTCAGGACGCGCACCACCGCACCGTGAGAACAAACATTCATTTCCCCGGTGCTCAGGTAAGTCCTTTCTTGGTACATGAAGTCTTGTAAGCGTGTGTAGGGATAGGTAGAGGGGTAGATTGATATGCGGGTAGATAAAGTCTTGTGAGCGTATTTAGGGATGGAGGGATTGATAGGCAAATAGATAAAGACTTGTGAGCGTATGTATGGATAGAGGGGTAGAGTGATAGGCAGGTAGATAAAGACTTGTAAGCGTATGTAGGGATAGGTAGAGAGGTAGATTGGTAGGCAGGTAGATAAAGTCTTGTAAGCTTATATAGGGATAGGTAGAGGGGTAGGTTGATAGGCAGGTAGATAAAGACTTGTGATCGTATATAAGGATAGGTAGAGGGGTAGATTGAAAGTCAGGTAGATAAAGACTTATAAGCGTATGTAGGTAGAGGGGTAGTTTGATAGGCAGGTAGATAAAGACTTATAAGCGTATGTAGGGATAGGTAGAGGGGTAGGTTGATAGGCAGGTAGATAAAGACTTGTAAGCGTATGTAGGGATAGGTAGAGGGGTAGGTTGATAGGCAAGTAGATAAATATTTGTAAGCGTATGTAGGGATGAAGGGGTAGATAGGCAAGTAGATAAAGTCTTGTAAGCTTATGTAGGGATAGGTAGAGGGGTAGATCGATATGCAAGTAGATAAAGACTTATAAGCGTATGTAGGGATAGGTAGAGGGGTAGGTTGATAGGCAGGTAGATAAAGACTTGTAAGCTTATGTAGGGATAGGTAGAGGGGTAGATCGATATGCAAGTAGATAAAGACTTGTAAGCGTATGCAGGGGTAGGTAGAGGAGTAGGTTGATAGGCAGGTAGATAAAGACTTGTAAGCGTATGTGGGGATCGAGGGGTAGATAGGCAAGTAGATAAAGACTTGTAAGCTTATGTAGGTGTAGAGGGGTAGATTGATAGGCAAGTAGATAAAGACTTGTAAGCGTATGTAGGGATAGAGGGGTAGAGTGATAGGCAGGTAGAGTGATAGGCAGGTAGATAAAGACTTGTAAGCGTATGTAGGGGTAGGTAGAGGTGTAGATTGATAGGCAAGTAGATAAAGACTTGTGATCGTATATAAGGATAGGTAGAGGGGTAGATTGAAAGTCAGGTAGATAAAGACTTATAAGCGTATGTAGGGATAGAGGGGTAGAGTGATTGGTATGTAGATAAATACTTGTAAGCGTATGTAGGGATAGGTAGAGAGGTAGATTGGTAGGCAGGTAGATAAAGTCTTGTAAGCTTATATAGGGATAGGTAGAGGGGTAGGTTGATAGGCAGGTAGATAAAGACTTATAAGCGTATGTAGGGATAGGTAGAGGGGTAGGTTGATAGGCAGGTAGATAAAGACTTATAAGCGTATGTAGGGATAGAGGGGTAGAGTGATTGGTATGTAGATAAATACTTGTAAGCGTATGTAGGGATGGAGGGGTAGATTGATAGGCAAGTAGGTAAAGTCTTGTAAGCTTATGTAGGGATAGGTAGAGGGGTAGATTGATAGGCAAATAGATAAAGACTTGTAAGCATAAGTAGGGATAGGTAGAGGGGTAGATTGATAGGCAGGTAGATAAAGACTTGTAAGCGTATGTAGGGATGGTAGGGTGCATAGGCAAGTAGATAAAGTCTTGTAAGCTTATGTAGGAGTAGTTAGAGGGGTAGATTGATAGGCAAATAGATAAAGACTTGTAAGCGTATGTATGGATAGGTACAGGGCTAGAGTGATAGGCAAGTAGATAAAAATGCGTAGATAGGAAACTGAAGAATTAATCTTTCGTTTTTCAGGTAGATAAAGACTTATAAGCGTATGTAGGGATAGATAGAGGGGTAGAGTGATAGTCAAGTAGATAAAACGGTGCGTAGCGTAGATAGGAAACTGATGAATTAATATACTTTTTTTTAACTTTTTAAAAGTGATATGAAAGTGATTTCTTTGTAAAGACTTATAAGCGTATGCAAGGATAGGTAGAAGGGTAGATTGATATGTAAGAAGACAAAACGGTGCGTAGATAGGTAACTGATGAATTAATATTTTTTATTTCAGCGTTTTAAGGAATGATAAGATAAGATGGCGTAAAACTAATGTTCATATATAAGTTGCTAAAACATGGTATAAGAACCAAGGCAAAAAGAAAGTTGTTTTATATGTTGGTATAATTCCCCCAGGCTGCTTTGCCTTGACGTATTTCTGTTTACTGCGTTGTATAACACCAAAACTCTTTCAGGAATATACTCGCACGTCCTGAAATTTGTTTGTACAGCGTCTACTACATTATCCGCTTTCATTCTCGTTTTCAAATGCTACACACATTCGCCTTTGCACATCCTATGCGCTCATGGCATAATCGAAAGCGCGCGGGTCATAATCAAAAGCGCTTTAGTCTCGTACTCGCTTAGTTACGGGTTCGAATCCTGCACTTCTCTCCGATTCCCAGCAGTGACTGTTAACTCCCCCAACAGTCCAAGCAAAGGTGAAGTCTTCGGCTACTCAGCGCCTCCTGGCGAAGGCTCTTACTCGCTTAGTTATGGGTTCGAGTCCCGCACTCCTCTCCGGTTCCCAGCAGTGACTGTTAACTCCCCCAGCAGTCCAAGCAAAGGTGAAGTCTTCGGCTACTCAGCGCCTCCTGGCGTAAGCTCCCTATTGCCTCCATGTCCCGTTATACTTCAGTCGTTTTTTGTCGAAACACTCTTGTGTTTGTGTGGTTCGTGCTTCCTTCTGTATTTCTTTTAATTAGTGTACTCGTTCATCCACTTGGTAGTAAAGGATAAAACGCAGAAGAAAAAAAAATCCTCAATCGTGATCAAGGCAATAAATCAGCCACAAAGATCTTACGATCGACTAACGACGCCTCAATGGTTTCTGAAGTCCAGCAATATGGTGATCTATCAAACCAGAACGACGGTCAAAGGTTTTAATAAAGTAAAAGGACCAAGAACGAGTACAACAACAAAATTGGTGTTTACAAGGTTCATTGCAAGAAACGGCACGTGATTTGATAACATATACGTGGGCGTTGTAGTGATGTTCAAAACAGTACACGTAGTTCTTGATTCACGCGATTTTACTTTATGCGAATTTGGTTTAGCGCGACTGATAGATTAATATATTTTGTTTGAATGAACGGGAGTCGGGTCAATTTTTTTTTTATTATTTTTTTTTACATCCTCTCCCCTTAACCCCATTAGCGCGTGGCCCCCCATGCCCCCCTCATTTAATTTACGCGATTTTTAATTAACACGATGCCTCTCGGTCCCTATATTTCGCGTAAATTAAGAATTACCTGTACCGCCACTAACGCGTGGGCAACACACCCGAATACCTCCAACCACCTAATGGACTGGAACATGGCAAAGGTGACTGTATATGAAACCAAAAAGATGAGGAGGAAGTGGCTGAAAACAATGGTTATCTGAAGATCAGCTGCTGTAGAACAGGGTAAAAGGATATTCAGTATAGCAACTCACTAAAATGATTTATTTTCTTTAATAAAGAAATAAGCGAAATAAGGCAACTCCAAGCAGTCATCCTCCCCTCTCCTTCCTCTCCCCCCCCCCCCAAAAAAAAAAAAAAAAATGGACCGGGGCAAAAATCTTTTACGTACCTCGTTCCCGGGCCCACGGCGAAAAAGTCCGCCTCGGCTTTCTCCCCCTTTTCTGCCTGCGATGGGAAGATTGTGGTCAAACTCCATTGTTCCAGGGAAAGGTATCCGGGCTTTGATGAAGCTGACCGGAACAGGTAGACCCATCGCTCTGGCTGGTCCTCCTCCTCCTCCTCCTCCTCCTCCTCCTCCTCCTCCTCCTCCTCCTCCTCCTCCTCCTCCTCCTCCTCCTCCTCCACCTCCTCCACCTCATCCTCCTCCTCCTCCACTTCCTCCTCCTCCTCCTCCTCCTCCTCCTCCTCCTCCTCCTCCTCCTCCTCCACCTCCTCTTCCTTTTCCTCCTCCGAGTTCTTTGATCCAGACTTCTTCGTGGGTCCTTCATGCTTCATATAAAAATGCGACGCCTTAGTTGATGTGTGCGCGCTCATGCGTGAGTGTGTGTGTGTGTGTGAGTGTGTGTGTGTGTGTGTGTGTGTGTGTGTGTGTGTGTGTGTGTGTGTGTGTGTGTGTTGCATGTGTATGAGTATGTTGCATGTGTGCGTTGTATTCCGTGTATACTTATTTTTACATAAATCTAGTACACACGAAAGGAGCTACATTCGTAGGGTTCCGTCTTATTCCCCCTTTATCACGCCTAGTCTCAACTTTTATGGTAACAACTTGAGCATCTGTATGAAAAAAAAAAAAATCTTCACATCCATCAGACAAGTGGTCTGTCTCAATTTGCTCCCTCGGGCTCATGACTCGATCAATCAATCAATAAAAAAAAAAAAAAAAAAAAAAAAAAAAAACTTTTCCAGTGTTATCCGCCCCTTTCATTAACGTCAAGACAGCAATCAAGTCACCATTTTTTTTTCTTTTTTTTTCTCCTTTATCGATGGTTCCAGTCTCTCTTCATATGACTTATCTGGAAGCCTGGAAACCGTTAGGGTTGCTGTTCTTTCCTGACTTTCGATCCTGTTTGTATTTTTTCACGTTGTGCAGTGAACACACCTCCGCTGCATACTCCAATGTAGGGCGGATTAGACTCTCCTTTTTTTTTTTTTTTTTTACCTAATCACCCACGTACTGAAAAAGAAACTTTTATCCCTTCCAGCAACCCGTTTGTTCGTGTGCGTATGTGTGCGCGTGCGTATGTTTGTGTGCGTGTGATTCACCACCATGGTCTTGGATCACGTGTTGGACTCGTGATCGACAGCTATCTCCCCCCGGATGAGAGCTCAGAGGTCATGTATGACCGATCTATGGGTAATGCTGTGACTTAACAAGCACCCCCCCCACCCAAACTCCTCGCCCACAAGAGTTGGAATAACGACTCGAAGGGTAGCGATACTTAAATAATTTCAGCCCCGAGGCGGGATTCGAACACGGACGGCCGTAGTGGCGGCCGGGAACTCTACCACTACGCCACGAGTGTGTATGTGTGTGTGTGTGTGTGTGTGTGTGTGTGTGTGTGTGTGGGTGTGTGGGTGTGTGTGTGTGTGTGTGTGAGAGAGTGTGTGTCTGTGTGTGGGAGTGTGTGTGTGTATGTGTATGTGTATGTGCGGAGACGAGTATATGATTCAACAAGGTCATATGTGGATACTCGTAAGTGTGTTTTATGTTATGACAATATGGCTTTATTCCTTACTTGAGCGATGGCGTTTATTGAAGGCGAGCAGGCTAGACAAATGGTCAGTAAGTTCATAAACAACGAAAGCGAAGGAGGCCATGATATAAGTAATGTGTGATATATGAAAATGCAGACGTTTAGATTTAGAACATATTGAAAAATAGATTGATGGGAAGGTATGTTGTTAGACAGACAACCAGAGAGGGAGAAAGAGAGAAACGGGGGAGAGAGAGAGAGAGAGAGAGAGAGAGAGAGAGAGAGAGAGAGAGAGAGAGGAAGAGAGAGAGAGAGAGAGAGAGAGAGAGAGAGAGAGAAAGAGAGAGAGAGAGAGAGAGAGGGAGTGGGGAGAGATAGAAAAGGAGATAAAGAGAGGAAGAGAGAGAGAGAGAGAGAGGGGGGAGAGAGATAAAAAAGGGGGAGAGAAAAAGAGAGGAAGAGAGAGAGAGAAGAGAAGAGAGAAAAGAGAGGAAGAGAAAGAGAGATAGAGAGAGAGAGTCGAAGTAGGGATTAAGGAAAGAGAGAGATGATGGACAGAAAATAAAAGGAGGAGGAGGAGGAGAAAGAAAATTAACGGAGATGTAAGGGAATAAGAGAAAATGAGGAAGCGAATGAAGAATGACAGGAAGGGAATCGATGAAGAAGATGAAAGGATGACATTGGAGGGCAATCTTGGGCCGCACATCTCTCAGGTGGGGGATCCCGTGCATTTCACAAGGGAACTGTTAATCCCTGACTTTAGAACAAAATTATCGGGTGATATTCTTAAAAAATCCTCATATAAATGTTATATAAATCCTTGGAAAGGAAAAATTTATGTAAGAAAAGATTTTCTTTTAAGAATACCACTGTAAGATCCTTACGGTGGTATTCTTAAAAAAATATTTCCTCATATAAATGTTATATAAATCCTAGGAAAGGAAAAAATTTTGTAAGGAAAGATTTTTTTTTTAAGAATACCACTGTAAGATCCTTACGGTGGTATTCTTAAAAAAAATATTTCCTTATATAAACCTTTCCCTTCCAAGCACTTATGTAAGGAAAGATTTTTTTTAAGAATACAGCCGTAAGATTCTTACGGTGGTATTCTTAAAAAAAACCTCACTCTTCGTCTTTCCATGTTTTATGCAGTCGATATTTGAGTGAATTTAGTGACATTAGCATTCTCTTGTAACGAGAGACTCAACATCTGCATCATCCTTGTTAAAACCCTTGACCTATTTGAATACCTCTATATGATCACTTCACACTCTTTGTCTTTCTTTGTTTTATGCAATTGATATTTGAGTGAATTTAGTGACATCACCTAGCATCCTCTTGTAATGAGAGACTCAACTCAACTCAAAAAAAAACAAAAAAAAAATTATGATCACCTCTATTTTCCACTTGTTCTGCAATTCTACTTAAATCATTCCTTTAATAAATCTTCGACTGAAACTCTTCTGTGCGATATTGTCCCCAAGGACAGAAGCGCTGGTTATTCGAACAAAAATTACTCACTTGTATCCCAACGGATTCGTCTCCCATCTGGCGTATTCACCATCTCCCTGTCATACCTATCAACAAGACCACAGACCACCTCTCCCAGCTGGCGCCGTGAAACCTGCCTGATAGCAACGTATTCCCCGACTCTCCACAAATGAACCCAACAACCAGCTGGCGTGCCATCTGTATTGACCACCACCTGCCCTGTTTCTCCACCTGCTGACGCGCCTGTCAGCCGTTCGACGCGTGTGCCAGACAAATAAAAGGATAGCTCCGACCCAACGCTCCTTCAGTCATTCAACTTAATATGGACTTTCTGACCCTCAACCGACATCGCTGACACCCGTCCCGCGCCTGTCGGCCCGTCTGTCTATTCGCCTCTCGGTCTGTCCGTGAGTTTGGTTCTGCCGGTATCTATTCTTCTTAGCCACTCTGCCTGTCTGTTTATCTACTTATCTCTCTGTTTATCTGTTTATTTGCCCGGTTGCGGCTCTCTCTATCACTCTGTCTGTCTGTCTTTTGATCTGTCCGCCTGTCCATGATGTAGGTCCCGCCGCCCGCTTGTTTTCGAACTGTTTATTGACTTGCTGCTTTGCCTTTAACCTAAGCAATGGGGCGGGGGTCAGGGATGACCCTTTCATCCACAAGGAGTCAAGATGAAAGGGAAAATAAATGAGTGGGATGGGTGAAGGATGGGTGTATGTTTGGTAGGTAGCACCCCTTATAAGGGGAAAAGGGCTTTTGATATATGTATATGTATATATATATGTGTATGTATATGTATATGTATATGGTGAAGGGTGAGGAAGACATAAATCAAAATCCAAGTTTATTTCTGACTAGTTTCGCACAAATATGCTTCTTCAGAGAAATAATTCCTCTGAAGAAGCCTATTTGTGCGAAACTAGTCAGAAATAAACTTGGATTCTGATTTATGTCTTCCTCACCCACCTTCACCAACCTGTCACAATGCCTCAACAGTCTATGTATATGTATATGTATATGTGTATATGTATATGTATGTATATGTATATATATGTATATTGCCTCGTCCTTACCTGAGCCAATCAACTAACATTTCAAAAGTTGTAGCCAGCAGGAAGACCCTAGCAAATCAACAAAGATGTCTTCAAGAATTCTGAGCTAACCGACGTTATAAAACTTTTATATCTTTGTGTACAGAAGTTACATTGTGTGTTAGGTGACCAGCAAAGTCTACGAGAAAATATTCTTTATCAGTTACTGATACTCAAAGCTGACAACGTTCACATTGTATTGACGACGAGATAGTAGTGGTCGCCATTTACACGCACTCAAAGAAAAATAAATGAATAAATAATAAATAAATGTAATAAGGAAATAGATATGTATAAAATAAGATAATAAAGAGATAATCAAATAAATATATAAAAAGACAGCCAGTAAATTAGATAAATAGACACACACAATAGAATAAAACAAAATAAGATGAATCAAGATTATGTCATTACCGTTTCTCCTTTTGAAAATGTTTTGATTTTGGCAATCTCAGTGTAGTGAGTGTCCTGCTTACATAAGTGTTTGTCGATGACAAAAACCACATTCATTTACGTCCTATTTTGCATCTGTATTTCAATGCACAACATATAGAAGGTTATCATTTTATCTGTGTAGTACTCTTCTTGATTCCTGTACGCTTCCATCACTTTATTTCATCAATTCACGTTATGCTGCTTTTATGACAATAATGCGTAGACTGTGTAAACAAAGTATTGGAACGATTCTGAGCTTAAAGGACCAAACAAGAGGTGTATCATTTAAGGACAAATAAAACTCTCATGATACAAAACATGGATCTTTCTCATTAGACGCCAGGTAGTTGATTTCAACTGTTAGTCGTCGACCTCATCATCAGACGCCTCCTCCACTCATCTCGATCTTCGTAAATTTCTTTTTCGTTTACTTCTTCCAACGTTAAATTCTTCCTTCCAAGTTCTTTTTCACACAGTCCATCTACCTTTTCCTGGGCTTTCCAACCGGTCTCTTTCCTCTAGGCTGTCATTCCAAATACTTTCCTCCATTCTCTTCAAAATAATAATCGCAAGAACTCCGTTTAGGAACTGCGCAGGTTACAGACTGACAAACGTGTCCTCAGGCGAACTTTGTTCGAAAAAAAAAAAAAAAAAAAAAGCTTGGGTTGAGATTCTTCTAGGTTGTCACATTAGAAGTTATCGTTTAACATAGGGTTAGGCAAGGATACATATAAATTGGTGCTTTGCTAATAGGAGAGGGTGGTTGATAAGGCATTAATGGACTACGTAGTGGTATCTGGGAAAATGGTAGGACGAGTTTTGGATGTCCATGTTCTTAGAGGAGAGAGTGGGGGAATATCAGTTAATTTTTTTGGTGGAAGGTAAGTTGAGAGTGGAGGATAGATGGAGGAAGAAGAAAAGGGTAGAAGGTAGAGAGATGTTTAGAGTAAACTGTTTAGATAAGAAGGGAAGGGAGTGGGAGTACAAGAAGTTGATAGAAGTATGGGAAGTGGTGGAGGAGAGAGGAGGGGGAAGGAGTGGAGGAGGAGTGGGAGGGGTTCAATGAGGGAGTGACAAAGTGCGCAAAAATGGTATGTGGAACAAGGAGGATGGGAGGGAATAGAAGGAATAGTAAGTGGGGGATTGCTGAAATGAAGTAGTGGAAGAGAAGTGAGCAATCACAGATGGATTCTAAAGTAGGACAAGAGAAACATATCAGAGTTTTCAAAAAAAAAAAAAAGGGAGAGAGAATCAAAACAAAATATAAAAAGAGGCAAAATGGAGATTAGATATATAATGGGGGAGGAATATGACAGAAAATTTTGTAAACAATAGAAAAGTGCTTTGGAAGAAAGCTAAGAGAGGAATAGGTGATGAGTCAAGCAGAGAATAAAAGGTAAAGGGCGCAGACGAACAGATGTTAACAGGAGAGGAGGCTGTGAGGGGAAGATGGGCAGAGTGTTTCAGAGAGCTGTTGAATGTGGAAGTGGATAGGGAGGGATTGGTCGTAGCGGTGGGAGGTGCTTGGAAAATGAGGGTGATGGGAGAAGAGGGTGGACGAGAAATAAGAAAAAAAAAATGAGGTACAACTAAGTCACAAAACATGCAAGTCATGTAATGGCTTAATTATGCTTTCACGGGCAAGTCAGGTGTAACTCACAGAACTTGCAACAGTTTGCATTGAAGCATCGCTTAGAACATTTGATTATCGTTCGAACTATTTTTAATTTCCTTTGTGTGAAATGATGTTATCGATTTCTAAGCTTCTTAATCGAGGTGCCAGGACGGAATTTTCACTATCTGCAGAGTAGAACATAAAAAAATCTGAAATCCTTAAGGTCAATTGGTATTAATAAGAATACATGATACATGTATGATAATGCATTTGTTCTAATATAGATATTTTATTGTAAATATATACCTCAAAATGTCGTCAGCTTAGAACCTCAGGAAGTAACTAATAAAGTACATTTTTTCTTGTTCTTCGGAGTTATATTTCTCAGGCCTTGTAAGATATATATATATATATATATATATATATATATATATATATACATAAATATTTATATTTATATATATATATAATATATATATATATATATATATATATATATATATGTGTGTGTGTGTATACACGATTATAAATGTTGTTTATTTGTCATGACACCACAACTATTGGTGGTTTCCTGATGGTGCCCCTGCTTTTGAATTGATCAATTGACTGACTTGGCTATGGAGACTTGGCTGTACAAAACTCGGAAATGAATTTCTTCACCCACACTATCTCACCCACACCCATACCTACACCTACACACACATTCTCCGTGACACCTACACACACTCACACCCCTCGCGTACCTCCTAACTCAAATGCCCACAGCGACTCTATTAACAATTTTCCGTATTGTTGTCTCTTCTCTTCTCTCATCTTTCGGTGCTCTGTAGTCTGTATCAGCCTTCTCCCCCCCTCCCCTTGCCTCCTCTCCCCCAACATCCAAACTCCCCTAACCTTCATTCCTTCGCCCACCATCCCCCACCCATCACACACACTCTCCATCTCCCACCCCCAACACCCCTCGCCCTTCTTTCTCGCCATTTACTGGGTGTGTTAGTCCCTTCCTTTTTTTCTCTCTTTCCTTGAATGCAAATGGGGTTACCTGTCCGTGTGTCTGTCGATTTGGCTCGTGGTCTTGAGAAGTGTCCGTCTGTGGCCTCGCTCTCGATTTTTTTTTTTTTCTCTCTTTCTCTTTCACGTTTGGGTCTGTTTTCTGGTTCTTCATCGTACGCACGCACACACACACACACACACACACACACACACACACACACACACACACACACACACACACACACACACACACACACACACACAACTTACAATATTTCTCTCTATCTCTATCTAGCCATCTATTTATCTACCTTTTTCTCTTTATTTGTCTATCTGTATTTCTTTCTCTTCATCTGTCTATCTTGCTACATATCTATTTATCTATCTATTTGTCCATCTATGAACCTATCTCCGTCTATCTCCCTCCTTCCTCCCTCCCTCTCTCCTCCCTCCCTCTCTTCTCCCTCCCTCTCTCCTCCCTCCCTCTCTCCTCCCTCCCCCTCTCCTCCCTCCCTCTCTCCTCCCTCTCTCTCTCCTCCCTCTCTCTCTCCTCCCTCCCTCTCTTCTTCCTCCCTCTCTCCTCCCGCTCTCTCCTCCCTCCCTCTCCTCCCTCCCTCTCTCCTCCCTCCCTCTCTCCTCCCTCCCTCTCTCTCCTCCCTCTCTCCTCCCTCCCTCTCTCCTCCCTCCCTCTCTCCTCCCTCCCTCTCTCCTCCCTCCCTCTCTCCTCCCTCCCTCTCTCCTCCCTCCCTCTCTCCTCCCTCCCTCTCTCCTCCCTCCCTCTCTCTCTCCTCCCTTCTCTCTCCTCCCTCCCTCTCTCCTCCCCCCTCTCTCCTCCCTCCCTCTGTCCTCCCTCCCGCTCTCCTCCCTCCCTCTCTCTCTCATCCCTCTCTCTCTCCTCCCTCCCTCTCTCCTCCCTTCTCTCTTCCAGCCACAGTCGTCTTTCCTCTTGGTCTCTTCCTATCCACTCCTACGACAATGCAGTCGCCGGAGGAACAGCAGCAACCGCTTGCCAATCCGCCTACGCCAACAGATTACCCGTCTATCCTTTATTGAAGAAAGGGGGATTCCCCGTCTCTTGCCTCCTGCTTCTGTCTTTCCCCACCCCCCTGAGTGCTTCTGTATAATTGTTTTCTGTTCCGCACATTTCCTTTGTTGTTGTTGTTTTCTCCTTTTGTCTTGTTTTATCCTCCTGAAATGTTCTTTGCCTCCTTAGTCGTCACGTGACCTGTGCAATTTAGAACCTCACTTTAATTTTCTTCAGTCATTATATCTCCTTTTGTAAGTATATTCTGCTGTTATATTTCTCTTTCTTGTAGCTTCTGGTCTCTCTTTTCCTCTTTTCCTCCCACACATTTTCCTCCCTTAATTTATCTTTCACTTCCAGCCAACACTTGTCTTCAGTTGTTGTCGTGTATCGTTCGTCTTTTAACTTTGATATAATTTCCTTCTTTCCGTTTTCTTTTCCACAATGTCACTTGCCAGGGTCATTTCCTTTACTTGTCCTTTTCATATACATGTTTTCTCTCGTATATTCTCTTGCTTCTCTCTTATTTTCATTCACACGTTCTTTCCACTTCCTCCGTATAAGATACTAACTGCATGTCGTATGCAGTTGACTTTAGAGACTTTGATGACGTCTCAATAGACCAGTCACCAAATATTCTCATGTGTTTGGAAGCTAATCTTAACACAAAGAAGAAGAATTTTCACTTTTAACTTCTATTTACCTTCCGTTCTGTAACTTTTTTTTTTTTTTTTTTTTTTTTTTTTTTACGTCTATACTTTTCCGGCGTGAAATTGTCCCCTAGGATAGATGCGCTAGTTATCATTGTTTAATTGATTAATCCTCCCCCTCGCATGTCCTTCCCCCCTGTCATGCCCGTCTCCCCTCTCGCCGCCTACCTCATCACACGCCTTTTGCTTTGTCGCTTTCCTCCAATCCACTGACATTCTCAAACGGTCCACCCTCTCACATGTCAATTCGCCCAACATGTTCTCCACTCTCGTACGTCTCCATGTCCTCCACATTTATTTTTTACTCTTTACTTTCCTCTATTATATATAAAAAAAAAACGAGTTGGTTATTTCTGATTTTTTTTAACACAAAATTGCACTTGTCTCTGTCTTGGTGATCGAGTTCATTGTATTCGACATGTTGATGAAGTTGGTTATTTATCCAGTTTTCTTTAACGTATCACAGGATCACTTCTGCCTGTGTTGGCAACGAAATTAATCCGTTCCCTGGTATGTAGAAAACCTCCTTTCCTGCTGGATGTATTTTCTTTTCAGACTTTGACAACATACTAAAGGGTTCATCTTTGCCTAGCATTCCTTCATGTTGAAGCCCTCACTATTAAAATATCCTCTATTGGTTTCGGTTTGGCTTATACAAGGCCAATCCTCTGATGGATTTATTTATTCATTTATCTATTTGCCTGATACGATGCAATTTCAAATATCTTGATCGACGTGATGGGACTCTACCGGGTTGTATGTATTAGATTTTTGTCGATCAATCTTTCATAACTTGAGGGGGAACATCTGGAATATTATGTTTACTATCATGACATTTTCGCAGTTTTTCAGTCTTTTATTTTCCATGTGGTGATCTGTTGCACATTTGTGAATCACGTGTTCAAGTGGTTTTCTGCTGCATGGTAAATGATTAATCAGGCCGCCGCGAGACTCGATCTCGGAACCATCTTATTGCTAACCTACAGGGCTACCAATAACACTAGTGAGCGATACCAAAGGAATCAGAACCTGGGGCCGAATTTATAAAAGATCCTAACCCTAATTTATAAAAGATCCTAATCCTAATTTATAAAATATCCTAACCCTAATTCATAAAATATCCTAATCCTAATTTATGATATATTCTAACCCTAATTTACAAAAGATCCTAACCCTAATTTATAAAAGATCCTAAACCTAATGGCGGAGATTTTAACCTAAATCCCTATGTCAGTGACCTATATGCTTATGTCTAGACATAACCGCGACATTATGGAGTAGCTGATTTAGCTAAAATCTCCGCCGTTTTGAAGATTTATGTCTAGACTTAGGGGTTAGGACCTCGTATAAAATCGTCCCCTCCCTGATTTTAACTTAAACCAAAGGTTGATGATCATTTGAAAGACTTCTCTCGTGCTAGTGATTTGTTTTATGACTGCTGTATTATGTTCACTATGTGATGATATGGTTTAATGTCAAAAATTCCCCCTATCGGAAGGCTAGGATGGTGCCCCCTCACAGAGGGCTTTGTAGCGTGGAATTTAATGAACCATGCCCTTGGTTCACTTCGCCGGTGGCAGGATTCGAACCGCCATCCTCTCGACCTTCGCCGCAAGTAACGACGCCCTAACCCGCTTAGCCAGCGAGCTTCCATGTTTACTATGTACGCTACCAAATAACTTCGTCCGGAACTGTAGAACGGCTTGCAGACTTGTTCACGCCTTCGCCAAAGGTGATGCAGTTGATAGAGAAGAGGCTGCCCCCCATCTGAATGGAGTAGACTTAGTAACCATGTAGCGAACGCTGAAACTATCGGTTGTTTCTAAGATAAGATTAAATAACTTTATGGATAAAAATGAAAGGTAGTAAGGAACATGGGACTGCCTAATGTAGGACCTATGGTCTCCTGCAGTCTCTTCCATTCTTGTGTTCTTACGTATGCATCACGGGCATTTACCGCAACGGGAAATAGAGATTGATCTTGATGCTTTTCTTCTATTATCCATTGCGGGAAAGCTAAGGTCTTATATCTTCTCTGTAGCTACCGTCAAATTATTTGATTCCGTCTCGGGAATTCCTCTCCTCTCTCCTCTCTCCTCTCGATCTCCTCCCTCAACCTCCACCATCCATTCTACGCCCCTCACGGACCACTGCCTTCCTCCATCCATCCATCCATCCATCCATTCATTCACTCCAGCCTCCAACTGTTTCAGTGTGTCCCTCCAATTCTCTCCTCATCTCCGACTCCATAATTGGGTTGACTCTGACTGTTTGCCAGTCTGTTTGTTTGACTCTGTTTGACCCTGTCTGTTTGTCGGTTTGTTAGTCTCCCTGTCTGTCTGTCTGTCTCCGTCTGTTTCTGTCTCTGTCTGTTTATCTGTCTTTATGTCAATCAATATCTTTGTTCGTCTGTCTTTCCCAAACGTCTTTCTTTTCTCTTTTTTTTTCTTCCATTTTTTTCTTGATGTTCCCTTTTCTATCCAGCTCTCTCTCTCTCTCTCTCTCTCTCTCTCTCTCTCTCTCTCTCTCTCTCTCTCTCTCTCTCTCTCTCTCTCCTCTCTCTCTCTCTCTCTCTCTCTCTCTTTCTCTCTCTCTCCTCTCTCTCTCTCTCTCTCTCTCTCTCTCTCTCTCTCTCTCTCTCTCTCTCTCTCTCTCTCTCTCTCTCTCTCTCTCTCTCTCTCTCTCTAGAATTAGGATTATTGACAAGATCAGTATATTGCGGACAAATATCTAAGGAACTTTAGCGACTTCCTTTTGGGTCAGAATCCCACAGCATTCTTTTAAAACTGGAGGCTCCTCTTGTTCAATGGAAAATACTTTTAACTTCTTATAACCTTCCTTTCCCTCCTTAAAAGTCTTCTTCACCACTTCTACGATTTCATCTCCTCGAATAAATATTCGGTGTTATTCTTAAAAAATATATTTCCTTATATAAATCCTTGGAAGGGAAATATTTTTATAAGGAAAGAATTTTTAAAGAATATCACAGTAAGATTCTTACTGTGGTATTCTTGAAGAAAATATTTCCTTATATAGATCCTTGGAAGGGAATGATTTATATAAGGAAAGAATTTCTTAAGAATACCATAGTAAGATTCTTACGATGGTATTCTTAAAAAAATCTTTCCTTATATAAATCCTTGGAAGGGAAAGATTTATATAAGGAAAGAATTTTTTTAAGAATACCATAGTAAGATTCTTACGGTGGTATTCTTAAAAAATCTTTCCTTATATAAATCCTTCCCTTCCAAGGATTTATATAAGATTTATGTAAGAAAAGATTTTTTTGATTTATTTATTTATTCTTTTTTATTTATTTATTTATTTATTTATTTATTTATTTATTTATTTATTTATTTATTTTTAAAATACCACCGATTGTCTTTATAGGAATTAATCGTTGGGTATCTGATGAAACGTTATCCCTTGGCGTTCATCTCTCCCCCTCGAGGAACTTTAGATTAATTTCATTTCAAAATACATGATCTAATGAACGAATGCTAAAGCACACAAAGTTATGAAAATAGCTGAATGTATCTGAGACCTACTAACAGTGTTAGAATTGTTTTATATATTTATTCATTTATGTGTTTATTTATATTTTTCTGTTCACCTTTTTTACTTTTATTTAAATCAACAAAGATAAACAAGTATAGCACTGCTTATAATACGGGCAATAGGTGGGAGACGAGTATGTGTGTGTATGATTCACCATGGTCTTGGATCACGTGTTGGACTCGTAATTGACAGCTATTTCCCTCCCGGAAGAGAGCTCAGTGTGTGTGTGTGTGTGTGTGTGTGTGTGTGTGTGTGTGTGTGTGTTCACCATTCACCATGGTTTTTGGACCACGTTTTGGACTCGTGATCGACAGCTATTTTCCTCCCGGAAGAGAGCTCAGAGCTCGTATGACCGATCTATGGCTAATGCTGTGACCCTACACGCACACACACACACAACTCCCCGCCTACGAGAGTAGGAGTAACGACTCGGAGCGGAGTGATACTGAAATTATTTCAGCCCTAGGCGGGATTCGAACCCGGACCGCAGTAGTGGCGGCCAGAAACCCTACCACTGCGCCGTCGAGTCGTGTGTGTGTGTGTGTGTGTGTGTGTGTGTGTGTGTGTGTGTAGATATATAGATAGAAATATGATAAGATAGTTTATTTTTACAATGAGAAAATAAATTGTAGAATCAAAGCTCTGACGTCATCCTCATCTTTCGGTCCACGTGACGTCACTGCGTCGCTGCGCAGAGCGAGCGAAAAAGTCGTCAGTTTCTCGTCCGACCTTGTTATAGTGACCTCGAATTGACCTTGTTCCCGCTAAATAACTAAAAGTGGTGGAAATCAAATATATCATGGTATGGACTTGACCGTGAGGATGAGATAGAGCCGCTCTAGGTTAGATTACATTATGTAGCTTTTAATTAAGTTTACATATGCAGTGTTTAAATTTGTTTTTATTTCCGCTCCAACACCTCTGATATATTTACAGCTATAGCAAAAGTTCCAGGATTAAAAAGTTTAACTTTTTCCTATTATTAACAGTGCAAAGGAAAAACGTGAACATCAAACAGCGATCTTTTTGTAAATATTGCCCTCGACCTGTTTCTGGCGACAAAAACATTGACCTCATGTGTATAATCATCAAACAACATTGTCGGCTCAACCGAAGCGGGTAATGTTACAAAGTGTGACGTCATGTCGCTTGTGTTGTGTGTATGAGGCGACATGGCGCAGTGCAAGCCACAGCCCGTGTTGTCATGGATGTTTTAATAATTATATAATACTTTCTCACCAGCCCTTGTTTTCATTTCGTAATAGACATATATTTTTTCGTCTTCATATCATCATTTGTTGATAATTCTTCTGCGATGTTGAAGGTTGATGAAACGTTATTTTTTGTGCCATCCTCTCCCTTTATTTACAATGTGGTACGTGCATCACAATTTTACGATTTTCTTTGTGTTCAATGGAAACCATCTTCGTCTCTTGAAGATGACGTCGCAATTCTTATCTACTATTACTGTTATTTTCTCGCCGTCTTTCTGATTTCATTAATGACAAGGCCCTGCTTCCATTCAAGCACCAACAGAAAAAAACAAACATATTCCTCTCTGTTTCATTGCTATACCCGCCATTGTCCTACCGAGATCACACGTCATCAACTCTGTTGTTCCGCGTCATCAATACGTCATCCACGCTAATGCTGTCTCTTCATCATCACCGGCGACCTTTGTCCTCCTTAATCCATGCCGTTGTTGCTGTTGTGGATGATAATGATGATGGTGGTGGTGGTGGTGATGATGATAATGATGATAATGATGATGTGGTGATGATGATGATGGTGATGATGATGATGGTGGTGAGTGTTGATGATGACGACGACCACAATGATGGTGATGATGATGATGATGGTGATTATGATGATGGTGATGATGATGATGATGATGATGATGATGATGATGATGATGATGATGATGCTTATGGTGATGATGATGATGATGATGATGATGAAGGTGATGGTTATGATGATGATGATGGTGATGATGATGATGATTATGGTGATGGTTATGATGATGATGATGATGATTATGGTGATGGTTATGATGATGAGGAGGAGGATAATGAAGATGGTGATGATGATGATGAAGAAGATGGTTTTGACGATAATGATGATGGTGATGATGATGATGATGATAGTATTGGTGCTGCTGCTGATGATGATGATGATGACGAACACACACACACAACCAAACTGACAAACACTAAAAAAATTCCTTTAAAAGCATTCTCGTGTTTCTGTCAGGGTTAGAAATGCTGTATTATTCAACAGAATGCTGCTGTAGTACTCAACCTAAGCAGTAAGTAATGACTTAACTGGCGAAATTTGGATTTTTTTTTATATTTCTTATTTCCTCATGAACCTAATCTATTTTGTATGTGATATTTTTTGTGCGTTGCTGAAACTGCTGACTGAAGTCTATAATGAAAAATGTTGAAGAAATCGTCGGGCAAAGGCAAAAAAAAAAAAAAAAAGCGAAAATCTCTTCAACTAGTAAACAGGTTAGGATAAAATTAATACTTAGGAGGAGGCAGAGGAAAACAACGAGGAAATGTAGGACGAGGAGGAGGAAGATAAGGAGGGGGAGGAGAAGGAGGATTAGGAGGAGTGGGAGGAAGAGGAGGAGGAGGAGGAGGAAGAGGAGGAGTATGAGGTCGACAACACCCTTCAGAATGGAATAAATCCCAAAGATGATCTTCTAATATTTTTTCACGAGAAAATGAAGGGATATTTCTGACGTAGTGCCCATAACAACACAAGAAGATTGAAAAAAAAGTATATATATCATCTCGAACGAGATTTGAGTTATGATTCAGAAGTTGGGCGGTTTTATCGAAGAAAATCTCTTTGGAAAGATTCTAAGAAGGTTAAAAGTTTTCGAGATCTCTTCACACTCCCCCTCCTCTCTTCCTCTCTTTACACTCTTCTTCTCTTCTTCCTTTATACTCTCTTCGTTAAAGTTTTCGAGTCCTCTTCGTACGCATCTCCTCTCTTCGTGTCTTTACACTCTTCTTCTCATCTTCTTACATACTCT
>NC_134796.1:47794348-47831848 GCF_046742065.1 Oratosquilla oratoria
GATGGTAGTGTGATGGATGTTTATTGATGGGTAGTGGTGATTGTAATTGTAGTGGTTATGGTAGTTGTTATGGTTGATGGTAGTGGTAATTGTGATTGGTAGGGATTGTAATGGTAGTGATTGGTGATTGGTAAAGTGTAGTGGGTTAATGGTTATGGTTATGGTAGTTGAGATTTTGATGGTATGGGGTTGATGGTAATGGTTGTGGTTATGGTGGTGATGTTAATGGTAGGTGATGTTATGTTAATGGTGTAGTGTGTGATGGTAGTGTGATGGTGATGTTATTGATGATAGTGGTGATGGTATTGTAATGGTATTGTGTTGTGATGGTAATTGGTGATGAGTATTGGTGATGTTGATGATTGTTTTTTTTTTTTTTTGTAGTTTATTGTTAGTGGTTAATGGTATTGGTGTAATGGTATGTGGTTATGGTGATGGTAAGGGAAGTTGGTGATGTTGATGGTATTGGTGATTGTGTTGTTGGTGGTATGGTAGTAGGTGATGGTAAATGGTAGTGTGATTGTTATGGGTAGTGGTGATGGTTAATGGTTAATGGTAGTTGTGATGGTGATGGTGTAAATGGTTAGTGGTGATGGTGATGGTAATGTTAGTGGTGATGGTGATGTAGTGGTGATGGTGATTGTAGTGGTTATGGGGAATGGTAGTTGTGATGGTGATGGTTGTTGTTGATGGTAGTGGTGATGGTGATTGTTAATGGTAGTGGTGTATGTTATGGTAATGTGTAGTGGTGATTGTAATGGTTGGTGGGGTATTGTTTATTGTTATGGTAGTGGTAGTGGTATGATGGTAGTGGTGATGTGTAATTGTAATTGGTGTATGGTTTATTGTAATATGGTAGTGGTGATGGTGAGTGGTATTGGTGATATGTAGTGGTGATGGTAGTTGTGATGGTAATGGTTATGCTGATTGTTATGTAATGGTTATTGTATTTGTGATGGTGATGGTATTTTATGGTAGGTGGTGATTGTTGGTGGTGTATGGTTAGTTGTGGATGGTAGTGGTGATGGTTGATTGTAGTTGGTATGTGTTATTTTAATGGAATTATTGATGTTGATGTTATTGTTGATGGTTATGGTAATGGTGATGTTAGTGGCGATTGGTGATGGTATTGGTGATGGTAATTGTTATGTTAGTGGTGATGGTAATGGTAGTGTGTGATGGTATGTGATGGTGATGGTGTTTGTTGATGTTGAATATAGTTGTGATTAGTAGTGTAGTGGTGATTGTAGTGGTGAGTGTGATGGTAGTGGTTGATGATGGTCGTGTATTGTAATGGTTATTTGTAATTTGTAGTGGTTATGGTGATTGGTAGTTTGATGGTAATTTTTTTGGTGATGGTTATGATGGTAATATTGTTTATGTTATTTGTAATGGTTGATGGTTAATGGGTATTTGTAATGGTAGTTGTTATTGGTGGTGGTAATGGTTGATTGATTTAGTTATTGTAGTGGTGATTTTGATGGTAGTTTGTTATGGTGATGGTAGGTTGTGATTGTGGTGATGGTTGATTTTAGTAGTATGGTAATGGTAGTGTTGATGGTTAATGTTAGGGTTATTTTAATTGGTTGTTATTGGTAGAGGTGATGGTTATGGTAGTGTGTGATTTTAGTGGTATGTGATTGTATTGGTGATGGTGATGTAGTGGTTAGTGGTGATTGTAATGGGTAGTGTGAGTGTAGTGGAGATGTTGATGGTAGTGGTGTTGGTGATTGTAAAGGTAGTGGTGGTATGGTGGTGTGTGATTTTGATGTTAGTGTTGATGGTGATGGTTGAGTGTTGATGTTGATGTTAGGGGTGATTGGTAGTTGGTTATGGTGAAAGTTAGTGGTTGATTGTATGAGTAATGGTTAGTGGTGTATGTTAATGGTAGTGGTGATTGTTTTTTGTTGAATAATTGTGATGTTGATTGTAATGGTGATGGTGTTATGTTAATGGTATTGGTTAATGTAAGTTTATGGTAGTGGTTGTGATTTAGTGATGGTATTTGATGGATACTGGAGTGGTATGTGGATTGGGAAGTGGTGATGGTATTGTTGTAGATGTAGTTTTTATGATGGTAGTGGTTATGGTGATGGTAATTTGTATTTGTGATTGTGATTGTAATTGTTAAGGGTATTTATGGTGATGGTAATGGAAATGGATATTGTTAGTGTGTTGATGGTTATTGTATTTTTTATGGTTGATTGTTAGTTTGTGAAGGTATTTGTTATGGTTATGGTAGTGGTTATGGTTGATGTGTATTGGTTATTGTAATGTTTATGGTTATGTTATGTGATTTGTTATTGTAGTGGATGTGTGATTGGTAGTGGTTAATTGTAATTGTTTTTTTGATGGTTGATGATTGTAGATATGGAAGGAATTATGTAGTGTTAATGGTTATGGTAGTGGTAATGGTGATGGTAATTTTTATGTTAGTTGGTGATTGTTATTTTAGTGGTGAAGGTGTATTGTTGGTTAGTTGTGATTTGTATTGTTTATGTTAATTTATATTATTTATGGTAGTTGTGATTGTATTTGTGATGGTTATGGTAGTTGGTGATGTTGGTTGTAGTTGTCTATTGAGTATTATGATGTTTTTGTGATAGTTATGGTATTTGTGTATTGTATTGGGTTATGGTATGGAAGTGGTTATGGTGGATTTTAGTGGTTGATGTTATGGTATTTTTGATTTATTTTTGATGGTGATTTTAATTTTATTGTTGATGTAATGGTAGTGGTTGATTGTAGTTGTTATTTTATTGTATTGTGTTATGGTATTGTTGATGATTGTTAGTGTTGATTGTGATGTTAATGGTAGTTGTGATGTGATGGTAGTGGATGAATGGTTATGGTATTGGTTATTGTTATTGGTAGTGTGATTGTACCATTGTTAGTGGTTGATGTTGTGTATTGTGATGTAGTGGTGATTGTTGATGTTAGTGGTGATTGTAGTGGTTGTATTATTTGTAAGGTTACTAGTTTATGTTTAAGGTATTG
Source organism: Oratosquilla oratoria (assembly GCF_046742065.1). NCBI lineage: Eukaryota > Metazoa > Arthropoda > Malacostraca > Stomatopoda > Squillidae > Oratosquilla > Oratosquilla oratoria. Next base: position 47,797,346 of record NC_134796.1, read on the forward strand.
GTTATGTTAGTGTTGATGGTATTGGTATGGTATTTTTTATTTTGATGTTAATGGTTTTGGTATGGTAGTTTGATGTTGATGGTACATGGTAGTTGGTATTTTAGTTTTGATGTTGATTTTATTGGTTATGTGATTGTTAGTTGTTATGGTGTATGGTAGTTATTATTTTTGATTGTATTGAATGTTGATTGTATTGGAGGTGATTGTAGTGAGATGATTGTATTTGTGAATGTTATGGTTATTATGTATTTTAAATTGGTATTTGTAATGTAGTGGTTAATTTAATTGTGTATTTTTATTGTTGATTTGATGGTAAGTTTGTTATGTTGATTGTATGTAGATGGTGAATGTTATTTTATTTTTATTTTAATGGTGATGTGTGATGGTAGTGGGGATGGTGATGGTAATGTTTATGTTATTTATTGAATATTGTATGTTATTTGATTATTATATTGTATTATTTGTATGGTAGTTTTGTAATTGTGGTAGTTTTTTATTGTTGATTACTATTATCATTATTATTTTATATTTTATCATTACTATTTTATCATTTACCATTACTATTTATTATATTTTATCATTACTATTATCATTATACTAAATTTAATTTTATTTTATTTTATTTTGAATTATTTTATTTACTATTATCATTATCATTATTTTATTAAATTTACTATTATCATTATTAATTACTATTATCATTACCATTGCTATTATCATTACTATCATTATTTAATTACTATTATCATTACCATTACTATTATTATTATCATTACTATTATCATTATCATTACATTATTATTATCATTATTATTATCATCATTACTATTTAACTATTACATTAATCATTATCATTACTCATTATCATTATCATTACCATTACTATTACCATTATCATTACTATTATCATTACCGTTACCATTATCATTACCACTATCCTTACCAGTAGCATGATCATTACTATCATTACTATTATCATTACAGTTATTACCATTACAATTACCATTACTATTATCATTTTCATTATTATTATTATTATTATTATTATTATTATTATTATTATTACTATTATCATTACTATTATCATTATCATTACCATTACTATCATTATCATTACTGTTACCATTACTATTATCATTATCATTACTATTATCATTACCATTATCATTATCATTACTATTATCATTATCATTACCATTATTATTACCATTATCAATACCATTATCATTAACATTACTATTATCATTACCATTACCATTACCATTATTATTACCATTACCATTATTATTATTACCATTACCAATATCATTACCATTACCAATATCATTATCATTATCATTACTATGATCATTATCATTACCATTATCATTATCATTACCATTATCATTATATCATTACTATCATCATTATCATTACTATTATCATTATCATTACTATTATCATTATCATTACCATTACTATTATCATTACCATTACTATTATCATTATCATTACTATTATCATTATCATTACTATTATCATTACTATTATCATTATCATTACTATTATCATTATCATTACTATTATCATTATCATTACTATTATCATTATCATTACTATTATCATTACTATTATCATTATCATTACTATTATCATTATCATTACTATTATCATTACCATTACTATTATCATTACTATTATCATTATCATTACTATTATCATTACTATTATCATTATCATTACTATTATCATTACCATTAATATTATCATTACTATCATTACCATTACTATTATCATTATCATTACCATTACTATTACCAGTATCATTACCATTACAATTATCATTATTATTATCATTACTATTATCATTATCGTTACTATTATCATTATCATTACTATTATCATTATCATTACTACTATCATTACTATTATCATTATCATTACTATTATCATTATCATTACTATTATCATTATCATTACCATTGCTATTATTATTATTATTATCATTATTTTTATCATTACCATTATCATCATTACCATTATCATTATTATCATTACTATTATCATTACTAATATCATTATCATTACCATTATCATTACTATTAGTATTATCATTACCATTATCATTACTATTATCATCATTACTATCATTACTATTATCATTACTACTACTATTATCATTACTATTATCATTATCATTACTATTACCATTATCATTACTTTCATTACCATTATCAACATTACTATCATTATCATTACCGTTACTATTACCATTACTATTATCGTTATAATTACTATTATCATTACCATTAATATTATCATTATTACCATTATCATTACTATTATCATTACTATTACCATTATCATTACTATTATCATTATCATTACCATTACTATTATCATTATCATTACCATTACTATTATTATCATTACCATTACTATTATCATTACTATTATCATTATCATTACTATTATCATTATCGTTACCATTACTATTATCATTACTATTATTATCATTACCATTATTATTATCATTATCATTACTAGTATCATTATATTATTATTATTATTACTATTAAAATTATCATTACCATTATCACTCATTATCATTACTATTATCATTATCATTACCATTACCACTATCACTCATTACCGTTACAATTACCATTATTATTACCATTGCTATTATCAATCATTAGTATTATCATTATCATTACTAATTTTATTATCATTACTAATATTATTATCATTACTATTATCATTACTATTATCATTATGATTACTATTATTATCATTACTATTACCATTACCATTATCATTACCATTACCATTATTACCATTACTATTATCATTACCATTACTATTATCATTACCATTACTATTACTATTATCATTACCATTACTATTATCATTACTATTATCATTATCAATACCATTATCATTATCATTACCATTACTATTATAAACACCATTAGTACCATTACCATTATCATTACCATTACCATTACCATTATCATTACCATTACCATTATCATTATCATTACTATTATAATTATCATTACTATTATCATTATCATTATCATTATCATTACTATTATCATTATCATTACTATTATCATTATCATTACCATTACTATTATCATTATCATTACTATTATCATTATCATTACCATTATCATTACTATTATCATTATCATTACTATTATCATTACCATTATCATTACTATTATCATTATCATTACTATTATCATTACTATTATAATTATCATTACTATTATCATTATCATTACTATTATCATTACTAATAGCCTTACTATTATTAATACTATTATCATTATCATTACTGCTATCATCATTACTATTATCATTATTACTATTTATCATTATTACTATTATCATTATCATTACTGTTACCATTACTATTATCATTATCATTACTATTATCATCATTACCACTATTATCATTACTATTACCATTATCATTACCATTACTATTACCATTACTATTATCATTACCATTATCATCATTACTATCATTACTACTATCATTATCATTACTATTATCATTATCATTACTATTATCATTATCATTACTATTATCATTATCGTTACAATTATCATTACCATTGATATTATCATTACCATAACTATTATCATTACCATTATCATTATCATTACTATTATCATTATCATTACTATTAGCATTATCTTTACTATTATCATTACTATTATCATTATCATTACTATTATCATTATCATTACCATTACTATTATCGTTACTATTCTCATTATCACTATTATCATTATCATTACCATTACTATTACCATTATTATTATCATTTTCATTATTATCATTATCATTACTATTATCAGTACTATTATCATTATCATTACTATTACCATTATCATTACTATTATCATTATCATTACCATTACTATTATCATTACCATTACTATTATCATTATTATCATAATTATCATTACCATTATCATTATCATTACTATTATCGTTACCATTACTATTATCGTTATTATCATTAGCATTATCATTACTATTATTATCATTATCATTACTATTATCATTATCATTACTATTATCATTATCATTGCTAATATCATTATCATTATTATCATTACTATTATCATCATTACTATTATCATTATCATTACCATTACTATTATCATTATCATCACCATTATCATTACTATCATTATCACAGTTACCATTAATACAATTATCATTATTATTATCATGATCATTACTATTATCATTATCATTACTATTATCATTACAATTACCATTATCATTACTATCATTATCACAGTTACCATTATTACAATTATCATTATCATTACTATCATTATCATTACTATTTATTATCATTACTATTACCATTACCATTACTATTATCATTACCATTATTATTACCATTACCATTATTATTACTATTACCATTATTATTACCATTACCAATATCATTATCATTATCATTACTATGATCATTATCATTACTATTATCATTACTATTATCATTACTATTATCATTACTATTATCATTATCATTACTATTATCATTACTATTATCATTATCATTACTATTATCATTATCATTACTATTATCATTACTATTACCATTATCACTACTATTACTATTATCATTACTATTATCATTATCATTACTATTATCATTATCATTACTATTATCATTATCATTACTATTATCATTACTATTATCATTATCATTACCATTACTATTATCATTACCATTACTATTATCATTACTATTATCATTATCATTACTATTATCATTACTTTAACAATTACCGTTACTATTATCATTATCATTACTATTACCATTATCATTATTACTATTATTATCATTACTATTATCATTACTACCACTATTATCATTATTATCATTATCATTACTATTATCATTATCATTACTATTATCATTACTATTATCATTATTATTTCTTTTATTATTACCATTACTATTATCTGTACTATTATCATTATCATTACTATTATCATTATCATTATCATTACTATTATCATTACTATTATCATTATCATTATCATTACTATTATCATTGTCATTGTCATTATCATTGTCATTATCATTGTCATTATCATTACTATTATCATTATCATTACTATTATCATTATCATTACTATAATCATCATTGCTATTATCATCATTACTATTATCATTACTATTAACATTACTATTATCATTACCATTACCATTACCATTATCATTACCATTATCATTACTATTACCATTACTATGATCATTATCATTACTATTATCATTATCATTATTATTACCATTATCAATACTATTACCATTACCATTACTATTATTATTACTGTCATCATTACCATTACTATTACCATTATCATTAGTATTACCATTACTAGTATCATTATCATTACTATTATCATTACTATTACCATTATTACTATTAACATTATCATTACTATTATCATTATTATTACCATTACCATTACCATTGCCATTATCATTACTATTACCATTATCATTACTATTATCATTACTATTATCATTATCATTACTATTAGCATTATCTTTACTATTATCATTATTATCATTACTATTACCATTACTATTATCATTATCATTACTATTATCATTATCATTACTATTATCATTATCATTACTATTGTCATTATCCTTACCATTACTATTATCATTACCATTATTATCATTACCATTATCATTACCATTACCATTACTATTATCATTACCATTACTATTATCATCATTACCAGTACTATTATCATTATTATTATCAGTATCATTACTATTATCATTATCATTACTATTATCATTACTATTATTACCATTACTATTATCATTACTATTATCATTACTATTATCATTATCATTACCATTATCATTACTATTATCATTATTACTATCATTACTATTATCATTACTATTATCATTACCATTATCATTACCATTACTATTATCATTACTATTATCATTATCATTACTATCATTACTATTACTATTATCATTACTATTATCATTATCATTACTATTATCATTACTATTACTATTACCATTATCATTACTATTACTCTTATTACTATCATTATCATTACTATTACCATTACCATTACTATTATCATTATCATTACTATTATCATTACCATTAATATTATCATTACTATCATTACCATTACTATTATCATTACCTTTACCATTATCATTACCATTACTATTATCATTACCATTATCATTACTTTTGTCATCATTACTATCATTACTATTATCATTATCATTACTATTATCATTATCATTACTATTATCATTATCATTACCATTATCATTATCATTACTTCATTACTATTATCATTACTATTATCATTATCATTACTATTATCATTACTATTATCATTATCATTACCATTACTATTATCATTACTATTATCATTATCATTACTATTATCATTACTATTATCATTATCATTACTATTATCATTATCATTACCATTACTATTATCATTATCATTACCATTACTATTATCATTATTATTATTATCATTATCATTATCATTACTATTATCATTATCATTACTATTATCATTATCATTACCATTACTATTATCATTACTATTACCATTATCATTACTATTATCATTAGCATTAGCATGATCATTACTATTATCATTAACATTACCATTACTATTTTCATTATCATTACCATTATCATTATCATTATCATTACAATTATCATTATCATTACTATTATCATTATCATTACCATTATCATTATCATTACCACTACTATCATGACCATTACCATTATCATTATCATTACCATCATCATTATCATTACTATTATCATTACTATTATCATCATTACTATCATTACCATTAATATTATCGTTACTATCATTACCATTACTATTATCATTACTTTTACCATTATTACCATTATTATTATCCTTATTATTATCATTACTATTGTCATTATCATTACTATCATTACTATTATCATTATCATTACTATTATCATTATCATTACCATTACCATTATCATTATCAATACCATTACTATTATCATTACTATTATCATTACTATTATCATTATCATTACTATTATCATTACTATTACTATTATGATTACTATTATCATTATCATTACTATTATCATTACTTGTATCATTACCATTACCATTATCATTATCATTACCATTACTATTATCATTACATTACTATTATCATTACTATTATCATTATCTTACTATTATCATTACCATTAATATTATCATTACTATCATCATTACCATTACTATTATCATTACTTTTACCATTATCATTACTATTACCATTATCATTACTATTATCATTATCATTACCATTACTATTACCATTACCATTACTATTATCATTACTATGATCATTATCATTACTATTATCATTATCATTACCATTACTATTATCATTACCATTACCATTACCATTACCATTTTCATTACCATTTTCATTACCATTATCATTAACATTATCATTATTTTATCATTACTATTATCATTATCATTACTATTATCATTATCATTACTATTATCATTGTCATTGTCATTATCATTGTCATTATCATTGTCATTATCATTACTATTATCATTATCATTACTATTATCATTACTATCATTACTATAATCATCATTGCTATTATCATTATCATTACCATTATCATTACTATTATCATTATCATTACCATTACTATTATTATCATTACTATTACTATTATTATCATCATTACTATTATCATTACCATTATCATTACTATTATCATTACTATTACCATTACCATTTATCATTACTATCATCATTATTACCATTACTATTACCATTATCATTACTATTACCATTACCATTACTATTACAATTACCATTTTCATTACTATTATCATTACCATTACTATTATCATTATCATTACTTTTATCATTACTATTATCATTATCATTACCATTATCAATCATTACTATTATCATTACTAATCATTACGATTATCATCATTCATTATTATTATCACTATTATTATCATTATCATTACTATTAACATTACCATTACTATTATCATTACTATTATCATTATCATTACTATTATCATTATCATTACTATTATCATTACTATTACTATTATCATTATCATTTCTATTATCATTATCATTACTATTATCATTATTCTTATCATTACTTTTATTATTACTATCATCATCATTACTATTATCATTATCATTACTATTATCATTATCATTAATATTATCCTTATCATTACCGTTATTATTACCATTACTATAATGATAATCATTATTATTATCATTATCATTACTATTATCATTATCATTACTATTGTCATTATTACTATTATCATTACCATTACTTTTGTCATTACCATTACTATTATCATTACTATTATCATTACTATTATCATTATCATTACTAGTATCATTACCATTACTATTATCATTATCATTTCTATTATCATTAATATTATCATTATCATTACTATTATCATTATCATTACCATTACTATTACCATTATCATTACTATTATCATTACTATTATTATCATTACCATTATCATTACTTTTGTCATTATCATTACCATTACTATTATCATTACCATTATCGTTACTATTATCATTACCATTATCATTACTTTTAGTATCATTATTATTATCATTATCATTGCTATTATCATTATCATTACTATCATTATCGTTATCATTAGTATTATCATTATCATAACTATCATTATAATAATTATCATTACTATTACCATTATTGTGATTATTATCATTACTATTATCATTATTATCATTATCATTACTATTACCATTACCATTAATATTATCAATACTATCATTACTATTACCATTACTATAATCATTATCATTACTATTACTATTATAATTCCCATTCCAATCCATTCCCATTCCATTCACATTACAATTCCATTACCATTCCCTTCCCATTCCATTACCATTCCCTTCCCATTCCATTACCATTCCCTTCCCATTCCCTTCCCATTCCATTACCATTCCATTACCATTCCATTACCATTCCATTCCATTACCATTCCATTACCATTCCATTCCATTACCATTCCTTTACCATTCCATTCCATTACCATTCCAATTCCATTCCATTACCATTCCATTCCAATTCCATTCAATTCCATTCAATTACCATTCAATTCCATTACCATTCCATTCCCATTACCATTCCATTACCATTCCATTACCATTCCATTCCATTACCATTCCATTCAATTTTTTACCATTCCATTCCATTACCATTCCTTTACCATTCCATTCCATTACCATTCCATTCCATTACCATTCCAATTCCATTCCATTACCATTCCATTACCATTCCATTCCATTACCATTTCTATTCCATTACCATTCCATTACCATTCCATTCCATTACCATTCCATTACCATTCCATTCCATTACCATTCCATTACCATTCCATTCCATTTTTTTACCATTCCATTCCATTACCATTCCTTTACCATTCCATTCCATTACCATTCCTTTACAATTCCATTACCATTCCATTACCATTACCATTCCATTACCATTCCAATTCCATTCCATTACCATTCCATTACCATTACCATTCCATTACCATTCCATTCCATTACCATTCATTACCATTCCATTCACCATACCATTACCATTCCATTCCATTACCATTCCATTCCATTACCATTCCATTCCCATTCCAGTCCCATTCCCTTTACCATTCCCTTACCATTCCATTACCATTCCCTTTACCATTTCATTACCATTCCATTACCATTCCCTTACCATTCCATTCCCTTACCATTCCATTACCATTCCCTTACCATTCCATTACCATTACCATTCCATTACCATTCCCTTTACCATTTCATTACCATTCCCTTTACCATTTCATTACCATTCCATTACCATTTCATTACCATTCCCTTTACCATTCCATTACCATTCCCTTTACCATTCCCTTTACCATTCCATTACCATTCCCTTTACCATTCCATTACCATTCCCTTTACCATTCCATTACCATTCCCTTTACCATTCCCTTTACCATTCCCATTCCCTTTACCATTCCCATTCCCTTTACCATTCCCATTCCCTTTACCATTCCATTACCATTCCCTTTACCATTTCATTACCATTCCCTTTACATTCCCTTTACCATTCCATTCCATTACCATTCCATTACCATTCCCTTTACCATTCCATTACCATTCCATTACCATTCCATTACCATTCCCTTTACCATTCCATTACCATTCCATTCCATTACCATTCCATTGCCATTCCATTACCATTCCATTCCATTACCATTCCATTACCAATCCATTCCATTCCAATTCCATTACCATTCCATTTCCATTCCATTATCATTCCATTACCATTCCATTACCATTCCTTTACCATTCCATTACCATTCCAATTCCATTCCATTACCATTCCATTCCAATTCCATTCAATTCCATTCCATTACCATTCAATTCCATTACCATTCCATTACCATTACCATTCCATTACCATTCCATTACCATTCCATTACCATTCCATTCCATTCCATTACCATTTCCATTCCATTACCATTCATTTACCATTCCATTACCATTCCTTTTCCATTCAATTACCATTCCATTACCATTCCATTCCATTACCATTCCATTCCATTACCATTCCATTACCATTCCATTCTATTACCATTCCATTACCATTCCATTACCATTCAATTCCATTACCATTCCATTCCCATTACCATTCCATTACCATTCCATTACCATTCCATTCCATTACCATTCCATTCCATTACCATTTCCATTCCATTACCATTCCATTCCATTACAATTCCATTCCATTACCATTCATTTACCATTCCATTACCATTCCTTTTCCATTCATTTACCATTCCATTCCATTACCATTCCATTCCATTACCATTCCATTACCATTCCAATTCCATTCCATTACAATTCCATTCAATTCCATTCCATTACCATTCCATTACATTACCATTCCATTACCATTCAATTCCATTACCATTCCATTACCATTCCATTTCATTACCATTCCATTACCATTCCATTACCATTCCATTCCATTACCATTCCATTCCATTTTTTACCATTCCATTCCATTACCATTCCATTACCATTCCTTTACCATTCCATTCCATTACCATTCCATTACCATTCCAATTCCATTCCATTACCATTCCATTACCATTCCATTCCATTACCATTCCATTACCATTCCATTCCATTACCATTCCATTCCCTTACCATTCCATTACCCTTCCATTACCCTTCCAGTCCCATTCCCTTACCATTCCATTACCATTCCCTTACCATTCCCTTACCATTACCATTCCCTTTACCATTCCCTTACCATTTCCTTTACCATTCCCTTACCATTCCCTTTACCATTCCATTACCATTCCCTTTACCATTCCATTACCATTCCCTTTACCATTCCATTACCATTCCCTTTACCATTCCATTACCATTCCCTTTACCATTCCCTTTACCATTCCATTACCATTCCCTTTACCATTCCATTACCATTCCCTTTACCATTCCATTACCATTCCCTTTACCATTCCATTACCATTCCCTTTACCATTCCATTACCATTCCCTTTACCATTCCATTACCATTCCCTTTACCATTCCATTACCATTCCCTTTACCATTCCATTACCATTCCCTTTACCATTCCCTTTACCATTCCATTACCATTCCCTTTACCATTCCATTACCATTCCATTGCCATTCCATTACCATTCCATTCCCATTCCAGTCCCATTCTCTTTACCATTTCATTACCATTCCATTACCATTCCATTACCATTCCATTACAATTCCATTCAATTCCATTCCATTACAATTCCATTCAATTCCATTCCATTATCATTCCATTCCTATTCCATTCCATTACCGTTCCGTTACCATCCCGTTACCATTCCATTCCATTACCATCCCTTTACCATTCCATTCCTTTACCACCCATTACCATTCCGTTACCACCCATTACCATTCCGTTACCATTCCAATTCCATTCCATTACAATTACATTCAATTCCATTCCATTACAATTCCATTCAATTCCATTCCATTATCATTCCATTCCTTTACCATTCCATTACCGTTCCATTACCATTCCTTTACCATACCATTCCATTACCATACCCTTACCATTCCATTCCATTACCATTCCTTTACCATTCCATTACCATTCCATTACCATTCCATTCCATTACCATTCCATTACCATTCCATTACCATTCCATTCACCATTCCATTACCATTCCATTACCATTCCATTCCATTACCATTCCATTACCATTCCATTCCATTACCATTCCATTAACATTCCATTCCATTCCTTTACCATTCCATTACCATTCCTTTCCATTACCATTCCTTTCCATTACCATCCCTTTACCATTCCATTACCATTCCTTTACCATTCCATTTCCATTCCATTCCCATTCCATTATCTTATTCCCATTCCATTCCCATTCCATTCCCATTCCATTCCCATTACATTACCATTACATCACCATTACATTCCCATTACATTCCCATTACATTCCCATTACCTTTACCATTCCATTACCTTTACCATTCCATTACCTTTACCATTCCATTACCTTTACCATTCCATTACCTTTACCATTCCATTACCTTTACCATTACCTTTACCATTACCTTTACCATTACCTTTACCATTACCTTTACCATTACCTTTACCTTTACCATTACCTTTACCTTTACCATTACCTTTACCATTACCATTACAATTACAATTACCATTACCATTACCATTACCTTTACCATTCCATTACCTTTACCATTACCATTACCATTACCTTTACCATTACCTTTACCATTACCTTTACCACATAAGTTACCATTACCTTTACCACCTAAGTTACCATTACCTTTACCATTACCATTACCTTTACCTTTACCTTTACCTTTATCTTTACCTTTATCTTTACCTTTACCATTACTATTACCATTACCATTACCATTGCCATTACCATTACCATTACCATTACCTATACTGTTACCATTACCGTTACCATTACCATTACCATTACCTTTACCATTACCATTACCGTTACCATTACCATTACCTTTACCATTACATTACCATTACCATTACCTTTACCATTACCCTTACCCTTACCATTACCATTACCATTACCATTACCATTACCATTACCATTACCATTACCATTACCATTACCATTACCAATACCATTACCATTACCATTACCATTACCATTACCATTACCATTACCAATACCATTACCATTACCATTACCATTACCATTACCATTACCAATACCATTACCATTACCAATACCATTACCTTTACCATTACCTTTACCTTTACCATTACCTCTACCATTTCCATTACCTTTACAATTTCCATTACCATTACAATTACCATTACCATTACCTTTACCATTACCATTACCTCTACCATTACCATTACAATTACAATTACCATTACCATTACCATTACCTTAACCTTAACCTTAACCTTAACCTTTACCTTTACCTTTACCTTTACCTTTACCTTTACCTTTACCTTTACCTTTACCATTACCATCACCTTTACCATTACCTTTGCCATTACCATTACCATTACCTTTACCTTTACCTTTATCTTTACCATTACCTTTACCATTACCTTTACCTTTACCTTTATCTTTACCTTTATCTTTACCTTTACCATTACCTTTACCATTACCATTACCATTACCTTTACCATTACCTTTACCATTACCTTTACCATTACCTTTACCATTACCATTACCATTACCTTTACCATTACCTTTACCATTACCTTTACCATTACCTTTACCTTTACTTTAACCTTTACCTTTACCATTACCTTTACCATTACCATTACCTTTACCATTACCTTTACCATTACCATTACCTTTACCATTACCATTACCTTTACCATTACCTTTACCATTACCATTACCTTTACCATTACCATTACCTTTACCATTACCTTTACCATTACCATTACCTTTACCATTACCATTACCATTACCATTACATTTACCATTACCATTACCTTTACCATTACCATTACCTTTACCATTACCTTTACCATTACCTTTACCATTACCATTACCTTTACCATTACCTTTACCATTACCATTACCTTTACCATTACCATTACCTTTACCATTACCATTACCTTTACCATTACCATTACCTTTACCATTACCTTTACCATTACCTTTACCATTACCTTTACCATTACCATTACTGTTACCATTACCTTTACCATTACCCTTACCCTTACCATTACCATTACCTTTACCATTACCATTACCTTTACCATTACCATTACCTTTACCTTTACCATTACCTTTACCATTACCATTACCTTTACCATTACCATTACCTTTACCATTACCTTTACCATTACCATTACCTTTACCATTACCATTACCATTACCTTTACCATTACCATTACCTTTACCTTTACCTTTCCGATTCCCATTCCCTTTAACTTTACCATTACCATTACCTTTACCATTACCTTTACCATTACCATTACCTTTACCATTACCATTACCTTTACCATTACCATTACCTTTACCATTACCATTACCTTTACCATTACCATTCCATTACCATTCCCTTTACCATTTCATTACCATTCCCTTTACCATTCCATTACCATTACATTACCATTCCCTTTTCCATTCCATTACCATTCCATTACCATTCCATTCCATTACCATTCCATTACCATTCCATTACCCTTCCATTACCATTCCATTACCATTCCATTCCCATTCCATTACCATTCCCTTTACCATTTCATTACCATTCCCTTTACCATTTCATTACCATTCCCTTTACCATTTCATTACCATTCCATTACCATTCCATTACCATTCCATTACCATTCCCTTTACCATTCCATTACCATTCCCTTTACCATTCCATTACCATTCCCTTTACCATTCCATTACCATTCCCTTTACCATTCCATTACCATTCCCTTTACCATTCCATTACCATTCCCTTTACCATTCCATTACCATTCCATTACCATTCCCTTTACCATTCCATTACCATTCCCTTTACCATTCCCTTTACCATTCCATTACCATTACATTACCATTCCCTTTACCATTCCATTACCATTCCCTTTACCATTCCATTACCATTCCCTTTACCATTCCATTACCATTCCCTTTACCATTCCCTTTACCATTCCCATTCCCTTTACCATTCCCATTCCCTTTACCATTCCATTACCTTTACCATTCCATTACCCTTCCATTACCATTCCCTTTACCATTCCAATTCCATTCCATTACCATTCCATTACCATTCCAATTCACCATTCCATTACCATTCCATTCACCATTCCATTACCATTCCATTCAATTCCATTCCATTATCATTCCATTCCTTTACCATTCCATTACCGTTCCATTACCATCCCTTTACCATTCCATTCCATTACCATCCCTTTACCATTCCATTCCTTTACCATTCCATTACCATTCCATTACCATACAATTACAATACCATTACAATTCCATACCATTACCATACCATTCCAATACCATTCCATTACAATACCATTCATTCCATTCCATTATCATTCCATTCCTTTACCATTCCATTACCGTTCCATTACCATCCCTTTACCATTCCATTCCATTACCATTCCCTTCCCATTCCCTTCCCATTCCATTACCATTCCATTACCATTCCATTACCATTCCAATTCCATTACCATTCCATTTCCATTCCATTATCATTCCATTACCATTCCATTACCATTCCTTTACCATTCCATTACCATTCCATTCCATTACCATTCCATTCCATTTTTTACCATTCCATTACCATTCCATTCCATTACCCTTCCAGTCCCATTCCATTCCATTCCTTTACCATTCCATTACCATTCCTTTCCATTACCATTCCTTTCCATTACCATCCCTTCACCATTCCTTTACCATTCCCTTCACCATTCCATTACTATTCCATTCCTATTCCATTCCCATTCCATTACCTTATTCCCATTCCATTCCCATTTCATTCCCATTCCATTCCCATTACATTCCCATTACATTCCCATTACCATTACCTTTACCATTCCATTACCTTTACCATTCCATTACCTTTACCATTCCATTACCTTTACCATTCCATTACCTTCACCATTACCTTTACCATTCCCTTTACCATTACCTTTACCATTACCTTTGCCATTACCATTACCGTTAACATTACCATTACCGTTACCATTGCCAATACAGTTGCCGTTACCATTACCGTTACCATTACCATTACCGTTACCATTCCCTTCACCATTCCATTACCTTTACCATTACCATTACCTTTACCTTTACCATTCCCTTAACCATTCCATTACCATTCCCTTTACCATTACCATCACCGTTACCTTTACCTTTACCATTACCTTTACCTTTACCATTCCCATTACCATTCCCTTTACCATTACCATTCCCATTACCATTCCCATTCCCTTTACCGCTACCATTACCATTACCATTCCAGTTACCATTACCATTGCCATTCCCTTTACCATTCCCATTACCTTTACCATTCCATTACCTTTACCTTTACCTTTACCTTTACCTTTACCTTTACCTTTACCTTTACCTTTACCTTTACCATTACCATTACCATCACCTTTACCATTACCTTTGCCATTACTATTACCATTACCTTTACCTTTACCTTTACCTTTATCTTTACCATTACCTCTACCATTACCATTACAATTACAATTACCATTACCATTACCTTTACAATTACAATTACCTTTACCATTACCATTACCTTTACCATTACCATTACCTTTACCATTACCATTACCTTTACCATTACCATTACCTTTACCATTACCATTACCATTACCTTTACCATTACCATTACCTTTACCATTACCATTACCATTCCCTTTACCATTACCATTACCTTTCCCATTACCATTACCATTACCATTACCTTTACCATTACCTTTACCATTACCCTTACCCTTACCATTACCATTACCATTACCATTACCTTTACCATTACCATTACCTTTACCATTACCTTTCCCATTCCCTTTACCATTACCATTACCTTAACCATTACCATTACCTTTACCATTACCTTTACCTTTACCATTCCCATTCCCATTACCATTACCATTACCTTTACCATTACCATTACCTTTACCATTACCATTACCTTTACCATTACCATCACCTTTACAATTACCATTACCATTACCATTACCTTAACCTTAACCTTAACCTTTACCTTTACCTTTACCTTTACCTTTACCTTTACCTTTACCTTTACCTTTACCTTTACCATTACCATTACCATCACCTTTACCATTACCTTTGCCATTACTATTACCATTACCTTTACCTTTACCTTTACCATTACCTTTACCATTACCTTTACCATTACCATTACCATTACCTTTACCATTACCTTTACCATTACCTTTACCATTACCTTTACCATTACCATTACCTTTACCATTACCATTACCTTTACCATTACCTTTACCATTACCATTACCATTACCAACAACTATACCATTACCTTTCCCATTACAATAACCAATACCTTTACCATTACCATTACCTTTAACTTTACCATTACCTCTACCATTACCATTACAATTACAATTACCATTACCATTACCATTACCTTTACCATTACCATTACCTTTACCATTACCATTACCTTTACCATTACCATTACCTTTACCATTACCTTTACCTTTACCATTACCTTTACCATTACCATTACCTTTACCATTACCATTACCTTTACCATTACCATTACCTTTACCATTACAATTACCATTACCATTACCTTTACCATTACCATTACCTCTACCATTACCTTTACGATTACCATTATAATTCCCATTCCCATTACCATTACCATTACCTTAACCTTTACCTTTACCTTTACCTTTACCATTACCATTACCATTACCATCACCTTTACCATTACCTTTGCCATTACCATTACCATTACCTTACCATTACCTTACCAATACCTTTACCTTACCATTAACTTACCTTACCATTAACTTACCTTACCATTCCTTACCTTACCATTACCTTACCTTACCATTACCTTACCTTACCATTACCTTACCGTTACCTTACCATTCCCTTACCATTCCCTTACCATTACCTTACCATTACAGCAACATTATCTTACCCTTACCTTACCATTACCTTACTATTACCTTACCATTACATTACCATTACCTTACCATTACATTACCCTTACCTTACCATTACCTTTACCATTACCATTACCATTACAATTACCATTACAATTACCATTACAATTACCATTACAATTACCATTACAATTACCATTACAATTACCATTACAATTACCATTACAATTACCATTACAATTACCATTACAATTACCATTACCTTAACCTTAACCTTAACCTTAACCTTTACCTTTACCTTTACCTTTACCTTTACCTTTACCTTTACCTTTACCTTTACCATTACCATCACCTTTACCATTACCTTTGCCATTACCATTACCATTACCTTTACCTTTACCTTTATCTTTACCTTTATCTTTACCTTTACCATTACCATTACCATTACCATTACCTTTACCGTTACCATTACAATTACCATTACCGTTACAATTACCATTACCATAATCATTACCATTACCTTTTCCATTACCATTACCTTTTCCATTACCATTCCCTTTTCCATTACCATTCCCTTTTCCATTACCATTCCCTTTTCCATTACCATTCCCTTTTCCATTACCATTCCCTTTTCCATTACCATTCCCTTTTCCATTACCATTCCCTTTTCCATTACCATTCCCTTTTCCATTACCATTCCCTTTTCCATTACCATTCCCTTTTCCATTACCATTCCCTTTTCCATTACCATTCCCTTTTCCATTACCATTCCCTTTTCCATTACCATTCCCTTTCCATTACCATTCCCTTTTCCATTACCATTCCCTTTTCCATTACCATTCCCTTTTCCATTACCATTACCTTTTCCATTACCATTACCTTTTCCATTACCATTACCTTTTCCATTACCATTACCTTTTCCATTACCATTACCTTTTCCATTACCATTACCTTTTCCATTACCATTACCTTTTCCATTACCATTACCTTTACCATTCTATTACCTTTACCATTCCATTACCTTTACCATTCCTTTACCTTTACCATTCCTTTACCTTTACCATTCCATTACCATTCCCTTTACCATTCCATTACCATTCCCTTTACCATTCCCTTTACCATTCCCATTCCCTTTACCATTCCCATTCCCTTTACCATTCCCATTCCCTTTACCATTCCCATTACCTTTACCATTCCATTACCTTTACCATTCCATTACCTTTACCATTCCATTACCTTTACCATTATATTGTCATTACCATTACCATGTCGTCGTAGTCGTCGTCGTCGTCGTCGTCGTCGTCGTCGTCGTCGTCGTCGTCGTCGTCGTCGTCGTCGTCGTCGTCGTCGTCCTCGTCGTTGTTGTCGTTGTCATAATTGTTGTTTTTGTTATCACCAAAACGGAGGCAACCCAGATTGCTCCCCTATCCTGTATGTTTTCATTCATCCCTGGCTCGCTCCATTCTCTCTAACACGAGGCAATTCTTCCTAAAAACACCACTACTCGTCGTTATGCCGCTGCTATTATTTCCATTCAGCGATAGTTTCCCTTCAACTGTTATATTCTTCACTTTTTAAAATTGAAGTTTGAACCGAGTTCAAATAGATTGTGTACAACTTTTCTGTTCCTAGATTCGAAAATTGTTGGATGGTCATGTGAACAGAGGCACCAGAATTGTTCAGAATTTCATCAGAATTTACCCGTGTAATCACTTCTCTCTCTCTCTCTCAGTTTAAAGGGGATATGAACACTGGTCAGATTAAGTTATTCAATTATTAATTCTGTTAAGCCTCCCCGCAATTTTTAGGGTTAAATTTTTGCAGAGGAAAGGTAGGTAGCAATTCCCTTGGCCATACAAATGAAATGGGTTTCCGATATTCATTTGTTTTATTTCACTAAGGCAGTTCCCTCTTTATACTTTTTATTTTCTCTCTGCCTACTCGAAGTACATGCACAGCGTTCTACAAATGCAAATGTCTATCACGGCCTCTGTCATTGTTTTCTCTCTTTCCCCGTCTGTCTGTCTCCCTCTCTCATTCTCCTCCCGCCCCTATTCCTCCCTCTCATAAGAAAGGAGGAGGCTGCAAGTGACCATAAGGCTTACAGTAGGCAGTTCCTTGTTCCTTACCATCTGTCATCACTATCTATAGTTACCTAATTTTCTCACAAAACAATTCGATACTTTCAGCGCTCACTACATGGTTATTAAGTCAATTCCTTACGTTAACCGCTTTATTGATAAATCAGTTCTTGTTTATTTATTTCTTAAACCTAAATAATCTTAGACCTTAATTTGTCAAGTTGTTATCTATTCACTAAAATGTTGTTTCCTTTGTGGAACTTTAACCACTCGTGGTCTTGTTGTAAGGAAAATAGGTACAGTCAATTTCATATGTACTACCTCATTGTGTCCTTGCCAACAGCAATGGAAAAAACGTAGGATATAAAGAGGTTTAGGCACCTTAACTTACACTCTCTGGAAAGACGCAGAGTGCGGGGTGATCTAATAGAAGTGTTCAAGTGGATCAAAGGCTTTAACAAGGGTGATGCAAACAAGGTCATCATATTAAAACAACAGGGCAGGACTCGCAGTAATGGATTTAAACTGGACAAATTTAGATTTAAGAAGGAAATAGGCAAGAATTGGTATACTAATAGGGTGGTCAATGAATGGAATCGACTTAGTAA
This sequence comes from Oratosquilla oratoria, assembly GCF_046742065.1. NCBI lineage: Eukaryota > Metazoa > Arthropoda > Malacostraca > Stomatopoda > Squillidae > Oratosquilla > Oratosquilla oratoria. The sequence continues at coordinate 47,818,298 of NC_134796.1, forward strand.
CCATGTAGTGAGCGCTGAAACTATCAGTTGTTTTAAGAAACGATTAGACAACTTTATGGATGGGGATGACAGGTGGTGATGGATACGAAGCTGCCTAGTGTAGGCCTTATGGTCTCTTGCAGTCTCCTTCATTCTTATGTTCGTGTAAACGAGCTCGAAAAGTAAATATTCAAAGATGTAAATTTGGAATCTGGAGCAGAGTGGGAAAATATACTGTCGAGTGAGATGAATGACGTTGAGAATATATTAAGTTGTATACATTTTGTAATATACAGTGTAGGTGTTGACCTGGTTTCATAAGGTGATGACCTGGGTTTCTTAGTATCGTGACGTGAAAAATAAAGGTAAATGTACACACACACACACACACACACACACACACACACACACACACACACACACACACACACACACACACACACACACACACACACACACACACACACACACACACACACACAAACACACGTTCTCTTACACACACGCATGCAAACACACACACACACACACACACACACACACACACACACACACACACCCACAAACACACGCACACACGCACACGCACACACGCACACACACGCACACACACACACACACACACGCACACACACACACACACACACGCACACACGCACACACGCACACACACACGCACACACGCACACACACACGCACACACAAACGCACACACACACGCACACACAAACGCACACACACGCACACACGCACACACACACACACATTTTATTTTATATATATATATATATATATATATATATAGATATATATATATATATATAAATATATATATAAATATATATATATATAAATATATATATATATAAATATATATATATATAAAATGCATACAATCCATTTGTGTGTGTGTGTATGTGTGTGTGGATATATGTTTTTGTCGTCACTTATAAGTAACTCTATATGATTCATGCTACATGTGACAAATACATACGTGGATATATGACAATATCGGGATATAGATTTCCTTAGTTAACATACAACTGCAATCAACCTTGACGTAGTCACATTCAGCAGGTTATTAATATTTCATTTATAAATACGAACTTGTTTTTCCATCACTGATCTTGTCGGACATCAAAAGCTGTGTGCTTGTCCACACTTCTTTTGTGTTCGAAATGGTGTGTTTAATGAATGAATTGGAGGCTTTAGATAGGTTAACCCGGGTCAATGCAGGAACATTTCAAAGAGGTCAAATTTCCATTGAACGATCACGCAAAGAAACAAAATAATGTAACACCTCTTGCTTTGTTTTAACTCGATGCGTTTAACTTTTGTTTTCGTCATTTAGTTTTCTCTTTTGATTATGTTTTATATATTCAAACTGATTGTAAACCGAGATGTTGTATATTTACTTATAGAATCTTATTTAAAAAAAAATATATATATAGATGTATATATGTATATGTATGTGTGTATGTATGTATATGTATGTGTGTGTATGTGTATGTATATATGTATATATGTGTATATATGTGTATATAAGGTACTTGTTGTGTATATAAGGCACTTGTTGTACTTAAGATGGAATATACGAAAGCGCTCTGCCTCGTTAGTTTCTTTTTCCAAGTGGTTTACTTTGCATAAGTGAACACATGTACCCGTGTTCTTATTAGCATGTGTGTATATATGTGTATATGTGTATATATGTATGTGTATATATGTGTATATGTGTGTATGTATCATACTAACATGTAACAAAAATAAATGAATAAAATAAAAATATTTTTTTCCTTAAAGGGAGAGCAATTCCCCATAAGCTTTGCTTCACGCTCTCCCTTTTCAACAAGTAATTTTGTAAAAATTTTGTATATATGTATGTATAAAATTGTATAAAATCTTATTTTAAAAAAGTTCACGACAGAATAAAGACCTTCAGCGTGCCATGTGTTGGCTTTACCTTGTATGTAATTGGCAGATGCGAAAAAGTCTATCGAAATAAACACCATATAAGGACCGAAGCCTTTATTAATACGTTTCACTTGTCACAGCCGTATCAAGTACCTGGACTTGATAAAGTACCTGTAACCTGTATTCTGTAACCTGGAACGAACGAAACGTCGTACTAAAGGCTTACTCAAATGGTTTAATTTTTGATAGGCTAACGTACTCATCATTTATTAATAGTTATCTGTCAATTTATTATTATTTACTATTAACCCGTTTGTTTATTATTTGACTATACCTATGCATTTATTTTATTTATTATTATTTATATTATCATTTTTATTTTATTTTTATTTTATCATTATTATATTTTTTCCCATCCGACCTAGTTATGGACCAAAAGGTCTCCTGTCGGCATGCTCCGCCTTTGTAATCCTTTGTAATAATCTCTCTGTATTCCTCTAAACCAATTATTCTTATTCTTCAGTGCTCGTATCCCTTGATATTCCAGAAAAGAATCTCTCATACCCCCCATCCAATACAAATACAATGCAGGTATATGAAAAGGATTAGTGATACAAACCTTGATTTGCTTTCTCATGGTAAATATACGGTACCATAGTACCGGCTATCATGTCTCGTACCCCCTCGGGGTTCAAGTTTTCGTACCCCTTCGAAGGTACAGGTATCCCAGGTTAAGAACCATAGATATATACATAATACTACTTTCCCGAATATCTGTTTAGTGTATCTTGCCTACACACTGGTACTCTTTTTAATTAGATCTCCAAATACTCTGAAGGTGATGTATCCTTTGCATGTATACATATATGCATACATACATACACACATACATACATACATACGTACATGCATACATACATACATTACATACATATCTACATACAATACTAATGACCCACTTTCGGAGAAGAATAGGCAAAAGTAAAAAGATCCGTATATTTCGATCACTAACTGTGATCCTCTTCAGCAGGGGAAAGTGGGTCATTAGTATTGTTTTACATATGTGCTACGACATTACTTTAGTGTGATACATACGTACAGGCATACATACATACATACATACATACGTACATGCATACATACATACATTACATACATATCTACATACAATACTAATGACCCACTTTCGGAGAAGAATAGGCAAAAGTAAAAAGATCCGTATATTTCGATCACTAACTGTGATCCTCTTCAGCAGGGGAAAGTGGGTCATTAGTATTGTTTTACATATGTGCTACGACATTACTTTAGTGTGATATATACATACGTACATGCATACATACATACATACATATATACATAAATACATATGCACAGACATACATACATATGTAAGCACACATACACACACACATTTACACACAAATACACACACCTGCACACACGTATATGATGTAAATTCCATATTCGGAGAAAAGAAACACTGTTGAGAGATAATTCGTTTACTGCAACCATTCTCCAAATGCGGGATTTACAGTTTATCTTACGAATGTGTTAGAACATTTAGTTCGCTTGAATATGTACACACACACATACATGCACACACACACACACACACACACACATATATATATATATATATATATATATATATATATATATATATATATATATGTATATGTGGATGTGCGTGTGGATGCAGATGGATGTGCGTGTGTACGCGCGCGTGTGCGTGAACTTCAGAATTTGTCACCATTTATTCTTAAGTCTTCAGAATTAACCAACATTACCGTCGCATTATTAGTAATTGTCTATTCTCTCTTCTTTTTCAGATGTAGAACTTTTCCTCGTAGTTGATGCTTCCCCACCAAGTCCCTCTCCTCTCCTTCCCGTCTAAGTATGCGTGACATAATGAACGGAACTGTATTGATGGACGGCTCAATTAAAAGCATATCTTATGTTTAAGAGACAGCATTACATTGTGTATATAAAACTTGTGCATAACAACTACATATCCTTGATGTAGAGCTACGGGGAAGCTCGTGACTGTTGTATATAATACCTAAAGCCAAACAAGGACTGAACAGGAGGTAATGATTGTACCCTTGATGTGAGGTACGGGTACATGTATCTCAATGTATGTATACGTAAATGAATGCATACAGTCACAAAACAAACATAAACACAAACACAAATCGGAATACAAATGGAATTGGAAATACAAATGCCAATGCAAACACAAGTACAGACATAAACACAAATACCAATACAAACACAGTTACAAATACAAACACAAAATGACATGTACACATGCACACAAACAACACAAGCACAAATACAAACGTAGACTCAAACACAAACACACACACACACACACACACACACACACACACACACACACACACACACACACACACACACACACACACAGAAATGTACATGTACGGAAGGCGAAATTTGTAAGAACGCCAAGGTAATCAAAGTGCAAGGATATGTACATTCCATACGAAACAATGAAAGCACAGATGGCCAGAGACGCCACAAAGTACGTAACTGCTAAGACCATCTTTGCGAGCGTGAACCTGCAAGGTACTACCCCCAGTCTTCTCGCCATAATCGATGAAGGAAATGGCTACTCTGTAGGACGCGACCTTGCCTGTGTTGGACCATCACTCGCTCGTCCAGAACCTCTTCGTTCTTTCTTCACCGCCCAGATCGAAAGAAAAAGCAGAACACAATCGCGTCTTTTCGAAGAACCGAACTACGTGACATAACTGCTGTCTGGCCTGAACGTATTAAAGTGTGAATTGATACGGACGAATTATCGTATTTCTAATGGTGACTGTGTTGATTTGTTTCCGTTATGTTTGCCAGGCATTACCAGCAATTTACTGAGCAAATACCTGGTTCATACGCTGGCAGTGGTATACAAGACTTCGTCATCTAAACATATCAAAGAAATGGAACCTTAAGAGCAGTGTTTTATTGCTATTATTATTATTATCTTTTCTTTTCATAATGAGACCAACAAGAAGTTATATAATGTTCCCCAGCAACTTACATTAGTCTTTTATGAGAAAAGAATATAAAGGAAATAAATCAGATATGTTTTTCATGGAAAACTCTTGTATAATGATCACGCATATTCAAAGACATATGTATAGAAAAGTGGAACATGACTGTTGATTTGAGGTCCACAGTCAGAAGGTTCCTTATTCTAAGCTTTCCTGAGGAAATGGAGGGACATATTTGGAACCTAAGGCCACACAATTTGGACTCGCCCTCCCGTATCTAACATCATCCAATATATTTACCGTTGGCCACTGAACGGAACCCATCCCTTAATTATTCCAATTAGTCCTCCTAAAAGCCAGAGTGGAATTGGGTTTGTGAGGGCCTTTGACGGGACGGCTGTGATATGTGAAAAGCCGTTTGGCCTCAGGCTCTCGGCAGCGAAGAAGGGGATTTGTGAAATGGTTTCAATGAGATCCAGGTCCTAGGATGTTAAGCAATGTTCCTTGTTGGTTCCCTTTGCAGGGCCAACAACAACATTTTGGTTGCGAGTTTTAGGTTCAGCGACTTTCTTTTTATTCTTCCTATGTTTTCAGGTCTTCCTTTATTTGTGTATTAACTTGTACAATTTCATTTGATTATTTATTATTTATTTAATTTGATAAAACACCGTCATTATTGATTATGACATTAGTCAATTTGATTTGTTTACCATTTTTCCATAAGATACAATGGATGGACCAAAATAGCTTTTACGCTTCTTACCCTATTCTTAGACATTTTCTATCAGGAACTGTATTTAAGTGATATAGCAGTTAGATTTTATAAATTATATAATTGATTAATAAAAATGGCCAATATTACACTTAAAAGAATTACCTTTACAATCATCTCTAAAATATAGAATTGCATAACTTTTGTCATATTTGAACTGAAAATCATTCATCCTTTTTGTTCAACAATCATTTATCAAGAAGAGTTGTAATTCAACTGGTGCCAATTTATCACATTAACCGCATTTGATGAATTAATTAGATATTCACGATCTCGTCTTTGATTAACATTTGTTAAAGAGGCAAGTCGAACATTTGGATTCCAGGTTAAAAGGATAGAATCTTCTCCAGAAAGAGATTAAGTTAATTTTCACCGTGATTGTAATGGCATGGAAAACAAATCTCTTAATGTAGTTTGACGCTTTGTTGTAATATTCATTCTCATATGGAGGCAATTGGCCACGATTATGACTCATTAGAATTAATCTCAAGAATGGCTCTGCTCAATGATAGAATAAACTCAATCCCATTCCTTTGGTTCATATGGTTAACGTTAGGAAATTGAAGGACAAAATAAATCTTCTTTTGGAAAAATTAATATCGTGAACGTAGGTAAGAAGTATGTGGTGACCTAAAAGCTGTATCACTTTTAATCGGAATACAATTTGGTGATACAAAGCTGTGTTATGCACCCTATGAATGGTATAACAGAAACAGAAAAAATATATACATTTAAAGAAAGTGCAGCCAAATCACACAAAAAATCGCAAATCTTCTTAATGACCTTGGGATAGTCTTTACTCCTCAGGCTGAAAAATAATTTTGTCAAAGATATGGCTAAAATTGGCCATAAACTCACATGTATCGCGATCAGATTCTCCAAAGTGAATGATATGAAAATGAGAGATTACTCTGGGGTGACTTGATACAATTCTTCAATATTTCAATAGGATATGGCATAAAAAATGTTAAAAATTATCAGAATAAATACGAACCAAACGAGAAATAAAGACTTCAAGCTGTCAGGACGTAGATTTAATTTGTAAATGGGTAGAAACACCTTCGCTAATAGTGTAGTTAATGAATGGAATAAACTTCCTGTTGTGACAGTGGAATGCAGTATGGTTCGAAATTTAAAGATTCATTTAGATAAATCCCTAGGCAGTATGCTGTAATACATACCAATTGATTGGTTTGCGTAATCATTAATTTCTTCGTTTAACTACCTATTCTTAGCATCTGACCCAGTTATGCACCAAAAGGTCTTTTGTCGATATGCTCCTCCTTTGTAATCCTTTGTAATCTTTTGAAAATTACGTATCGGAAAATGACTAATATTGGAAGTGCTTATTGACGACATGAAAGGCCCCAAGGGTTGAGATGAGCTTTAAAAATCCATGGATATGCTCTTGCACGCTTCATGAAAGATCTAAATGCAGTCATTGATGATCAAATTGAAATATTTCACCATTAAATTTTGCTTTGTACTTTATTACTACTCGATACTAACATGAGCTGTTCCCGAGACAAAATAATAATAATAATAATAATAGTAGTAATAATAATAAAAATGAGAATGAAAATAGAAATAAAAATAAAATTAAAAATAGATAATAGTAACAATAATGATAATAATAATAATAATAATAATGATGATAATAATAATAATGATAATAACACCTCTACATCTCGCAAGCTTTTAAAGGATTACTTATAAGTAAGATATTGTTGTTCAATTACTGAAAAACCCATATCTGATAGGAAATTTCTAAAATAGAATTTGTATTCAGCGTAAGGCACTTTACATGGTCCATCCATTTTAGTTTGTGGAACAATTATTGAATAGATAAGTAACAAAATAAGATACTATTACGTTGCGTACTAATGTAATTATTATAATTATGATATTGTATTGTATAACTGTTATTGGTTTTACAATTGCCGCCTTTACTGACGTCACTATTCATATACTTGTATATTCATTCTTTTTATTGTTAATGTTATTTTTGCTATCAGTATTACTGTCATTAGTACTAGTATACTTATTATTTATGTCAATGTTTCTTCTTTTAAATGATAATTAGATATTAACTTCAATATTACTATTGTATTTCTAATATAATCAACATCTTTACTGTCAAAATTGCTATGTTCTTAATGGAATGTCTACCATGATTTTACTGTAACATTTAATGGTAATTCATATTCTCAAATAATTTTTGTATTTACAATTCAACGCCCTTCTAATAATTATGGATTATATCTAACGTGCTATTGCGCTGTGTATATGTGTGTCAGTGTGTGTGTGTGTGTGTGTGTGTGTGTGTGTGTGTGTGTGTGTGTGTGTGTGTGTGTGTGTGTGTGTGTGTGTGTGTGTGTGTGAAAGACAGTCTAAATAGTGAACATGTACTTGATTGAATTTGAAAGACCAAAAACCTAAGGTTTTACATTCTCCGGATACGACTGTTTTCACCACTCCTTAAACTTTATCTTAGTCCAGTGCAATGGTATATTGATTTTATGATCATTTTCTCTAGTGAGGTTTGAAGGTTCTTACATATGAATTATGCAGCACTACAGTAATTGAATGTCCTTATTTAGACACTGTTGTTTAATAACATTGTTTACAGATCAGAAACTGGCCTCTCTGTAACTAGTACTTTAATTACAAGTTTCGAGATTGAGTTAAAACCAGTCCAAAAGTAGTTCCTTGAAACTGTATTTGCATTTGGAAGTTGTTACAAGACACGAGCATGAACAAGTGATCATGAAGGGCCCGATGGGACCTCAATTTTTTGTGATCTTTATGATTATTATACCTTCTACCAGTTTTTATCTTATTATTATATTTATGATTTTTTTGCTGAAATAACCATGGTTGTATGCAGCATGACCATAATACATTACTGTTCTTATCTGTATATAACTTAAGCTCAGTAGCTGTTAACCTGTTGTTTATGTTGGTTTTAGTTTTCTTTGAGGATGTTTTTCAAAGTAACCTATGAAAAAGATGTATTGATATTTGACCTTACACGAAGTTCATATCACTTGGAGGCAACACTAGGTGGTAAAAATAAATAAAATCTGATGTGATTTCCAGCCATGCATATCCTACTAAAGAAAAAAGAGGATATGCTTTAATACTTCCAAGTCACCCCATGTTAAAATGCCACTCAAGGACGTTTAGAACATGTAGATCCTGGCGACGCAAATACTTGATCATGTGGCCCCAAACTCTTCTCTGTAATAAAGTGAAACGAAGACACAAAACTGCAAAGAGAACAAATACCGAGAGTTACGATACAGACAAATTTTCAGTAACGCATGGCCGTCGAATATGATGGTCGTCTTGGAATTTTCCTTGAAAAATCAAGAAATATCGAGTGCTCGTGGTCTTTGTGTTGTAGTGTTATTTGTCATGTGATGACAGTAGCCCTGGCGAATTGTCGGTGCCGAAATACAATACAATGTATCAAGTGACCTTATTGGGTCAATATCAGTGTTTTTTATTCTTCATGACTTACATTCAGACAGAAACTGTGAACGCAAACATCAGATACAAGACTTAACGATACAAATGCGCTTCCCATAAACACTCAAAAGCCAACATAACACTCACACGGAGACTCTAGACACAAGAATAACTACAGACACAAACACCAAAAAAAATTCACTCACACGAAAACTCTAAGCACAAACGCGAGCACAAACAGGCACTTAGCGATACACATACACCGAAGACTGTCACAACCTGTGCCCATATTAACACACCCGTTGACAAAACCACCTACCCGGATCACCGACCTAAGACCGGATGTGGATTCTGATTGAACTCTGCTTCCTCTGTGCTGATCCTCTTCCTTCCTCTTCTTTGTTATCAAGTCTTGCAAAGCTGTCAGTTCTTAGGTGTATTTTCATTTTGTGAGACAAGGAGAGTTGAATAAAATATGTAAAACCTGTCCGTGTTTTTCCTTATCCTTCATTCTGCATTTACACAAGCAATCGTTCATTATTACAGTATACCCTTTCCTTTAATAAAGGTGTTACTGTAGATTATAATGATCGTCGTAAAACCTGGAATTCGTAATTCTTGTGCACAGAAAACTTTACCGACTGAAGATTATATCATGTCAACTGCTGCGTAATCTAGAAAATGCCTACACGCCGTCTCCAGAGTAGCAGCCCAACATTGTCCACAAGGACGGAAGAGTCGGTAAACTACAGTCCATAACTGCCTCCGGTGGACAAGGTGAGTAGAATTCTCATACAGTAAAGGGAGAGAGAGAGTGGAGGAGGGAGAAGAGGGTGAAAGTTAAAGGGGAGGGAAGAGAAACAAAAATTGGAGGAAAGAGAGAGAGTGAGAGGGAGATAGAGAGGGAGAGGGAGAGAGTGAGAGAGGAAGATCGAGACAGGGATAAAAGGAAAGAGAGAGTTCCTGAACAAAGGGAAAGAGGAAACTCAGGGGACCAATTTGTTGACCCGCCCTATTCTCCTTAGCTTCCGTGCACACAATGCTAAATTCCAGCAAAGTGCAATTGTTCCTCGCCTTTTATAGCCAAAAGAAGGAAGGCCAAACATTTCGTTGGTCTAACTCCTTCGGTGAAGGGGACCAGCACTAAGTTAAGTGGGGCTGCATGATGCCAGAAAGGGTGAAATGATAAAATGTGACATTGGGTTACTAGGAAAGACTAAAAACTAAAAACCAACCTGCTCTGCCCGGGGTTAGGAAAAAAAAAAACCATACATATACCAAGGCTTTTTCCCCCTTACAAGGGAGGTAGCCAAAAAGAAAAAGGCAAGTATACAGGTTATTTGTTGGGCTTGGCAGGAGAGGCAATGCAGGAATTATCTCATGTTATTGATTAAACTGCGGAAGGTTTGTGACACAGGCAGTCTCCCCAAATCAGGTGGACTTTCTCTTAGGCAGGTCCCCGGACCTTAGGTTTTTTGGGGCTCAAAGCCTACCCAGTGGGTTCGTCAGTTCTTAGCCGCAAGTGTATATTTAATGGAATCATGTGGGAGCATTATCACTCAGTGTTCCTACAATACATCTTATCAAGGTCTGGAACTCAAGGGTCCCCCATGATAAGGGGTCCGCAAAGAGAGATAGAGTTTGAGAGATCTCGCCCTAAAGTGTCTCGAGTTGAACGAAATACTGATTCATGGACGCTCTAAGGTTCGTTTTACACGTATCGACTTTTCGCCGTGCGCCGTCCACGACACGACGTCGTGCTCTCAAATAACCATGGGTGTCTATGAACTCTTTCACACGTCACGACCACGACCACGTGTGAGAGCGTCATTGTTAATTGAGAGCACGTTGTCGTGTCGTGAACGGCGCACGGCGAAAAGTCGATACGTGTGAAACGGTCCTAAGGGTGTACGGGGCCGAAAATAAAGTGAAAAGTATAGGATTTGCAGCCGAGAGCTCCCGCTCTTTGAGGATCACGCGCTTAAGCCTTTACAGACTCTGTCCTAGGTTGATAACCTACAGTCAGGTGAAGCGAGGGAAGCACTCTGAGCTGAAGAGTCAATGACTTTTAGATGAATATAATAACTTGATGTTGGTCGAACGGTTTAGAGAGTCGCCACTTATGGCCGAGGTCGAGATGACGCCAGTCCAAATTCCTGCCGCTTGCGAGTTGGACCAAGGGGCATGCCTCATGAATTTCAACGCTAAAGAGTCTTCTGTTCTGTCCTAGGCTCCTGGCAGGGGTAGTTCGCGACTATAGACATAATCATCATTCACCAATAACATCCCCAAAGTGCTTTGGTTTAAATCTTATCTTTCAAAAAGAGGAAAGTTATGGGGGCACAAAATATCCTACAGACAATTTGCTGCAGCTGTTGGTTCACCATCTCCCAATGAGTTTGGAGAATTGGACTAAGTAGCAATCACTAGGGGCGTTGAGTATCATCATTACAGTAATACCATGCGTTACATCTAGTAACAGAGATTGATATTCGTAGAAAATTGCAGTAACAATAACGACAATAACAGCCATCAGAATCCATCATGACCCTAGTATTAGTAGCAGTACCAACATTAGACTTAGCAGTGAAGGCTATCATTATCTGAAATAATGGTGGAAAACAGTTGTAATGTGAGCAACGGCAAACAATACCGTAGCAGCGCAAATCAATAACAGGAGTTTCAAAGTAGAAAATACAAGACACTTCCAACTACGTGTATAGAACTTGAGTTATACTCGTATTACTACCGGCGACAAATGGCTCTCGATACCAGTGGTAACCCTGTTCCATAAAAGTGAACGACCGGCCAGCCAGGCAGCCCCGGTGCCCAATCCCGGCTGCCCCACAAAGTATAAAACACACCAATAACTGGGCCAAATTCTGCAATACCACAGATACACGCTTAGACCTGCAGGCCCATTCATCAGAGGGGGAAGAGGACACCCTTGCGAGAGGGACCCTCGGTTTTGCCAGGGAGCAGAGAGCTATCCTCCCACAACCCCAAACCCTTCAGAATCGAGGTGCTTACGAGATGGACCCTCGGTTTTGCCAGGGAGCAGAGAGCTCTCCTCCCACAACCCCAAACCCTTCAGAATCGAGGTGCTTACGAGAGTGAACCTCGGTTTTGCCAGGGAGCAGAGAGCTATCCTCCCACAACCCCAAACCCTTCAGAATCGAGGTGCTTGGGTGGGACCCTCGGTTTTGCCAGGGAGCAGAGAGCTCTCCTCCCACAACCCCAAACCCTTCAGAATCGAGGTGCTTGGGTGGGAGGTCGAACTGGTGGCTGATAAGAGTAACAACCAGAAGCTTATCCCTGTGTTATGGTCGATGCTGCAGAGTCAGACCAATGCGAGAGTCGACACATCTTAGGAGGAGAAAATAGTGGAGGAATAGCAGAAAGGAGGGGAAGAGGAAGAGTTTGGAAAAAAAAGAGAGATGAAAGAGAATAAATAGGAGAATAGTGAGAAAGCACTAGAGAAAGAGGAGAGTAGGAAGTGGGAGACACTACCGAGAGGAATAATGAAGGGAGAGAAAAGGAATTGGAAGGAAAATTGAAGGGGATGTTAAGGAAGGGAATAGAAATAAGAGAAATTTAGAGAAATAAGGGAAAGTAAAAGAAAATAAGACATAGATTGCAGAAAAGAAGACCGGATGAATAGGTGAGAAAAATGGAAAGAAAAGGAAGAATTTGACAGAGAGAGAGAAAAAAACCCCCCAGCTAGAACTGGAGAACAAAATTTGGAAATGAAAAAACGAAACAAGATTGAAGGAAAACATCAGAAGAAACGAAGAGAAGAAAATATGAAAAAAAGAAGGGACATATGACTAAAAGGATATTCCGTGAAGGAAAATCGTAAAAGGTAAGGAATTGCAGAGCAGTAAGCCAGAAAGAACAAAAAATAAAAAAATGAAAATAAATAAAGTTATTTGAGTCGCTTGCTTTCATCTGCTTGTTTACCTGCTAGCTTCTAACTCTAAAAGCGGGTGACATACTGATACGAAAATAGCATATATCTGTTTATGTAAAATGTTTAGTCATAATATCAAGTTTGAATACCCTATTACATTTCCTGATTTGGAGAGCTGTGCAATGGGTGAGCTCTGATTGGTTAAGGAATTAGGCTAAGCAGCCTATTAGGAATCAAGGAGTGGGTAATGATGGAGAGATGCTTACGCCGGGAGGCGCATAACTGCGGCCGAAGCCGACACCTTTGCCATATGCTTATGGACTGTTGGGACAGGTAACATATAATATTCACTGCTGGGAATCGGGGAGGAGTGCGGGATTCGAACTCACAACTAAGCGAATGCGAGACCAATACGCTTCCCATTATGTCAACAGCGCATTATCTTGAATATTTGTTTGTTATTATTTGTCTGATTATCATTTGCTTGATTTTCATTT
>NC_134796.1:47834348-47846848 GCF_046742065.1 Oratosquilla oratoria
GTCGCCGATTAAATGAAGCGGCCTCGCTGTGGATGTACTGTGTCTTGCGACACTGCTTCTGACCCAGGGCGGTGGGCAGGGTGCAGGGATGACCCGTCATCCAGGAGGTGCTCAGATGAGAGGAAGGGTGGGAGGGGTGTGGAGTGTATTTAGGGATGAAATGGGTGGGAGTGTTTTTATGCCTTTCCCTTTTTGGCTACCTCCCTTGGAAGGGGGAAGAAGCCTTGGTATATGTATGTATGTATGTATGTATGTATTATCATTATTATTATTATTATTATTATTATTATTATTATTATTATTATTATTATTATTATTATTATTAGTATTATTATTTATTACTATTATTATTAATTTTTTTTTTTTTTCTTTTTTTTGTTTGAGTGAAGATATCTGAGTTTTTGATCATAAAACAACACTCCTTAACAGATATTGGTGCTTTGATTCAGAGGTAACTACCAAGACAAACAAAAATGCTGTTCTGTAAAAAAAAAAAAAAAAAAAAAAATGGCTAGGACTTATTTGTAAATAATTGGCAGAAAAGCTGTGTAAATGTTTATTAGTTAAGAATGGGGAGAAATTATATGGAAGGAGGGTCTCTACATTCCCCATAGATCAGCTCCACATCACCTTCCCGTTCTCTCACATGCAGACATTTCATTACAAAAGTGACAATATTGAGTATAAGATATCATCAACGAAGAAGCCATGAAACGGGACATGAAGGGATGCAGCAAGAAGAAAAGAAAAAAATCGAGAGCAAACCGAAAGAGGAATCTCGGCGTGAAATTCGAAAATATCGAGGAGAATAGAATAGGGATGAAGATGGTACGGCGGTGGGAAGGAACGAGGCCGGGGAGGGGGAGGGGGAGGGAGGGAGTGGGGTGAGGGGAGAGGAAAGGAGCTACTTGAGTTGACGTCATCACTGGTGAGGAGAACAAATTCGATTGGAAAGCAATCGCGCCGCGTAGTTTATGTCACCAACTGTACTCGGAGGGGACGGCTCTCCATTTCCCACGTCGATTGCCAAGCAAATTTGTTTCATTCCGCGACGCAGGACGGACAATAAAGGCTTCGCCCGGCTTATTTGTCGTCTCGAGTCGCCGCTGTGAGCCTGACCAAGTTTCATTGATTGTCAGTTTTGCTTCACGGTATTTCATAGCCACACTACCACCCCTTCCACACCCTCACACACACACACATACCAGCGCCTCCACCCCAGCTACCCTACGCAGTCAATTTGTTCCTTATACTTCCTCTGAGCTGATCTGAGCTAGGCCGCTTCTCCGATTTGTGAGAGATTTGGAGACTTTCGAGACTGAAATATGAGCAGCAAGGATGTCAGGCTTAAGAGGGAGAGAGGGAGGGAAGGAGGGAGGGAGGGAAGGTGGAGAAAGGAAACCGGTTTGTTGCTGGAAATTTTTGTTGAAATGCCTTTGTTGTCGAGGTCTTTGGGGGGAGACCTATCACAACCAAGATCCCCTCTGCAGTGGCACAGATTTCATTTCAGTCCTAAGTTGGTTCTTTTACGAGTTCGAGTGGTGTTGAACCAATCTTTATGGAATCTAGAAAATGCTATCTTTATAGAATCTAGAAAATATTATCCCACTATCGTCCAATGGGATTGTTTCAGATTGAATATAATTGTATGACACTAGTCAGGACAAGAATTCAAAAGGAGGATCAATGGGCTTAAAGGATTAATATCTATTTTTCACTTCACTCTACCTGTGTCCTTTCTTTTACCTCAAATGTTATCAATACATGTATAAATACACGCACACACACACACTATATATATAATATATATATATATATATATATATATATATATGTGTGTGTGTGTGTGTGTGTGTGTGTGTGTGTGTGTGTGTGTGTGTGTGTGTGTGTGTGTATGTATATAATTGCCTTTACATACTTCTTTTGTTTTTATGTCAAAGTTGGTTCCAGCACAACTTTTATGAATCCTTAGCCCTGTGAAAACGTCAACTGGGAATCAATAAAAGAAAGGAGGTAATGGAGCAGGGTCCAAGAACCAGACAGAAAAAAGAAAGAAAAAAAAATCAATAAAACAGGTCAAGGGTATCAGCAGGCGGTCAAACAGTGTGATGACTCTACGACGCTTACCTTATGAAGACCCTCAAGTATGTGATGCAGTGGCCTCTTCCTCGTCAGGGAATTCTGCAACATGGAGGAAAAGGAAGAGGGTATAGGAAAGGAGACTTGAAGAACATAAGAACATAAAGACATAAGAACATAAGAAAGGAGGAGACTGCAAGAAACCATAAGGCCTACACTAGTTAGTTCCATGTCCATTACCACCTATCATTCCCATCCATATAATTACCTAACCTTCTTTTAAAAAAACTAATACTCGTAGTCTCACTGGTATATGGTTACTATATGGTCACTATATGGTTACTATATGGTCACTATATGGTCACTATATGGTCACTATATGGTCATTATATGGTTAGTATATGGTCACTATATGGTTACTCTGCCTATTCCATTCGTTAACTACTCTATTGGTAAACTAATTCTTGCAAAAGGAAGGGAAGGCAGAGAGAAAAGGAGAAAAAGGAAGAAGAAAAACATAAAGAAGTGGAAGAGAGGAAAAGAAGAGGTAGAAGAAGACAGGAGGAAGACGGGTAAAGAGGGAAAGATAAGAAAAATAAGGAAGAGGAAGATTAGGAATAGAAAGAAATTGTAGGATGATGGACGAAAATTTCCTATTGAATGCAAATCAAATAAGAAATAATAGTTTCAAACTGTCAGGAAGTAGATTTAATTTGGACATGGGTAGGAACAACTTTGTCAACCGTGTAGTTAATGAATGGAATAAACTTCCTGCAGAAGCGGTGCAATGTAGTACAGTTTAAAGTTTAAAGATTCATTTACATAAACACCTAAGAAATATGTTGTAATGGCTGCCATTTATTTTATTTTATTTTATTTACTAATTTATCATCATCTATTTATTCATTATCATTTTATATGTTTCTATTATAAGTTATCATTATTTATCTACTTGTTTATTATCTTTATCTATTTACTATATTTATCTTACTTATCTAATTATTTATGTATTTATTTATACATTAATTGATTGATTGACTTGTATATTTATTTATTTTATCTATCTATTTATTTATCTATCTATTGATATACTTATTTGATTATTATCTTTTCTTTTCTCAACCGACCTAGTTATGGACCAAAAGACTTTACGGCGCCATGCTCTTTCTTTGCAATTCATTATAAAAGGAAAGAAGAAGAGTAAGGAGGAATAAAAAGAGCCAAACTGGAATAGGTAGAAGAGGAAGAAATGAAGTGGAGAAGAGGAGAACGACAAGACAAGGGAGGAAGAAATGAAGAAAATGAAAGGAGATAGGACAAACGTATAGGAGTGTTAGACGGGAAGGGAAATATATCGCTCCCAGCCTTTCCGAGGCCTGACATGGGGTGAGCATCGATATCTATTCACCGAGAAGTCTGAAGGAATTAACACCAAATCGAGAGAAGATAGCGTAGGGAAACTCCTCCACCTTACACCCAGATACATCATCGGTTGTGCGAGAAGATGGATGATTGAAATGGAATTGGTGTGGGTTTGGAGGCGCGAGTGTATACGTGATCAAGGAGGTTCCACAGTCGAGGACGGAAAGTAGGATGTGAAGTGGGTTTAACTCTGGGGATGGTTTCGAGAACATGTTCTACGAGTACTTAGCGTTTTTACCATGTGAAACTTAGAGCTTGTTTATCTATGTAAGTTTACCCACGCGCGCGCGTACGCACGCACACACACACACACACACACACACACACACACACACACACACACACACACACACACACACACACACACACACACACACACACACACACACACACACACACACACACACGACTCGGTGGCACGGTTGGTAGAGTAAATAAATTTTGTAAAGAAATCACTGGTCTTAAGTGTGTTCAAGGAAGCCTGAGTGTGGTTTTATTAGTACGATAATTCACTATATGTGAGAGCATTATAACATCAAAAACGATCAAAGATAGTTGAGATGAGCACTGTAATGACAACTGGAGATGGAGGGAGGGCAATTAGCGAGAATTTAGGCCTATTATAATTTGTTCATGTCATCATATAATCAAATAACGTATATCATATAACCTAATTACTTATTTAGTTTTAATTACATGAAACGGTATTTGTTGAGGGGAAGGGAGTGAAGATTTGCAGAACGATTAAGGTAAAAGCAGTTAGGTGTATATGTCTGCGGGAATCCGAAGACATAGGCGCTGATATGTAAAGTGAATAGACATGTATATAAGTAGTTAATGTAATGCATTTAGTCACACACTGAGGTAGACTATGAAAGTTTGATTTGAAACCATTCGTACACATTTTATGCACAAAATAAAAAAAAAATGGCAAAACTCGGGATATTTGAATGTACCACCTAAGGAATGAGGTAGACATAGAGTGATATGGAAATAGATAAAAAGAAGATGGTTTGAGGTTAGGGAAAGTAGGTAAAAGGGTTTGAGGCTATGAAGCATGCCGACAGGAGACCTTTTGATCCATATCTAGGTCGGATGCAAAAAAAAAAAAAAAAAAAAAAAAAAAATCATATTAATAATAAAATAATAGATAATAAAAATAATTGATTGTGTCGATTTACTTGCCCTATTATGTTTACTAGAACAACTACATAGTGGTTGAAAACATATTTAGAAATACGAACTGAAGAGAATGTGAAAGTATGTTTGGACAATTAAACAGAATAGAAAATGTTCAAAGAAATAACCAAACGAGGGCAATCGGTAGACTAAACGTGTAAGGGAGAATTAAGATGTATTTATTCACGTTGATTTGTGTGGGTGACTGCTCTTGTGTTGACGTTTTCTTGTATCAGAGAATTCTACTGTTTGCAAAAGCTTTCATTCGAAGAAAGAGGACCAATAACGGGAAGCTAAATATTGTGGTTCTGCGAGATGGGAAGCAAAGAGAATATTCTCTTTGACACTCGATACTCCGCCATTATTACAAAGGGTTACAAAAGCGGAGCATGCCGACAGGAGACCTTTTGGTCCATAACTAGGTCGGATGCGAAAAATACATGATAATGATAAATAAATAAATAAAACAAATAAATCAAATCAAATCATAATAATATAAATGATAATAGATAAAGCAAATAAATGCATAGGTATAGTTAAATAATAAACAAACAGGTAAATAGTAAATAATGATAAAGTGGCAGATAGATAATAACAAATAAAAATCAAGGAAATAATAACAAAGAAATAAACAAATGATATAAAATAAAGGGGACCATCTTCAATTCCACATGAAGGTGCAACATCTCGGCCTCTGGAGTTTCTGTAACACACACACACACACACACACACACACACACACACACACACACACACACACACACACACACACACACACACACACACACACACACTTACACTCACACTTACACTCACACACACACACACACACACACACACACACACACACACACACACACACACACACACACACACAAAAAGGACAGCTACAAAAAGACCTGAAAAAGCACAGCTTCCCACACAGAGTGAAAGATATAAGGAACAAATTGGGCGAAAAATACGGTGTGCAAACACCATACAAGAATTTATGAACAAACTTGATTTTGTGAGATACAAAAACGGGTCACCACGAGCATGCCTCCCCTTCCCGTAAAACACAACTAGGTAAATACAACTAGGTAAACACACACACACACACACACACACACACACACACACACACACACACACACACACACACACACACACACACACACACACACACACACACACACACACGAGTCCAACACGTGATCTAAGACTATGGTGAATCACACATACATACATACACACACACACACACACACACACACACACCCGATCTTTGGCTCCCATACCCACTTACTATTGTAATTTCTTTATTACTATTCATAGTATACATTAACTGCAGGACGGCGCGATAGCCCAGTGGATACCGTGTCGAACTCATGAGCTGGTGGTCGTTAGTTCGATTCTCGGGACCTGCTGCGGGCTATGTCGCGTTTCTTCCCGAGTCCTGGACAGGCGAGGAGGCGACCCAACCTCGGGCTGAAAATACTTGTACTTGGCCGCAACTGACAAGGTTTCCATTCCCAAGGGGTTTCCCACTTTCCACTACGTAGGGGTTAGATAGAGGGTCTTTTTTATAAATTGTAAATTTTATTATTATTAGAAAAATAGCAAATGCAACGAAATTGTTAGATCGGGACCCGTTAGGAAAGAATTCAAGAGGAGCTGGACAAAACGAGTGCTGGGGGCCAAAGATCACCCCCTCCCCCCCGCCCTCCGGCAACCCTGCTACCCCCCGCGTATTCCAAACTTAACTTTAAATTAATAAACTTCAACTTTCGGCCGCATCAGAAGTTTGTGAATCTATATAAGATACTTTGCATGGCGAGTATATAAACGAAGGTGAGGAAAAGTGTGGCCAAAGGAGTTTTTAGGTAATCGTTTTGAGTCGAGTGATCAACCTATTTTCACACATAACACGTATTTATGAGATGCTGTTGTTTAACCTCCAAATTTAATCGTTTCACATCCGCTAATTGCTAGTGTCTTTTGGGTCCGTTGCTCCACTTGTTAGCCCCCTGTCCCATTAGGGCTTCATGATCCACAGATTAAAAACCACTGCCTCTAAGCGATCCCAAAGAGTGATCCCCCACTTATGAATGAAATCTTCTGGAGAGAAGAGAACGTATTTATGAACTGCTATTGTTTAACCTCTTTGAGATGATCCACAGATTAAAAACCACTGCCTCTAAGCAATCCCAAAGAGTGATCCCCCACTTATGAATGAAATCTTCTGGAGAGAAGAGAACGTATTTATGAACTGCTATTGTTTAACCTCTTTGAGGTGACGTCAACGCCAAATTTAATCGTTTTATATCCGCTAATTGCTAGTGTCCTTGGGCCACTTGCCCCACTTGTAAACCACTACGTCCCACTAGGGTTCCATGGACCAAAAGGGCGATTCCCCGCAAATGATTGAAACCCTCTGGTAACATGAAAACGAGACTCTATTGATCCGTAAAGGGTTGTTATTGTCGTTCCTTTAACCGAACAGTCCTGCCTTCCTGAAGAATACCATGACTGCGTATAATGCAGGCTTCTGCGATGGATTGATGCAAATACATGCACCTCACTAGCCTTGCTTCTCTACACAGTTCACATGCATTATATACTTTAACTGAATAAAGAATAGATTAACTATAACTATAATAATTAGTGAGCTGGTGACGCAATCGGAAGCTTGCGGGTCTGGTATGGTCTTAGTCATGAGTTCGAGTCCCGCAATTGACTCTGATCCCCAGAAGTGACTTATCTGTCCCACAAACAGCAGTCCCTAAAGCGCATAACAGGGCTTCGACCACAATTACTCAGCGTCTCCTGACATATGATTCTCACCTTAACAACCATAAAGATAATCATGATTCACATATTCAGACGTTATTCCCGATCAAATACGTTTACTCAATTGTAAAGAAATTCCCATTTTTATTCCAAAGATTCTATCTACTCGGCAAGATTTTTCTCCTTCCTATGTAACGCGGTAGTCATTCTTGTGGGGACATTGTTCCTCCACTATCATTGTCCGGATGCAATCCGGGGGCCGGCGACGTGTCTGGGGTCTCAAACTCCTTCTTTTCTCTTCTTCTTCGTCCGGAGGGCAGAAGCTTCTGGGCCCGTCCTCTTCCTTCCATTTTATTTCCTTCCTTCGAGTTACGCCCCTTCTTTCCTTTACCGGATTTATTCTCTCTTGTATCCTTCCTTTGCGTGTTGTTTGATCCAGGATATTTCAAGCTTGTGTTTTTAGTATGAGGACGTTGGTCTGGATACATATATTCCTTATGTGGAATGTTCATGCTGATGCGTGGGTGGGTCGGGATGAAGAGTAAACACACGTGAAAAGTTTTTGATGTTCTGTTCCTGTGATATTTTGACTTCAGCCAATACGTAACTGAAATAGAATACAGAATACCTCACGTGCAATTCTAACTTGTGTCGGACAATCAAGGGTATATATAACTGACTCGTTTAATCCATATAGGCAGAAACAGTTCTTCCATGAGTTTCTGGTGAGGATGGTGGCCTTATAAACCAGTACCCACTCAATCCTTAAATTCTGGAAAGACGTAGAGTGCGGAGGGATATAATAGAGGTGTTTAAGTGGGTTAAAGTCTTTAACAAGGGTGACGCAAACAAGGACATCATATTAAGACAACAGACCAGACTTGCAGCAGTGGATTTAAAATGGACAAATTTATATTTAAGAAGAAAATAGGCAAGGATTGGTTTACTAATAGGGTGGTCAGTGAATGGAATAGATGTAGTAACCATGTAGTGAGCGCTGAAACTATCAGCTGTTTTAAGAAACAGTTAGACAACTTTATGGATGGGGATGTTAGATGGTGATGGCCTAGTGTAGGCCTTATGGTCCCTTGCAGTCTCCTTCATTCTTATGTTCTTGTTCTTAGACGCTTATATCAAACTATAGAAGGATTCTATCGATATTTGTATGGGCTAAACAGGTCATCAACCCACGCCTTTGGTTGCCCAATCAACCATCAAGAGGCATCAACAGAGCAAGCATTGTCAACTCTCGACTAAGACCATAGAATTCCCAGACGCCTATGTCTTGTATCTATTAAACAAGTCCCACAAACTGGCTTGTCAGAGGAAGGGCTGTAATTAATTTCCTTGCAAAATTAAACGCCAAGAAATTCCTAAATACAGAAAACGCCATTTCAAGTTGGACAGTTTGTACGGCCGCCAAGATGAAATGAGAAAACATCAGAGTTCACACATCTACCATCACCCAACAACTTTTATGAAAGTAAATCTAAACTACACACAGACAGAATCCCCACAGCCACCACGTACACCACAGACCCAGAGGTCTTCGTGAGTCTTCGGGTCCTCCCAGAAGGTCCCTAAAAAAAAAAGAAAAAAAAAAAAGAAAAGAAAAAAATATATATATATATATATATACATATATATATATATATATGTATATGTATATATGTATATATATATATATATATATATATATATATATATATATATATATATATATGTGTGTGTGTGTGTGTGTGTGTGTGTGTGTGTGTGTGTGTGTTAGACAGATTGAACATTTTTAGGAGCTCTTCCATGGAATTCGAACCCTGACCCGTGCGTCCATAATCACGAGGTCAAGACGCTAGCAACCGTGCTACATGTGATGATTCAAAAGGACTGTACATATATATATATATATATATATATATATATATATATATATATATATATATGTATATATATAATTTTGGTGTGGGCTCTGGTCTATATCCCCCACTTATAGTAGTGGGTACGAAGGATCAGTTCTGGGTTGTCAGCTGACCTTATGTGAAAGGATGGAGGAAGTACAGTTGAAGATGATAGAGAGAAATCTTGGGTCTAGCCCGGAGGTCGAAGGTCAGCCTCTCAGGGTCGCACTTCTAGTGTGAGATCCATTGACGGATTTTGAAGACACGTGTCAAGAAAATGATTCCCTAACATTCGTCTTCTGGATCGCCGTATGCAGGTACTTGTAATGTCTTACATGCATAAGCTACCCAAATCATGTGTAAGTATTCATAACTACACGCAATTACATACAAAAAATGTGATTCGTAATATTTGGGATCTTTTAATGTGCGAGATTTTGGTCTGATATCTTTATATTGATATCTAGTTGGTTTCTTGTATCTTGCAGCCTTGATTCGTCCTCATAGGCCTCAATACTTGAGCCTTCTTGCGGGTGCTCGCTTTTCTCATTGCTTAAGGGGGGACTGAACACCTAGAATCATGAAATTTTCATCAAAAAATCAAATTTTAGAAATGGGCATATTTGAATAATATAAATACCCTAAAAGCAGAATATGAACGACTTTTCCCTCCCAAGCGCAATGGAAGGAATTTAAATGCATTGTGTCGCTTACTTTAACGTGGAGAATGTAACGAGTGCAAATATATTTAATTTTCTTGAACTTGTGGCTGCTATCTCATGCTTTATGGATGGGATGACAGGTGGTGATGGATACGGAGCTGCCTAGTGTAGGCCTTATGGTCTCTTGCAGTCTCCTTTATTCTTATGTTCTTATGTTCTTATGTTTACCAAGGATGAGACAAAAGGAAAATTTCTAATCCTAAGTTTCTTTGTCCTTTGTGTAGTGTCATCTCGCTTCGGGCATCTCGGCTACCCTTCAAAGGATTTACAAAGGATTACAAAGGAGGAGCATGCCGACAGGAGACCTTTTGGTCCATATCTAGGTCGGATGCGTAAAAATTCATAATAATAAATGAATAGATAAAAACTATAATAAGGTTTTTATTTATTCATTTATTATTATTATGATTTTTTTTCATATTTAGGTTACTTATACCTTAGATCAGTGGTTCCCAACCGGTGTGCCACACGTGGCACCAAAGAGTGCCATGAGATCAACTGAGGGTGCCGCCGCCAAAATTGAGGGCAAAATAATTCTCGTATTACCGACTTTCTCTGTCATCCATTTCTGTTCATTTAAGCGGCATCAGTGTAAAGATGAGTATTTTCATATTATCCAGGGACAAATTTTTTTTTACACTGATGTTGAATCAACAAAATACTGACAAACTAGAATTTAGATTTTCTAATAAGGGTGCCGGGGACTTCTGAAAGGCTTGGCAAGGGTCCCTCAAGCCAGAAAAGGTTAGGAACCACTTTCTTGGGGTTTATGTAACCGGATTAACCAAAACACACGAGAGCAAATATTGCATTCATTCCCACAGATTTAGTGCACAAGATCTTCTCTTTGCGTAAATCTTGGGCCACAGGGAGGGGTCTCCCTGGGCCGCAAATGGGGTCTCATATAATGAAACAAAATATCTCGAGGAAATAAAGTCTTACTTAGTTTGCTCATATCGCATGAGTTTGCCTCTCATCGAGGTCCATTTCAGGATCGCAAATTAGCCCCAGAAGACAATTTGACCAAGTTTTTTAATCTTCGAGGGCCAGATGCTCTCACCCACACTCCCCCCCTCCCCCCTCCCCCTCCCCCCACGGACACCTCACCCCTCTTCCCACAGTAGGGACCCGCGATCGTTCTTGTTCCTCCTCATCCTACGTCGACATCGTTTCTTTTTTTTTTTCTAGAGAGTTCTCTTTATGAGTCTTCTTAAGGCGTTCTTCGGAAGCTTTCTTCAGAAGACAGAAGTCTCGGGTTACATCTTCCTCCTTGGCAGTCTCCTGTTATTATCTTAACTTATGGAGAAAGTTTCTTGTTCTTTGGAACCTTTCTCCAGGAGCAATGAATACAGTGGAGCTTCTGTTTCTGGACCTTTAACCATAATCTAAGCAAGATCAACTGCTCTCCTCCTTAGCAACATTCCTTCTTCCTTTGGAAGAAACCTGTAAGGGGCCTCCACTCTTCATAGAAGTCTAGGGTTCCTCATCGGCCGCCCAGGAAGAACGCGATGTCCCCCCGAAGACCACAGGGACCCTCATTGGCCACCCAGGAAGAACGCGATTTCCCCCAAAGACCACTCCGTCTGCGTATGATAGTTTGGGAGGTTCCTTGACGACCCTCGCATACACTCCTGAAATGGTGGTAATTCCTCCTCCCAGCATGAACAAGTGCCCTCCCCTTTCTTTTCTCTTTGCCAGGTCATGACACTCTATGTCCCTATAGTTTCTGTTTATTATAGGGGTGTATGATTGGGGTAAATTACTCGAAATGGTGTTCATTGAATTGATGTTGGAAGGATTGGGGAAGGAAAAGAAAAAATGAAAGATGGTTCTCTGAGAGATTAGATTCTGAGATGAATCTTTAAAAAAAAAAAAAAAAAAAAGTTTTGAACTGGATAGCATATGGGAGGCGAATTTTAGAACAAGATAGTGTCCATCAGTCTGTATCTTACATAGTGTTAATTCTATAAAAAGAATCTCTTTAATTTTTTATTTTTCAAAACCGTACTTACATAGAAATCCCTAAAATGCGACAAATGATATACCAATTATGCTGAGACATTCTGACAGGTTGACGTAAGTGGAGTGGGAAACACAGGAGTCTTAGTCTGAGTTTATTCCTGACTAGTTTCGCAGGTATGCTTTTTCCTTTGAAAAAGAGCATATGTAAATACATCTACATATTTTTCTAGATTCCGATAGGTAGTTTTAATAAGCTATAACCACGCCCCCTTCCCCGGTAACAACTCCAGTATATAACAATAAGTTTGATATTTTGCGATGAGGAAGAAATGGCAACTTTACTTTTTTTTTTTTTCTTTTTTACATTTTTCAGCACATTTGACGTGTTTCACAGAATTGGGCCAACGTATTCCCTGGAAGGAACTTATCTGGATAAGGAGCGTCTTAGGGCAGAGATGTCGACGGTCAGACACCT
>NC_134796.1:47849348-47864348 GCF_046742065.1 Oratosquilla oratoria
GTTGCTGGAATCGTGTAGTTTCCAGTTACTCAATCTTACTCTCAATCTTCATTGGTTCTTCTCCTACTCAGGATAAAAACTCTGCCAACAAGTCTTTGGCGACGATCGGGTTTTTGTCGATCTTTCGTTGGTCAAAATCGTTCTTTTGCAATAGTTTCACATTTAACATTTTTATTTAGTTTCTTGACAATATATGTTCACTGTTCTGGAATTTTCTTGTATATTATTCGGATGTGTGTGTACGTTCTGATGCACAATAGGATGTATGTGTGCGTTTGTGTGTGTGTGTGAGTTTGTGTGTGTGCGTTTGTGTGTACGTTTGTGTGTGTGTGTATTCACTTGGTCTTTGGATCACTTGTTGGACTCGTGATCGACAGCCATTTCCCCCCTGGAAGAGAGCTCAGAGCTCGTAGGTCCGATCTATGGGTAATGCTATGACCTTACACACACACACACACACACACACCCAACTCCCCGCCCACGAGAGTCAGAGTAACGACACAAAGCGCAGCGGTACCGAAATGATTTCGGCCCTGGGCAGGATTGGAACCAAGAACTACGGGCCACTATAGTAGCAGTTCAGCGCTCTACCAACTGCGCCACCGAGTCGTGTGTGTGTGTGTGTGTGTGTGTGTGTGTGTGTGTGTGTGTGTGTGTGTGTGTGTGTGTGTGTGTGTAAATGCGTTTGTGTGTGTGTACGTCCGTTTTCAAGCATGTGTATGTACAGTCGTATTTGTGTGTTGGATTTTTGTGCAAGTTCGTTGTACATATATCCGAATGTTCGTCTCTCTGCTCTTGTAGTTCATTTTTGCATTTTGAAAAAAAAAGATTATTATTCAGATTCTTTCTTCACTCTTAAATTCCTTTCAAAAAAAAAAAATCGTTCGTAATATAATTCTTTAATTGTGCAGAACAATTTGTGGAGACAAAGCTTTCGTAACTTTGGAACAATTTCCGAACAACTATGTTTTAATGAGATCTTAAATTACGTCTCGGAGTGAATTTTCATATTAGTTCAGGTCGTCGCAGTTAGTTCAAAGTTATTTCTAATTGTGAACACGAAGGGGAATGAACGGTGCATTTGGGAGAGGGAATGAAAATATATGAAAAAGTCCTGCAAGGCGTCGAGAAACACTGAATTCTCAAACAGTTCATGGCAATGGGTAAAAACAAAGACTTGGAATGCTCCAAAAACTTAGTGAAAAATGTCATTAGAAAAAACATTCCATAACCAAAGAAAGGCACAGTGCAAATAAAACTGCACAGAAGTAACATGTATCAAAAAATGTCAAAAAATTTTGCCATCATTATGTACGTTAATATACAAGAATTAGAAAATGATAATGCCAAAGATAGCCCCACCCCTCAAAAAAAAAAAAAAAAGGAAAATAAAAAGAACTGACAAATCTTTTCGTTCTCGTAAATTTCTTTCCAAATTTTGTTCAATCTAACGCCAGAAAAAATTTTAACCTCAGGAATAAAACAGTAACTGATTTGATCTTAAAAAGTAAGAAGTGGAAGTCTTTACATTATGTGCGCAGTCACATAATGGGGATCAACTTGCAAGCAAAGTTCAAAACACTGTGGTTAAGCATACGTGTTTAAATCTTAATTTAGAACTGAGATGACGTTTGTTCAAATAAAAGAAAAATTCTTTACTTTTTTGACTTGTGAGAAATTCTAGGATTCTAAGTTGAGGAATTTATCCTGAGAGGAAAAACATACTATTCGTCTAATGTATTGTTTTTTTATTCCTGGGAAAGTCGTTTCCAACCAGAAAATTCTTTGCTACAGCTGAATAAAATTGCTTGGATCGTCACCACGACCTTGCCACGAGCCAGAGTTAAGCGTCTGCCTTTACTCCTTTTAGCGATCCAGTATTGCTGATCCAAACTCATTTGAGCCCCAAAAAGTTAATTGAATTTTTGATTATGCGAAATCAAAGGAGAAACTTGCTGTGTGAGGTTGCTCCAATGGTCTTTAATGGAACAGCCACATTTAAGTTTATGCGATTTTAAACAATTTGTCCGGTAGTGACTCTCACCTGACCATGCTACCCAAGCTCAGTGGGAAAAGATAGATGTTGCTAAGCGCCTTATGGAATAGACATCAACACGTCATTTTTTCTTTTGAATGTGTATATCATCAACATTCCGTAGAATGAAGATGAAGAATGTGGACGCAGGAGGAACGTAACCACGGCCGGAAACCGCCACCTATGTCCGCTGTGATCAGTTCTCCCGAGACAAACAACCCTTCTTCTTCTGCTACTTCTGCATCTTCTTTTTCCTCTGCTTCTTCTTCCTCCTCTTTTTTCTCTTCTTCTTTCTCTTCTTTTTCCTTTTCTTCTTCATTTTCTTCTTCTTCCTCTTCATCCTCTTCTTCCTCTTCTTCTTTTCTTTTTATCTTTTTATCTTACCTTCGTTTTCATCTTCATATTCCTTTTCATCTTTTTTTCATCTTCTTTATCTTCTTCATCTATTTCTTCATCTTCTGCATCTTCTTCTTCATCTTCTTCATCTACTTCATCTTCTTTTTCTTCTTCATCTTCAGTTATCGTGGTCAAATTTGAACCTTCAACACTCTGTATTAAATATTGTGTGAAGTTATATTCGAGTTTGTGTGTACCTCTGTGTGTGTGTGTGTGTGTGTGTGTGTGTGTGTGTGTGTGTGTGTGTGTGTGTGTGTGTGTGTGTGTGTCTGGGTGTGTGTGTGTGTGTGTCTGGGTGTGTGTGTGTGTGTGTGTGTGTGTGTGTGTGTGTGTGTGTGTGTGTGTGTGTGTGTTTAATGTCGATATGATATTCAATGGCAAGAGCAGGTTTAAGAGCCTTCTGATAAATTCCCGAAGGGGATGACAAACGATGTGTTTCTAATATTATGTGTCAAGGTTGTGATATATGATTTCAATGAATTGAAAATGAGGATAAACAAATACAATTACAGTGTTTTAATAGGTCAAATGTTCAGCCCTGTTGTCTTCATGCTAGAAACTCAATATATAAGATTAACTGGAACAATGTCAAGAATACTGTCTTGATTAATTCCCTGTCAGGCATATAAACACACATATACACACGCGTATGTCTATACAATATATATATGATATTTATATATGTACATATATATATGTACATATATATATATATATATATATATACATACATACATACATATATATATACATACATATAAATACATACATACATACATATATACATACATCCGTATATACATACATACATACATACATACACACACACACACATATATATATATATATACATATATATATATATATATATATATGTATTTATGTATATGTAGTACATATGTAAATATGAACAAGGATATAACGATATCTGGCCAAAGAGAGAACGAGGGTGGTAGTGGCGGTGGGTCGGTGGGGTGAGGACCAAGGACTGTAACAAAGGACAGACGAGGAATAAAGTTGTTTAATTGCTTAAAAGGGCGACGAGATGTCTTGCAGGAGAGGGGGGAGAGCCATAACGATGACTGAGTGCAGGCAGGAACCATGAAGAGGTATTCGACCAGATCCAACTTTGTGTGATACTGGGAAGGGAGGTTTAAATAACCCTTGAGTGTCTTTTGAGTGATTCGGTAAGTGAGGTTTAGGTGTGGTGGCCCAGAGGAGGGTGAGGAGGAGGGAGGGAGGGGGTGGGAGGGGGGAGAAGGAGGGAGTTTTGGTGGGATTTTTTTGGGGGATGGGAGTGTTTGGGGGAGATGACAAGATCCTTCTGGGGGAACTGGGTTACGTATCCTGGGGGAACTGGGTTACGTATCCTGGGAAATGATAGACCCCTACTCGGATCGGGGGATGCTGAGAAAGGAGAAATTCAACGGAAGGGTTGGAGAAGGAGATTCATTACAAAAGGAGAAAGAACGAATAGAATCTCCATGGGACAGTGACATCAATACCATCTATTCCAGTTTCCACAAATGAGTGAGATTTTTTTCCACAAAATTCACCACAAGGAAATCTGGAGTACTACATTTTTCCGCACAAAAAGAAGGAATTATTACGTACACAAATAAGTTCATTGCAACATATTGCTCATTGCTCACAAAACATCCCATGTGAGCAAATTTCTCAGACATAAATTTGTGGAAAATTCACACAAAATGTCATCGGTGTCAGTGGGGTCAAAGCGGGGAACCTGCGTCATGTAGTTGCGGCAGAAGCCGCCAGGTTTTCCAGGACGGCTTGACCAAATGGACTGGACTCACATCAAGGAATATGTTTGGTTATTAGGGAGCGGATGTAGGGCCACAGTGACTCCCCGTGCACAAATTCGTGTATCCGCCTCGCACCTCAAATAAAGTAAGTCTTAAAAAGTATTCATGTATACTAAAGGCTTTCTACTCAGAATTATATATTTTTGTTCTCCAAACTCTATGGATGAATGGTTAACAAATAAGATTTTCAAGTCATTTGCGCGCGTGTAGATGTATTATGGAGGGAAGGATGTTCAATGTGCTACGGCAGAGATCAAGGAGGTCTAGAAGAGATCAAGGAGGTCTAGAAGAGATCAAGGAGGTCTAGAAGAGATCAAGGAGGTCTAGAAGAGATCAAGGAGGTCTAGAAGAGATCAAGGAGGTCTAGAAGAGATCAAGGAGGTCTAGAAGAGATCAAGGAGGTCTAGAAGAGATCAAGGAGGTCTAGAAGAGATCAAGGAGGTCTAGAAGAGATCAAGGAGGTCTAGAAGAGATCAAGGAGGTCTAGAAGAGATCAAGGAGGTCTAGAAGAGATCAAGGAGGACTAGAAGAGATCAAGGAGGTCTAGAAGAGATCAAGGAGGTCTAGAAGAGACCAAGGAGGTCTAGAAGAGATCAAGGAGGTCTAGAAGAGATCAAGGAGGTCTAGAAGAGATCAAGGAGGTCTAGAAGAGATCAAGGAGGTCTAGAAGAGATCAAGGAGGTCTAGAAGAGATCAAGGAGGTCTAGAAGAGATCAAGGAGGTCTAGAAGAGATCAAGGAGGTCTAGAAGAGATCAAGGAGGTCTAGAAGAGATCAAGGAGGTCTAGAAGAGATCAAGGAGGTCTAGAAGAGATCAAGGAGGTCTAGAAGAGATCAAGGAGGTCTAGAAGAGATCAAGGAGGTCTAGAAGAGATCAAGGAGGTCTAGAAGAGATCAAGGAGGTCTGGAAGAGATCAAGGAGGTCTAGAAGAGATCAAGGAGGTCTAGAAGAGATCAAGGAGGTCTAGAAGAGATCAAGGAGGTCTAGAAGAGATCAAGGAGGTCTAGAAGAAAGAGGGGAAAACCAACAGTAGGCACTGGGTGAGTGGAAATCGTCATTGACGGAAGGTCGCCGGGAGAGGTGAATGAGCGAGGGAAGAATCGACGTGAGGGGAAATTCGTCAAGAGAGATGAACGAGGGGAGACGATCATGAAGGGTTAGATTTTATAAATGAGGGTAAATGACGGTAGATTTGATTGAATGATTAAAGGTTATCTGGCGTCGTAACTGCCGAGGTCATAGACGCCAAATTGTTAAATTCTAAGATTCAATTTTGGGTATAGATAATAATAATAATAATAGTGATTTACTATGTATAGATGAAGGTAAATATCAATAAATCTAAATTCAGTATAAGGCATTAGTTATCAAATAGTGTAATGGTTATATATATATGGTGTTAAATTATGTTAAAATCTGAATAGCGTTAAAAGCTATTTGGTTTTGATTATTATTGTTATTACACATTTTAGGACCAACCAGGCCCTTATAGTGTTGGTCTGGAAAAGTTTGAGAAGATTGAGTAAATATATACATATATGTAGGAGTATATCCAATGAAATGAGAGTGGTAGGATTATATTTCAATATTAATTTGTATTTGTTACTAAATTTGATCAATTAGGTTAACTTCTTTTAAGAATTTGATGACTCCCTCATAATCGTACTGCAGTTCTTTTCCTAATATCTTGGCCAAATTATAGTTACTATCTCTCTCTTTCTTATTTGGAAAGTGAAGCTCTCTCAGTTCTCTGAAATGAGGGTAGAGACGCTACAGTGGTCAAATGAGGGGAAACGCATCAGGAAGGGTGAGGACTGGTTCATTATGACGTCACGGTGAGGGGAAATTCCTGAGAAAAAGTAAAGAAGGGGAATTCATCAGATGGACTGAAAGGGGGCGAGTCATTAAGTCTGAAAGGTGGAAAGTCATCAGAACTGAAGGCAAGGCCTTTGATCAGGCCTGAAAGAGGGGAAGTCTGAAAGAGGGGAAACCTCTGGGGAGCAATGCAAAAGGGAAGAGGTCGTGACGTCTGAGGGAAAAGGGGAAGTCACCCGTAGGACTGAGCGAGGGAAGTGTGAATACTTCCTAGAGAGGCTTCAAAGACACAGGGAGAGGAAGGAGGCAGAGATAGACTGGGAGGGTCGTGGGGGGGAGGGGGAGAACCATAAATAGACTAGAAAGATGGAAAGGAAAGATCAAAGATGGACTGAGTGGGATGGAGGGATGAAAAGACCAAAGGAAGACTGAGAATGAGAAAGGGAAGACGAAGATGGACACATGATAAATTGTTTGAAACGAGTCTGCTGTCAACTCACTTTCACGATATGTATGTATATATAAATATACATGCGTATATATTTAAGCATACACATATATATACATGTATATGTGTGTGTGTGTCGTGTATATATATATATATATATATATATATATATATATATATTAACACTATGTGCGAGAGTCGATGCAGAAATAATATGAAAGAGGCAGAGTGAGGAAAACATAAAGAAAAACTATGAAGTAGAACTAAACAAAGAACGCAAAGATAGGGAAGGGGGTGGTGAGAAAGAGGAGGAGGAGGAGGAGGAGGAGAGGGAGGGAGGAGGAGGAGGAGGAGGAGGAGGAGGAGGAGGAGGAGGAGGAGGAGGAGGAGGAGGAGGAGGAGGAGGAGAGGGAGGAGGTGGAGGAGGCTTCGTTACAACCCAAATAATTTTATTTTTAGTCTTTGAAAAAAAAAAAAAAAAGTCTTCGATGGTCTTTCCCAAAAGGGTGTCTTCGTTGTCGAAGCTCTCCCTAGCGTGCGATTGCGCTCCATGTCTGAGGGGAACAGATGGAACGGAAAGGAGCACGAGAAGGCCCAAAAGAGGGGAAAGAACGAAGATTCAAGAGAAGCGGAAAGGGAAGGGGAAAGGGGAAAAGGGGGAAAGAAAGAAGAGGGACACGCAAGGACAGAAAATGTCCAGAGGAGGAAAGGGGAGAGGGGAGGTGAAGGGAGAGGGGAAGGGAGGGGAGGGGAGAGGTGAGGGGAGGGAAGAGGTGAGGGGAGAGGGGGAGGTTGGAGGGTGAAGGGGAGGCGAGGTGGAGAGGGGAGGTGGGGAAGGGGAAAGGGAGAGAGAAAGAAGAGTTCAAAGACGTGAAAATGATGACTCCATTGTAGAGGGGAATCTTCAGGGGATAGAAGCAGTGAGGAGATGGGGGGGATAGGAGAAGGAAATAAAGATAGGTAGACATAAGGAAGGAAAAAAAGAGGGGGGAGAGGGGAGGGGGAGGGGGAGGGGGAGGAGGGAGTTTTGGGGTGGGAAGGGGAGGAAATCTAGCTGAAAGAGGGGAGGGAATGATGTTGAACAAAAGAGACACAGAGAGAGAGAGAGAGAGAGAGAGAGAGAGAGAGAGAGAGAGAGAGAGAGAGAGAGAGAGAGAGAGAATGCAGGAGGTGACTTTAAAGAAAGAGGGAGGAAAAGAAAAACACGACCATAAACAAATGAATCAAAAACAGAGAGAGAGAGAGAGAAAAAGAAGTTGGGCAGGCAAAGACCAAACGTAAATGGAAGAGGGATATGTATTTACCTTTGAATATAGAACTAACGATTCGTCCGTGAATTGCAAGGGACTCTGAAGGGGAAGGAGATAAATGAATAAAATAAAAATCGTAAAAAAAAAAATGATAATAAAAACAGGCATGAGGACGAGGACGCTGATGGATGATGATGATGATGATGATGATGATGATGATGATGATGATGATGATGATGATGATGGTCATGATGATGATGGTCATGATGATGATGGTCATGATGATGATGGTCATGATGATGATGGTCATGATGATGATGATGGTCATGATGATGATGATGGTCATGATGATGATGGTCATGATGATGATGATGGTCATGATGATGATGATGGTCATGATGATGATGATGGTCATGATGATGATGATGGTCATGATGATGATGATGGTCATGATGATGATGATGATGATGATGATGATGATGATGATGATGATGATGATGATGATGATGATGATGATGATGATGATGATGATGATGATGATGATGGTCATGATGATGATGATGATAATGATGGTGGTCATGATGATGATGATAATGATGGTGGTCATGATGATGATGATGATGGTGGTCATGATGATGATGGTGATGATGAGGATGATGGTGATGGTGGTCATGATGATGATGGTGGTCATGATGATGTTGGTGGTCATGATGATGATGATGATGATGATGATGATGATGGTGATGATGATGATGATGATGATGATGATGATGATGATGATGATGATGATGATGATGATGATGATGATGATGATGATGATGATGATGATGATGATGATGATGATGGTGGTGGTGATCACTATGATGATGATGATGATGATGATGATGATGATGATGATGATGATGATGATGATGATGATGATGATGATGATGATGATGATGATGATGATGATGATGATGATGATGATCATAGAGCCTGTGTTAGAATGGAAAATGGAGAGTGCGAGTGGTTTGAGGTAAAGGTGGGACTGCATTAGGGATGTGTCATGTCGCCATGGCTGTTCAATATCTACATGGACAGGGTGGTACGGGAGGCAATGGCGAGAGTAATGGGCAGGAGACTTGAGATTGTTAAAGAAAATGGAAAAAAGTGGGAGGTGAGCCAGTTGTTGTTTGCTGACGATACTGCACTTGTGGCAGGGTCAGAAGAGGGATTAAGGATGATAGTGACCAAGTTTCGAAAGGTATGCAGCAGGAGAAAGTTGCAAGTAAATGTGGTTAAAAGAAAGGTGATGATATGTACAAAGTTTGAGGATGGCAGTGATTTGGAAGTAAATCTAAAAAGAGATAAATTGGAGGAAGTGAATTGCTTTAGGTATTTGGGGTCACATGTGGCCGGGAAAGGGAGGAATGGAGGTGGAGGTAAATTGTAGATTGAGAGAAGCAAATGAATGACTTGGGGGATTAAAAAGCGTCACGAGAAATAGGCAATTGGGGATGTATGCAAACAGGATATTGTATGAAGGAGTGATTGTGCCGACGGCAGTGTATGTGGTAGAGACTTGGAATTTAAGACAGGCAGAGAATAAAAGTTTAAATGTGTTTGAGATGAAATGTCTGAGAAGTATGGTAGGAGTTACTAGGTTGGATAGAGTGAGAAACGAGGAAGTGAGGAGAATGGCAGTGGAAAAGATGGCAGATGGGGCTGACAAAAATATGTATATATATTATTGGGATGGTTCGGACACATGGAAAGAATGGGTTATGAAATATTAGTAAAAGAGGTGTGGAGGGCAGAGGTGTAGGGAATGAACATGAAGGGACGACCGAGGATGAGATGGATGGAAGGGGTGAAAGGGGAGCTGAGCAAGAGGGGAATGTCTGTTGAGCAAGGAAGAGAGAAGGTAGAAGATGAGTGGATGGTAGAGTGGAGTGGAAGTGGGGTGTAGTGGAAGATAGGGATGAGTGGAAAATGACTGTGTATGGATGCTAATAATATGAATGATATTTTGACGCATCCTGAATGAATATATCCCCGTCTTCTCTTTTCCTGCATGAGGGGACAGAGAGGGTGGGGGTCGCCGAATAAGTGAAGCGGCCTTGCTGTGGATGTACTGTGTCGTGTTGCATTGCGTTTGACCTAGGTCAGTTGACGGATGCGGGGATGACCTGTCATCCACGAGGAGCTGAGATGGGATTGGTGGAAAGGGTGATGGGGGGAGTGAAATGGGAGGGAATAGGTGCGTGCCTTCGACTTGGCTACATCCCTTATATGTATACATATATATTCACACACACACAAACACACACACACACACACACACACACACACACACACACACACACACACACACATATTATATATATATATATACACAGATATATATTGAAGGGAGTAGTGTAGTTGTAGTATGAATGAAATTGTAGATGAGAAAGTGGGGAGAGGGGGAAGGATGAAGAATAGATTGGGAACATAGAGTAAAGGAGAACTTGGGTGAGTGAGCAGCTGGTATGGAGGTTAGGAGGTTGATATGTGGAGGAATTGGGTCAGCGTAGTGGAGGGGAAGCGTGGCGAGGAGTGGAAGTGGAGTGTCGTGGTATAAAGTGGAGGGAGTTTGGGATGAGAATTGGCTGGTGAGAGTAGTTTGGGTGTGAGGAGTGAGGTATGAGAGTAAATGTAAAGAATAGAGAGTGGTTGAGTTGGAGAGAGAGCTGGAGAGAGTTGATAGGAGTGCTATGTACTCTTTATTGATCTTTGGAATCAAAACTGTCAAGAGTGAAAGCGGAATACCGTAAAAAAAGAATAGAAATAATGGAAAAGCAAATTACGAGAAGTATAATGGAGTAAAGAAAAGAAAATGTGAAAAATAAAGTGGATGAGGAGGAAGAGGAGGGTGAGATGGAAGTGGTAGTAAAGGTGAATGTGGTTGGAACGGAGTAGGTCAGGAGAATAATTAAGAAAATGAGCGTAGCTGTACAAAACAAAAAGGAGAAACAAGGAAGGAGGGAAAGGGAGAAGAGAAAGGGGGGGGGAAGAGAGGACGAGAATGAAAAGGAGTAGAAGAGGAGAGGAAGCAGAATAATAGGGAAGAGGAGAAGTGACAACTAAAGTGGGTCAAGAAGAGGAGGAGAAGAGGAGGAGGAGAAGAGGAGGAGGAGAAGAGGAGGAGAAGGGGCAGTGGAGGAATAAGAGTAGCAGAAAATGAAGAGGAAGAAGACCGGGAGGAGGAGGAGGAGGAGGAGGAGGAGGAGGAGGAGGAGGAGGAAGAGGGAGGAGGAGGAGGAGGAGGAGGAGGAGGAGGAGGAGGAGGAGGAGGAGGAGGAGGAGGAGGAGGAGGAGGAGGAGGAGGAGGAGGAGGAGGAGGAGGAGGAGGAGGAGGAGGAGGAGGAGGAGGAGGAAGAGGAGAAAATTACCGGAAATGTAAGAGCGGCCCTCAAGTGGATGTGCATGTGGATGTACGGAGCTGGCCTACCAAAACAAGTGGATGTGCATGTGGATGTACGGACCTGGCGTACCAAGACACTTTTTATGGGAACATTAGCGAGTTTTAGGTTGCTGGCGAAGTATCGGTGCCGCATGCGGCAATTTTACTCTCTGGTCACGGGGTCCCCCCTCCCCCGGCACCCCCTTCCCCTCCCCCCCATCCCCAACCCTCCGCCCGCGTGCTCCATGGCTTGCAAATGCCTCTCTGTAGTCTTTTCCGGGAGCGCGCAAAAGACAGACAACACCAGGGACATAAGAGAGGAAAAAAGATGCATACGTACATGTGTACGGAGTTATATTCTCGAAGGGCTGAAGATAACGTAGAAGAGTTGGTTTGGAATCCATAATCCCCTTTGCCTCGTATGAGGGATATTGGATTCTGGCTGTCTCCAAGCATGCGTGAAACCTTAGAACATTGCAAGTCATGAAGTTATAGATTTTTTTGAATGAGGAATCTAGGTGAGGCAGAAATCTTGAAATAGGCCAAGACATCGGGCCTGTGTGATTCATCATTATCTTGGATCACGTGTTGGACTCGTGATCGACAGTTATTAACCTCCCGGATGAGAGCTCAGAGCTCGTATGACCGATCTATGAGTAATACTGTGACCTTTACACGCACACACACACCCAACTCCCCGCCCACGAGAGTTGGAGTAACAATCCACAGCGCAGCGATACTGAAATTATTTCAGCCCTGGGCGGGATTTGAACCCGGACCGCCGTAGTGGCAGGCGAGAACTCTAATCACTGCGCCACGAGGTTGTGTTGTGTAGCATATGGGAGGTGTGTAACTCAGACGTTTTGGCCGAGTGTCCTCGGAGCAGCGTCGGCCACAGAAGTGACTGATGGTACGAGAAAGGAATTTTGGTCTTGGGTTCATCGAGCAACATGGGTTAGTGTAGGAAAGGTGTTCGAGCAACATGGGTTAGTGTGGGAAGGGTGGGTCCCGTCAGAAAACTAGGGCAGGGTCGTCGACATGTAACCAACCTGGAGGTCATTTCGCGGAAACATGATTGGCCGTATCGTCGAGTGATGTGGTGAGGAGAAAGACACTGAGGACGCTCCCTTGGAGCGGTCCTTCTTGCTGGGTGTTGTTGTTGTTGTTGTTATGGGCTTTAGTTTATCAGCGCTTCTGGTTCCTCGGACAATCTCGCGCCACTATCGTGTGTCTTTTTGGGTGTCGGGAGAGGCTAGGAATGTCTCTACACTTGCTCGTAAAGTTCGATGGGACACAAAGACTGGCAAGACTCCACGGAAATCTAAACATATTGGTTGTCAAAGGTATGAGTTGTTTTTTATTTGCAACACGAGGATGTCTGTGATGGTGCAAGGGAAGCTTCTTATTGGGTAAAGTAAGGAAATACCGCTCTAGGTCCCAGGAAAGTAAGAAAGGAATCCCCCCCCCCCAAGGAGTCTGTGATAGCCGTTTATGGGAAGATACGCATTTCCCTACTTTTGGAAAGAGAGAGAAGATAGCAGGCGACGGATAAGGTGCCTTCCACTACTATTCGGTTCAAATAATTTAGTATGAATAATTTCCGAAAGTTGTCCCGGAACTCGAACCGGGGCCTCGCTGGACGCTAACCCAAAGCTCTACCAAATGAGCTAATGAAGCTTCAAAAGTCTCTAACTTGGAGTTGATCTAACGCTCGACGAATCTAAGTAGACTGCTAATTGCCGTCTCTTCAGGTAGTTTAGTATAAAGAAAGTTGAGGTTGAATATAAGTGTTAAATATTACGTCTTGGCCTAGGGTTGTTGGTTTGCAAAAGAAAGAAAAATTAAGGTCTCTGCTCCTGTAAAAAGTTGACTATGGCCTTGAGAGGAGTAATTCCTTATATCTGATGGTAGTTAGGATTAAAGACTAATCGTCTGGGTTATAGAATCGGGTTTGTGGTTTGTATGGATTTTAGTCGATGATTGCATATCCGCTTGGACAGTGAGAACAAACAGTAGTCTTTAGTAGGCCCTGAGGTTGGACCTAGTTCCACGAAATGTGCGAGGAGAGATCTTGGTTTGATGTGAAAATCAGATGTTCATTTCAATTCCTTTGCTACGAGGACCTACTTTTCAGACTTTGTTCTGGCGAAGAAAAGCTCTTCGTGGGAAGTGAGAAACCTTTGGTAGGGCAAAGCCCTGTCAGTTTTGGTGAACCGCTTTTTTTTTTTTTTTTTTTCTTAGTATCCCCGTCTGGACAGGACTGTCGGGAACCAACACGAAATAGTCCACGGCGCGGGTACCGGGAACCGAACTCTCGACCACTTGCTCATGAGTTCGACACGTTATCCACTGAGCTACCGCGCGGCAGCTATAATGCCGTGCAATTTTAATCAGCTTAGAGCCCAGTATTGATGCTACTGAGGCTTCCCAATCAACCCCTTTACTTCAATGAGACTCTAACGTTTGCTTTGCAAACAACTTTATTCAGCTTCGGGGGAAAAAAACTTTGTGCTGGAGAAGCAATGTCCTACTTTCTTAACTCTGTGTCTGCATTAAACCCGTACTTCAGAATCACTATTATTTCTTATCCAGATACTGGTTACGCAGTAGTTTTATCGCCCACAAATTTCAAACTTAGAAAGGTAGCTTGAAGACTGGCCTAAGTCCTCCCTTTAGTCTGAAAGTTACAATAGCCCACTTCATATCCCGAGGCACAAAATTCTTTTCAACCTCACATTTCATATCACTAGAAAAATTAACCTTGAAGTTTTCAAGCATGTTTCTAGTTTTGATTTTTTTTCTTTTTCGTTTGCTAAGTCTGCATAGGTACTTATGTGTTACTGTTCTCTTTGGAATTATCTTGATTTTATTTCGTTACATTTCTGGGAAAGAATTTTTTTTTTCTGTTATTGATATCCTTATTCAATCCTGTGTCTACGAGTATGCTATTTTACAAATATTGACCTCTCTACAATGAGTTTTTTTTCACCTTTTTCATGTTTCTACATATTCATTTTACTTATTTTAGGATTTTTTCCTTTGGGGCTACAGAGAGTAAGATGCCCAGTTCTATCCCCGTCCCGTTTTTGTCGCCTTTTACGACTCAAGTGGGAGCACTCTGTAGCATTATTCTTCTCCCCTACGACAGGGATCGGCGAAAAAGGAATTGAATGTTCAGAGAAGTGGTACAGGACAGTATTAAGAGTGGGAGGACAAACGGAGGGACAATCACAATTTTCCTCTATCACAGACAAAATAATGTGTGGCGTCCCATATAGACCCTAAAGTATCAACTGCATGCTATTGAGCAGCTTTTAACCCTACAATAACATGCAGCCAATACCCCAGACGGGGCAATGCGATATATGCTAAAAGGAGATAGTATGAAGGAATGATTTTGCCGACAGCACTGTATGGGACAGAAACATGAAACATAAGAGAGGAAGAGTTAAAATATGTTTGAGATGAAATGCCTGAAAAGTATGGTAGGGGCTACTAGGGTCGATAGAGTGAGAAACAAGGGGGTGAGGAGGAAAGCAGGGGTGGAAAGGGAGTTGGGAGACAAGGTTAATAAAAGAGTATTAGGATGGTTTGGACACATGGAAAGAATGAGTGAAGAAATATTAGTAAGAGGGGTGTGGAAGGCAGAGGTGGAAGGAGTGGACATGTGGGGACGACCAAGGATGAGATGGATGGACGGGGTAAAGGAGCATTAGGAAAGAGGAGAATGTCTGTTGAGGGAAGAAGGGAGAAGACAGAATATAGAGGGGAATTGAGAATGGTTGTGTATGGATGATGCTGTGATGCAT
>NC_134796.1:47869348-47871848 GCF_046742065.1 Oratosquilla oratoria
TTTTTTATTACGAGGTGATTTATTCAGCTGTAGTGGCGTGTCTGAAGAAGAAATAAAGATACGTCTTTTGTTGTTCTAATTATGGGATATGAAAATGGAAGCATCATTCAGGCCAATACGGGTATTATTATTATTTATTTTTTATCTTTTATTACGAGGTGATTTATTCAGCTGTAGTGGCGTGTCTGAAGAAGAAATAAAGATACGTCTTTTGTTGTTCTAATTATGGGATATGAAAATGGAAGCATCATTCAGGCCAATACGGGTATTATTATTCTTCTTTTTTATTACGAGGTGATTTATTCAGCTGTAGTGGCGTGTCTGAAGAAAAAATAAAGATACGTCTTTTGTTGTTCTAATTATGGGGCATGAAAATGGAAGCATCATTCAAGCCAATACGGGTATTATTTTTTTCTGTCTTATTACGAGATGATTTAATTCAGCTGTAGTGGCGTGTCTTATACAATACTACAAGACTAAAGCTCCTGAAGTTTTAAGTATTACTTCAGTTTTGTCCCAGAGGAATGTTCCGCTTTATGTGTTAACAGAGACTTCTCTCTCTTATTTGGAGTCTGAAATCTGAAGCCATTTAGTTCAGCTGTAGAGACTTGTCACCTACAGTACCACAAAACCAAAACTTCTGAAGTTTCAGATATGACTTCAGGACCATTACAGAAGGGTTTTCCTCTTTGTATGCTGACATAGAGTTGTCTCCCATATTGGAACTCTCTTGAATTCGAAAGTTACAAAATCGAAGCAAAACGTTACTGAATCTGTAAAATCCAGAAACGCTCTCACTTTTTTCGATGTCGCAAACTTGCCCTATTAGGAGGCAAGGACGGTGCCCCTTACAGGCGATTTTGTAGCGTGGGATCTAATGAACCATGCCCTTGGCTCAACTTCGTCGGTGGCAGGGTTCGAACTGCCCTCAACTCGACCTCCGCCGCAAGTGACGACGCTCGAACCTGCTCGGTCAGAAAGGCGTTCCTCTCCCAAATGTTGAGGATTCTGAGTAAAGTGACCTATTTATAATTTAATTCAAAAGATGAAATACTTCTTTTCAGTAAGGAACATTGATTAATGTGAAGGTTTCTGTCTAGCTTAGAGCTTAATAATCCTTCTCCTTAAAAGCCTTTCATAACGACATATGTTCTTCGGCTAATGACATCACCTAGGAACATCTGGAAAAAAAAATTTGGTCGTTTGATCAAAGGGTACACAATATGAGGTGTTAGCCTTCTAAAAGTGGAAAGTTTTCTTGTTCCTTTTAAAATCGTATAATTGGCAAAAGTTTACCAAAGGTCTTCCTACAGAAGCGAGACGAAAAGGGACGCATGTGCCGACAACAGCAGCAGGAGGAGGAAGAGGAGGAGGAGGAAGAGGAGGAAGAGGAGGAAGAGGAAGAGTAAGAGGAGGAGGGGGAGGAGGAGGAGGAAGGGGAGGAAGAGGAGGAGGAAGGAGGAAGAAGAGGAGGAGGAATAAGAGGAGGAATAAGAGGAGGAAGAGGAGGAGGAATAAGAGGAGGAAGAGGAGGAGGAATAAGAGGAGGAAGAGGAGGAGGAGGAGGAAGAAGAGGAGGAGGAAGAGGAAGGAGGAGGATGAAGAGAAAGGAGGAGGATGAAGAGGAGGAGGAGGAGGAGAAGGAGGAATAGGAGGAGGACAAGGAGGAGGAGAACAAGAGGAGGAGGATAAGGAGGAGGATAAGGAGGAGGAAGAAGAAGAGGACAAGGAGGAGGACAAGGAGGAGGACAAGGAGGAGGAGGAGGAGGAAGAGGACAAGGAGGAGGAGAAGGAGGAATAGGAGGAGGACAAGGAGGAGGAGAACAAGAGGAGGAGGATAAGGAGGAGGATAAGGAGGAGGAGGAAGAAGAGGACAAGGAGGAGGACAAGGAGGAGGACAAGGAGGAGGAGGAGGAGGAAGAGGACAAGGAGGAGGACAAGGAGGAGGAGGAGGAGGAGGACAAGGAGGAGGACAAGGAGGAGGAGGACGATGAGGAGGAGGAGGACGACGAG
Organism: Oratosquilla oratoria; assembly: GCF_046742065.1. Lineage (NCBI taxonomy): Eukaryota > Metazoa > Arthropoda > Malacostraca > Stomatopoda > Squillidae > Oratosquilla > Oratosquilla oratoria. The sequence continues at coordinate 47,871,362 of NC_134796.1, forward strand.
GAAGAGGAGGAGGAGGAGAAATCTTTTCATCTCAAAATTAGGTGAGACCCGAAATGAATAAGTAAATAAAAAGATAAATTAATGAACAACAAGCAAATAATTAAGTAGATAGATTAACGAATGAATAAATAAGCAAATGAATAAATGAATACATTGATAAAGAAGTTAACAAACACGGATAAAGAAAGCCAGATGAGGGATGTAATTAAGAAGCGTCACAGCATTTGGTAAAGATTTTTACCCAACTGAAATATAAAATTTACCACAATAAGAACAGAGCAGAACACACTCAAAGGATTACAAAGGAAGATCAGGCCGACAGGTGGCCTTTTGGTCCATAACTAGGCCAGATGCGGAAAAAAAAGAATAAAATAAATAGATAAATAATAAGCAAACAGGAAAATATCAACAATTTGTCATTCATAACAAATGAATTTATATTAGAAATTAACACATAAATAATAATAATGAAAGGAATTAATAAAAT
>NC_134796.1:47876848-47881848 GCF_046742065.1 Oratosquilla oratoria
GAGAGAGAGGAGAAAGAAGGAGAAAGAAGGAGAAAGAAGGAGAAAGAAGGAGAGAGAAGGAGAAAGAAGGAGAGAGAGAGAGAGAGAAGGAGAGAGAGAGAGAGAGAGAGAAGGAGAGAAAGAGGGGTGAGGAAGAAAGGAAAGGAAAGAGAAAACAGGGTTGGGAGGAAGAGAGGAAGTAGGAGGGCGGAAGGAAGAAGGAAGAGAAGGAAGAGGAAGGCAAGTAAGATGGAGAGGAGGAGGAACAGGAGGAGGGAGGGATGGAGGTAAGAATGATTTGGAAGAGGGAGCAGGTATTGAGGTAGGAAGATAGATAGGTAAGTAGATGGGTAAAGCAGGATGAAATGTAAGAGGGAGGAAGAAGGAAAGGAAGGAAAAGAGATGAGGGAAATGAAAGGTAAGAAAAGGGAAGTCGACACACAGGCTTCGAAATTGGGGGGCGGGGGGTTGTTGTTGTGGTTTTGTTGTTGATATTTTTTATGTTTTTGTTGGTGTTTTTGTTAGTGTTTTTGTTGATGTTGTTTTGTTAGTGTTTTTGTTGATGTTGTTTTGTTAGTGTTTTTGTTGATGTTGTTTTGTTAGTGTTTTTGTTGATGTTGTTTTGTTAGTGTTTTTGTTGATGTTGTTTTGTTAGTGTTTTTGTTGATGTTGTTTTGTTAGTGTTTTTGTTGATGTTGTTTTGTTAGTGTTTTTGTTGATGTTGTTTTGTTAGTGTTTTTGTTGATGTTGTTTTGTTAGTGTTTTTGTTGATGTTGTTTTGTTAGTGTTTTTGTTGATGTTGTTGTTGTTGTTAGTGTTTTTGTTGATGTTGTTTTGTTAGTGTTTTTGTTGATGTTGTTTTGTTAGTGTTTTTGTTGATGTTGTTGTTGTTAGTGTTTTTGTTGATGTTGTTTTGTTAGTGTTTTTGTTGACGTTTTTGTTAATGTTGTTTCTGTTATTGCTGTTGATGTTGACGTTGTTGATGTGATGTTGTTGATGTGATGCTGTTGTTGTTGTTGTTGTAGTTGTAGTTGTAGTTGTTGTAGTTGTTGTTGTTGTTGTTGTTGTTGTTGTTGTTGATGATGATGTTGATGTTGTTGTTGATGTTGGAGGGAAGAAAGGGTGAATAGGTGAGAGAAAGAGGGAGGGAAGGAGGGAGGAAGGAAGGAGGAGAGGGAGGGAGGGAGGGAGGGAGAAAGGGAGGGAGGGGAAGGAGGAAGGGAGGGAAGGGAGGGAGGAAAGGGAGGGAGGGGAAGGGTAAGTAGATGGGTGAGTGATTGAGCGAGTGAATGAGTAAAGAAGAAAAGTAGGAAAGGAAGGAGGAAGGAAGGAGGAAGGAAGGGAGGAAGGGAGGAAGGGAGGGAAGGAGGGAGGGAAGGAGGGAGAAAAAGTGGGAGTGATTTAGAGAGTGAAGGAGGAAGAAACTAGATAGGAAGAGAATAGGAGAGACGGAGAGAGGTAGACAGATAGAGAGGGAAGAGGTGAAGAAGGGGGAAAAGAGGGAAGACGGTAGAGAGCAAGGGAGGAGAAAGAGAGGTAGGGGGAGGTAGGGTTAGAGAGAAAGAGAGGGAGGGAGGTAGAAGGGGAAGGAGGAAGGAAAGGAAGAAGGGAAAGAGGAAGAGAGAAAGGGAAAAACAGAAGGAGGAAGGAAGGAGAAAGGAAGGAGGAAGGAAGGAGAAAGGAAGGAGGAAGGAAGGAGGAAGGAAGGAAGGAGGAAGGAGGAAGGAAGGAGGAAGGAAGGAAGAAGGAAGGAGGAAGGAAGGAGGAAGGAAGGAGGGAAGGAAGGAGGAAGGAAGAAGGAAGGAAGGAGGAAGGAAGGAGAGAGGAAAGAGGGAGGAAGGAGTAAGGAAGGAGGGAAGAAGGAGGAAGGAGGGAGGGAGAAAGGAGTGAGGAAGGAGGAAGGAGGTAGGAGGAAGGAAGGGAAGGAGAGGAAGGATGGAGGAAGGAGTGAGGAAGGAGGAAGGAAGGAGGAAGGAAGGAGGAAGGAAGGAGGAAGGAAGGAGGAAGGAAGGAGGTCAGGGGGAAGGAAGGAAGGAAAGAGGAAGGAGGAGGAAGGAAGGAAGGAGGAAGGAAGGAAGGAGGACGGAAGGATGAAGGAAGGAAGGAGGAAGGAAGGAGGAGGAAGGAAGGAGGAAGGAAGGAGGAAGGAAGGAGGAAGGAAGGAGGAAGGAAGGAGGAAGGAAGGAGGAAGGAAGGAGGAAGGAAGGAGGAAGGAAGGAGGAAGGAAGGAGGAGGGGAAGGGGAGAACAAGGCAGAGGGAGAGGGAAGTGGGTAAGCAAAATGTGGACAAAGAGGAGGAAGAGAAGGAGGAGGAGGTGGAGGAGGAGGAGGGGGAGGAGGAGAAGGAGGAGGAGGAGGAGGAGGAGAAATAGGAGCAGGAGGAGGAGAAAGAGAAGAAAAATAAAAGAGAGTAGGGAAAGAGGGAAGAGGAGAATATAGGGGAAAACGAAAAAAAGAGAGGAAAAAGAGAGAGGAAGGGAGAGTGGTTGGATGGGGGCAAGGGGAGTTGAAAGCAACAGAGAGAGGGAAACAAGAAAAGAGATGACAGGACGAAGAAAGAGAAAGATAAAAGGGAACAATCTAAGAAAAAAATACTTATAGAGAGAAAATACTTGAGTAATAAAAAATAGTGTTAAAAAATGTAGGAAGGAGAGAAAAAGCGAAATGGGAATAGAGAGACAGAGTGAAGGAAGGAGGGAGGGAATGGAGGAGTGAGGGAGGATTGGGGATTGGGAAGAAGAGAGTATGAAGAGACTCAAACGAAGAAGTAAAACCACTGGGGGTGGGAAGAGAGAAAAAGATAGAGAGGGGAATCAAAGGATGAAAAGAGAAGAAAAAAGAGAGGAGGAGGAAGAAAAATAATAGGAGGAGAAGAGGAGGGGGGTTGGGTGGAGACAGAAGGGGCAAAAGTGGAGGTGGAAGAAGAAATGGAAGGAGAAAAAGACCACAAGGAGAAGTAGGAGGTGGAAGAAGGAGAGAGGAAGGGGAGAGGGAGGAGGAGGAAGAGGAGGAGGGGAGGAGGAGGAGGAGGAGGAGGAAGAGGAATATGAAGAGGAAAAGTAAGTAGAGAAGGAGAAGAACACTGTGGAGGAGGAGGAGGAGGAGGAGGAAGAGAAGTAGGAGGATGGGAGGAGGAGGAGGAGGAGGAGGAGGAGGAAGAGGAAAATAAATGGAAGAGGAGTAGAAAACGGTGGAGGAGGAAGTGAAGGAAGAGATGAAACAGGAGCAAGATGACAATAGATATTACCACTAGAAGTCAAACATAAGAATAGATGAGACTGCAAGAGACCATAAGGCCTACACCAGGTAGTTCCATGTCCCTTACCTCCTTCCATTCCTATCCATAAAGTTATCTAATCTTTTCTTAAAACAATCGATAGTTTCATCGCTCACTACATTATTACTAAATCTATGTCAACTCTTTTGCTAAACCAGATCTTGATTATTTCCTTCTTATATCTAAATTTGTCTACTTCGAACTCATTACTACAAGTCCTGCTCTGCTGTCTTAATGTAACGACCTTGCCTACCTGACCCTTTTAAAAAACCCTTAAACCACTTGAATACCTCTATTGGATCACTCCACACTCTGTGTCTTTCCAGAGAGTGTAAATAAAGGTGCCTAACCCGGTCTTCGTACGGTAAATTTCTAAACCTTTGTATTGTATTGGTCATTCTCCTCTGTACTAATTCTAGTGAATTGATATCCATTCTACAGGGAGACCAAAACTGTATCGCGTCGTAGTAGTAGTAGTAGTAGTAGTAGTAGTAGCAGCAGAAGTAGTAGTAGATGTGACCATCGAACCAACATTACTCCCACTAAGATGGGAGAATTTGAGGCACCGCACGTCCAGCACCTCAGACGAAGCACAAGTGGATGTCAGCGCAAGAGGTTTCTGGACACGGGTACAATAGGCATTCTTTGACATGCAAATATTTGATCTGATGTCCCCCTGTTACAATAACCTAACTACTGAGGCGTCCCACTCCCGGATCGAGAATGAAAAAATCATGATGTATGAAGAGGGTATATAGAATGTGGATCAGGGCTCATTCACTCCTATAACCTTTACGACTTCAGGTGGGATAGGTTCGAGGTAAGGGCATTCAAGGATCGTCTGGTAGAGATGATGGAAAAAAAAAGAAACAACAACAAAAAAGCAGCATTGTATCGTGGATGAGATGTAGACTGCCATTCTCAGTTTTAAGATCAGCCTTCCCATGACTGAGAAGTACCAGGTCCCCACAGCTCAAATCGGCACATGTACAAACCCTCGGTTTTGAGCAGACTGAAGCAGATAGTAGGATAAATTAACTTCTATATTAGGCTTCATTAAAATATATATAAAAGGGTAGTCGACCACAATCATTGGTGAGAAGGGGGGCAATAAACTGTGTCTGTGGGAGACAGATCCTGACTGCTTTCACCACACAGTTCCACAAGGATGGAGGTTGTTAAAAAAAGTAGTAGTAGTAGTAGTAGTAGTAGTAGTAGTAGTAGTAGTAGTAGTAGTAGTAGTAGTAGTAGTAGTAGTAGTAGTAGTAGTAGTAGTAGTAGTAGAAGTAGTAGGAGGAGGAGGAGGAGGAGGAGGAGGAAAGAAAGATAACAGAGAAGAGGAAGAGAAAAAAATATTTAGTAGTAATAGTAGTAGCAGTAGAAGTAGGAGGAGGAGGAGGAGGAGGAGGAGGAGGAGGAGGAGGAGGAGGAGGAGGAGTAGGAGGAAAGGAAGAGAACAGAGAAAAGGAGGAGAAAAAAATATCATGAGGAGGAAGAGGAAAAGGAAGGGGAGTGCATGGTGGGGGGAGGGAGAGAGACCAGAGACCATTGGATATAATGAAAAAGCGAGGAAGAGATAGAGATAAGAACAGATGAATGTGGAGCATTACGAGAGAGTGGTTTAGGGGAGAGGGACAGGGGTCCATTTCTCTTCCCAAAGCTCGACGGGGTGAGGAAGGAGAGCGAGAGGGGGAACGAACTTCAGGACATAAACTGGAAATGGGGATATAGGGGGAAAGGGGTT
>NC_134796.1:47886848-47891848 GCF_046742065.1 Oratosquilla oratoria
AAAGAGATCAAGTGGAGACCTGTGTGAATCTATTTGGAGAAAATGATAACAAAGATGGAGAAAATACAAAATGAATGAATGAATTTACAAATGAATAGGTATGATAAAAAAGCGAAGGAGGAGAAGGAGTGTACAAAATGAATTTATAAAGATTCCAAACATACAAACCCGTGAGGCGACTGCAAGACCTATAAAAAATGGATTTCAGAAAGAAAACGGAGAGCAGGCTGGTGAGAAAATGTTCAAAGGAAATAACACAAAATATATGAATACTGTGGCTCTCAACAGCGTTTATATATAGACTCTGTACATGGAAAAACAAACGGCTGTTGAGGAAAAAAGTAAATACAGTAAGTCAGTTGGAGTATGAAAGCATTCCGAAGGATAGGCGAGGCAAGGAGGAAAGGAAATATTCGGGTGTTTTATTTCACTGTAATGATATGTACTACACCGCAAAAGAGAAAAATACTATAAAACACAATATTAGGCTTCGTAATCACAAATTATAAGAATACATGAGAAAAATATATGCAAGAGAGAACATGCGAAAAAAATATAGAAGTGAAATGTATTTTAGGAGAAAAAATGGTATATATTGAAACACATTATAAGAACACATAAGAAAAATATATACAAGGGAGAATATTAAAAAAAAATGAAATAAAGAAGTGAAATGTATTTTAGGAGAAGAAAGGGTATACATTGAAAAAAAAAATAGAAAGGAGAGATTTGAAGGAAAAGAAAATTCATCCTCCCTGGTGCGAGAAATATTATCAGAACGGGCGTTAGAGAGAAAAGACATGAGAAACATGAGAGGATGGGAAGGGAAATGACGTGGAAAGATAATGCAGGAGGAGAAATGAGCCGCAATGAGGAGCGAACACACAGAAAGGAAATCGGAGTCAAAAAAAAAAAAAAAAAAAAAAAAGAGTCGAAGAAAACGGGAACCAAATGTCAACAGCCTTTTCCTTGCCAAATGACATTTTTTTAAACTGCTTTAGTTGCCACTTTATTATCTTATTCACCCATTACAAAGCAAGTTTACCTTATCCCTCTCAACATGATTTATCTCCACGTAACCTCCCCGTTAACAAACAAGTTTAACTTAACCTTTTCTAACATCTCTGGTGCCAAATGTCTCTGATCTTAATTAATCTAATCTTAATTAATCTAATCAATCTAATCTAATATTAATTAATCTAATCTTAATTAATCTAATCTTAATCTTAATGTAACGATCAGACAACTTTATGGATGGGGATGACAGGTGGTGATGGATACGGAGCAGCCTAGTGTAGGCCTTATGGTCTCTTGCAGTCTCCTTCATTCTTATGTTCTTATGTTCGGCTATTCTATCCATCTACACCTGAATCCTCAGGTAATGGAGGGTTGAAAACTACAGAAAATGCTGACAGGATACCACATCAATTCCGAGGTAAATCTCGCTCCTCAACATCATCGTCCGGTCCGAAAGGTGGGGAACCTCGTCCAAGAGGTATTTTGCTGAAGTCAGAGGTATAACCTTTTCCCTATGTGTTATGATATCCAGGTTTAACCATACTTGTTCTAGTTTTAAAGAAGCTAGGTGTTTTGTGTGTGTGTGTGTGTGTGTGTGTGTGTGTGTGTGTGTGTGTGTGTGGTGTGTGGTGTGTGGTGTGTGGTGTGTGGTGTGTGGTGTGTGGTGTGTGTGTGTGTGTGTGTGTGTGTGTGTGTGTGTGTGTGTGTGTGTGTGTGTGTGTGTGTGTGTGTGTGTGTGTGTGTGTGTGTGTGTGTGTGTGTGTGCGCGCGCGCGTATTGCTCAGAACGAGGTCTAGAATTACGTGGTCATATTCAAGAACTAAAACACTTGCATACATTAAAAAAAGGTGCATACATATGACAATGTTTTGTATACTCGACGTTATAAAACTTCGTAAAACCTTGTAACTCTTTCAGGTGAAAGCCTTTCGTCTGCGTAGCAACTACGAGAAGAGCTGTTGAGGAAGGAGCTTCTGCCTCTGATCACAGAAACCCCCGATAGCTGAGGGTAGCCATCTCCTCGAACTCGTCGTTCTCCTGACCGTCCCCTCTCTGACTTATTCAGAGCTTCCTCTTCATTTAGTCTGAAGTAGAGGACGCGTATAAATGGAAGGTTTTCCTTTCACAAACTCCCTTTCAGAGACTCATTCATATTCCCGTACTCTTCTCCTCCCCCCGCCCCCGTGATCTCTCACGTCTCTTTTGTGTGACTGTCTCTCTATCTGCATACTGACAAATATACTACATACGGCACAGGGAGAACATATTGAAATTTACTGACAGAGGAAACTCAAACATGGCGATCTTTTTTCCCGAGACTTCCTGGTGAAGGGCTATTTTCAAACGAACGAACACGAAAGGATGACACTCCTATACATCCTTATTCAGGACATAATCATGATCACGTGATGCCATCCCAGCATAACCTGACCTGACCTAATGTGAACTTTGGTGAGTTCTCTCACCTCTCGCTCGGTTAGCTGTTGTATGTGGTCTCGTTTAGTGTGTCCACGACCCCAGCGTGGTCTGTCCTTTCGTTTGTTCACTTGTTTGTCCAGTCACGTGTCACAATTTTCGTTGCTGCCCTGACCTAATTAGAACTGTCCGACCTTTCATTTGGTGTTGGATGGACTGGGGGAAAAATTGGCACCATTGCAGAGTACGAGGCTTCCTGTTTAGTCCATATGTCCTACCAATGCTTTGGCTTTCTTTTGATGGGGAAGGGGATCCGTACGTTCACTCGCTGTTGTCTTTAGAAGCCAATCCTATTGAGTTCCAATAGTAATTTTTGTGTTGCAACTTTTGTTTGATTCGGTAGCACACTACTGTAGTACACAAAACACACACGCACGCACACACACACACGCATGCATACACACACACACACGCATGCATACACACACACACGCGCACACACACGCGCACACACACACGCACACGCACGCACGCACACACACACACACACACACACACACACACACACACACACACACACACACACACACACACACACACACACACACACACACACACACACACACACACACACACACACACACACACACACGACTCGATGGCGCAGTTGGTAGAGTTCCCGGCCGCCACTACGGCGGTCCGGGTTCGAATTCCGCCCAGGCCTGAAATAATTTCAGTACCGCTGCGCTTCAAGTCGTTATTCCAACTCTCGTGGGAGGGGAGTTGGGTGTGTGTGCGCGTGTAAGGTCACAGCATTACCCATAAGTTCGGTCATATATGAGCTCTGAGCTCTCTTCTAAGATGGAAATATCTGCCGATCACGAGTCCAACATGTGATCGAAGACCATGGTGAATCACACACACACACACACACACACACACACACACACACACACACACACACACACACACACACACACACACACACACACACACACACACACACACACACACACACACACACACACACACACACACACACACACACACCCACACACACAAATTAAGAAGGTAAATAATTAAAGGAAGGTGGCTTAAGTTGTGGAATATCCCCCACTAATGAGAGCCGTCAATTAGGAATCGAGGCAATGGCTGGAGCGCAGTGACCTCACCGGTAATGATGTCTCGCTGAAGACAAACACGCGCCACCAAGAAGAACGGCCCCAGTTTCTGACGCGCTCCGCTCAGACACTTGGTGTCCGCCGAGACGTCACTTCCGGTCGCTTTTTGGTTGTCCAGGACGCGCTGGGTGACGAGGGAAGTGTTATATACACAGAGGGAGAGGAGAGGTTAATCTTTTCCTTTGGGTTCTGTTGGGAAAGGGGTTTGAAGACACGAGAGCCGAGTGGTTGGGGAGAAGTGACGGTCGAAGGGTTATCTTGAAGTCCTCAAAAGTGGCAGTCTGCCGACAAGATTGACGAGATAAACACCATATGAGGACGGAGCCTTTATTTGTACGACGTTTCGCTACTTGAAAAAGCTGTAATAAGCGAAACGTCGTACAAATAAAGGCTCCGTCCTCATATGGTGTTTATCTCGTTTACCTTGAAGTATTTCTTATCTTGAAGTGTAACAGTCCTAGGTTCGATGCTCCTGTCTGGAGATTAATCTTTTCCTTTGGGTTCTGTTGGGAAGGGGTTGAAGACACGAGATCCGAGTGGTTGCGGAGAAGTGATGGTCGAAGGTGTTATCTTGAAGTATTTCTTATCTTGAAGTGTAACAGTCCTAGGTTCGATGCTCCTGTCTGGGGTCACTTCAGTGGCATAAAAACAAAAGAATGGAGGAGACTGCAAGGGACCATATGGCCATCACTTGGAAGTTCCATGTCCATTAACACCTATCATCCCTATTGATAAATCTAACATTTTAAAACAATTGATAGTTCCACCGCTCGATGCGTAGTTACAAACGGTGGTAGTCTTAATAAAAAAAAATCTTATATAAGTCTTATATAAATCCTTGGATGAGAAAGATTTATATAAGGAAAGATTTTTTTTAAGAATACCATCGTAAGAATCTTACGGTGATGTTCTTAGAAATATTTTTCCCTTATATAAATCTTTCCCTTCCAAGGATTTATATAAGATTTATATAAGGAAATATTTTTTTTAAGTATACCACCGTAAGAATCTTACGGTGATATTCTTCAAAAAAATTCTTTATATAAATCTTTACCTTCCAAGGATTTATATAAGATTTATATAAGGATTTTTTTCTAATAATACCACCGTAAGAATTTCACAGTGGTATTCTTAGAAAAACATTCTTATATAAATATTTCCCCTCCAAGGATTTATATAAGACTTATATGAGGAAAGAATTTTTTTTAAGAATACCACCGTTTAAAAGACATCCAGTCAATTAGAGTAATTTAGTAAATAAACGGGGTGAACAATAATAATGTTTTGGCAAAGGAAACACACGGTTGGAAAAATTGCCAAGTATTGTTGGATTTCTTGACTATTCCAGCTCATAGGAAGAACTAATACAATTTATTTTATCATAAA
>NC_134796.1:47896848-47899348 GCF_046742065.1 Oratosquilla oratoria
TGAATATAAGCCTCCTTATATCTTTGCTAGCCCAGTGTAAATGCATCTCCCCTTGTTTTTTCTTTTCAAAAGGCCTTGATTTAACTTTGCATTGAGTTCCGTCCGAACTTAATTCAGTTCTGAGATATATATTCCAAACATATGAATGTAATTAAACATTACCAGGATTCTGAAAAACGACTTAATACATTTCGCGTGGCTGCAGGGGAAACATTTGTAGATAAAACTCGGAAAAAGAGCTTGAATGAGAAAAGGTGATTAATATAACGTGAAGGGGGTAATAGTTACGAAGGGGGCATAAGGACAACAAGCAGAAGGGAAAACGACAGATGTTACGCGTCACGAGGCGAGGAAAAATGTCAGTAAAGGTCAAGTTCGAATAAAAAGAGAAAGGAGAGATTGTCCAGCCTACCTGTACACGGTCAATCGAGCAAGGAACGCGTACTACACAAAAAACAGGAGCATGCTGACAGGATAGATACTGGAGGGAAGGAGAAAGAGGAAGGAGAGGAGAGAGGGAGGGAGTTGGCAGTGCAGAGAGAGAGACAGAAGCTCACAATAGGGCCGGCCCCAGACCAGGCGAAGCGAACAGACAACAAGAATACAAAACGGGTTTAGGAAACTGAATTAAAAAAAAGTGGGGGATACAGATTAAAAGAATATTAATTTCCCCCCTTTCTGTCCTGATTGTTGCCGCTGCTGCACAAGCTGTTTCCTCCCTCCATGTCGTGTCCATTTCTTTCAACAATTGCTTTATGTACATTGGCATAAAGAATTTCATCTATTCTTGGATTCTACATTTGCAAACAATAACAATTTCATGACTAATGCTTTGCGTTGGCGATGAATCAAATCATAATGGTGTTGTTCCTCTAGGTCATCTACAAATACGTAAAAATTTGTAAATCTGTTCGAAATTCATTATTTTCTGGATGCAATTGCTTTGAACAAACCCCAAGAATATTTTTCTGGGGGAGGCGTAATGTGGCAACACGCCACTTCTGTAGTGTCCCCTTAACGCATATAACATCTTTGTAAATAAAATTATTAAACGTGGTCAATCTACTATAAGTGCCCGTGATAATGAAATTGTATATATGCAAATATATTAGATATAGACACTATTTACAGCAGAAGGGCCATTCCTGCATGTGACAACAATATTTACAATATACAATTTCATTACCACGAACACATATAGTAGATTGACCATGATTAATAATTCTATTTACAAAGATGTTATGCGTTAAGGGGACACTGCAGAAAATGCGTGTTGCCACATTTCCACATAGCTCCCAGTATTCTTTATTTCTTTCTTCCTTGACAAGACTTTCGCAGTTTCCCCTATTTTGCAATACCCTGGTAATTTCTCTTTTCCCACCTGAAGATGATGATATGGTTTAACGTCATAAACTCCCTCCCATCGGAAGGCTAGGACGGTGTCCCTCACAGAGGACTTTGTAGCGTTGAATCTAACAAACCATGCCCTTGGTTCAACTTCGCCGGTGGCAGGATTCGAACCGCCATCCCCTCGACCTTTGCTGCAAGTAACGACGCTCTAACCCGCTCAGCCATCGAGCTGTCCCACTTACCACAAGGATGTGCTACTCTGGTTCAACTTCGCCGGTGGCAGGATTCGAACCGCCATCCTCTCGACCTTTGCCGCAAGTGACGACGCCCTAACCCGCAACGATATGCCACTCTGCAAGGATCTATGAACAGTCAGGGCCACAATGTCCCCGATTTTCGTCCTTAACAGACACCTTCCCTCCCGGTCTTCGTACACGTCTCTCTTCAGCTTCTTTGCGAGTGCGACTCCCCTTAGATCAGCATCTCCTAAAGCTTTTGCGACCAAAGCACCCCCTGTTGTCATGTCTAAGCAGTCCAGCACCCCTATCTTGTTATTAGAAGGATAAAAGAAAGTGAAGTGTACTTCTTTGGTGATTTTTTTTCTTGATTCCTTAGAATTGAAACAAATTGACAATATTGTTTGTGGAAGAAATAGGAACACCATAGGAAAATAAAATAGAATGGAAAAAGTCAAATATGCACAACTGGGTAATCAATGATGTATATATCAATGTGATTTTTGTGTGCATCAATTCCCAGCACCTTCTATACTTGATTTCAGCACCCCCATGTTGGGAAACGCTGTCTTAGTGTAAATAGGCTTGGACATTTGCCACCCATCTTTCAGAAATTGAATATACGTATTTAGGCTTTTTTTCTTTTCTTTGGACACATGACACTCTCTCTCTCTCTCTCTCTCTCTCTCTCTCTCTCTCTCTCTCTCTCTCTCTCTCTCTCTCTCTCTCTCTCTCTCTCTCTCTCTCTCTCTCTCTCTCTCTCTCTCTCTCTCTCGCTCTCTCTCTCTCTCACCCTGCCGTTCCCTCACCGCAATTCCTCTCTCCATATCCTACTCTTGTGTTCTCGACTTTTATCCCCTCTCCTTCTCTGTTTATCAATCTGTCTACATTTGCTCCCCCCCTCTCTCTGCTGA
>NC_134796.1:47909348-47914348 GCF_046742065.1 Oratosquilla oratoria
TTTAGTTGAGTAAAAGGAAGAGAAATAATCTTCTTTGATGCATTATGTGTTTATCCTCGTAAATTGAGAGCATCTTTTCCTCCTCAGTGTTTTTAGTTGTCGAATAAGATGAGGAGACTACGCCAGGATGTGGTTAGCTGTGGCCAAATTCTTTATCTTCAACATTTTGCTTGACTGTTTGTGGCAGATAAAAGACTGTATTCATTTATTTTATATTATTTGTTTGTTATTATTTGTCTGTTTGTTTATTATTATTTGCTTTATTTTCATTTATTATTAGTTATCTGTCACTTTTTTACTATTTACCTGTTTGTTTATCATTTAACTATGCCTACGCATTTATCTTATTATTTATATTATTATAATTTTGTATTTATTTATCATTATAATTTCTTCGCATCCGACCTAGTTATGGACCAAAAGGTCTCTATCGGCATGGTCCGCCTTTGTAATCCTTTGTAATTACATATGTATACATATGTGTAGGTACACATACTCTATATAGATGTATGTATTCATGGAAGATATGTGTGAATGAATGTGCATGTATATACGAGTACATATGAATATATATGTTGATATAAATGTATATGCATGTGTTTATGTTTGACGTTGGTTATAGGTAAAAAAAATTACGTCGGTTATAGTTAAAAGATTGACGTCGGTTGTAGGTCAAAGTTTGACGTCAGTTGTGGGTAAAAGTTTGACGTCGATTATAGGTAAAAGTTTAACGTCGGTTATAAGTAAAATTTTTACGTCGGTTATAGGTAAAAAAAAAATCATTATTAGTAAATAGATAAATTTATGGATAAGGACAACAGGCAACAAGGGACATGGAGCTGCCTAGTGTATGCCTCTTGTTCTCTTGTAGTCTTCTGTATTTTTATGAGCGTATGTTATTATAAGTATATATGCATGTATGTATGTACCTATGCAAGTACATATTTATGCATGTATGTATGTATCTTTTTCAACCACAAATCACTTTTAATTCCATGCCATCGCAATCGAGACTGAGAGTCGCTCGAAGGAGGCATCCGTTGGAAATTGAAACGTGGACGAGCCGAGGATTCGAACCCAGCTAACCCGTAACAAAGTTACAGTGACGTAAACCAATACGCTATCAAGAGAGATATAAGTTGAGTACGACTTTCTTATATTTGTATGCTCGAATTACATACACCTACACGAAATATCGCGTTCAACCCATCTCCGCCATGATGTTAATTGATCACTGGGAACCATTCAGTGTGTATGTATGTATGTATGTATGTATGTATATATGTATGTATGTATGTATGTATGTATGTATGTATGTATGTATGTATGTATGTACTGCAAGTATATTACTAGGCTTAAAAGTGCGGACGTGGTAAGGACAATTCCTGGAAATACCCTGAGCTCAGGGTTATGTTATGTATGTATGTATGTATGTATGTATGTATGTATGTATGTATTTATGTATGTATGTATGTGTGTATGTACTGCAAGTATATTACTAGGATTAAAAGTGCGGACGTGGTAAGGCCAATTCCTGGAAATACCCTGAGCTCAGGGTTATGTTATGTATGTATGTATGTATGTATGTAGGTATGTATGTACTGCAAGTATATTACTAGGCTTAAAAGTGCGGACGTTGTAAGGACAATTCCTGGAAATACCCTGAGCTCAGGGTTATGTTTTGTATGTATGTATGTATGTATGTATGTATGTATGTATGTATGTATGTATATATGTACTGCAAGTATATTACTAGGCTTAAAAGTGCGGACGTGGTAAGGAAAATGCCTGGAAATACCCTGAGCTCAGGGTTATATTATGTATGTATGTATGTATGTATGTATGTATGTATGTATGTATGTATGTATGTATGTATGTATGTATGTATGTATGTATGTATGTATGTACTGCAAGTATATTACTAGGCTTAAAAGTGCGGACGTGGTAAGGACAATTCCTGGAAATACCCTGAGCTCAGGGTTATGTTTTGTATGTATGTATGTATGTATGTATGTATGTATGTATGTATGTATGTATGTACTGCAAGTATATTACTAGGCTTAAAAGTGCGGACGTGGTAAGGACAATTCCTGGAAATACCCTGAGCTCAGGGTTATGTTATGTATGTATGTATGTATGTATGTATGTATGTATGTATGTATATATGTAATTCAAGTATATTACTAGGCTTAAAAGTGCGGACGTGGTAAGGACAATTCCTGGAAATACCCTGAGCTCAGGGTTATGTTATGTATGTATGTATGTATGTATGTATGTATGTATGTATGTATGTATGTATGTATGTATGTATGTATGTATGTACTGCAAGTATATTACTAGGCTTAAAAGTGCGGACGTGGTAAGGACAATTCCTGGAAATACCCTGAGCTCAGGGTTATGTCGGTATAAAATCCGGAGAAACGGCAGGCACGAGACGATCGGGGGGTGAACAGATAAATCTCGTCCAAGTGAATGGTGAGTGAGGGTGCAATTAAGGAGGAGAAAAAAAGGAAGCGATAAATAAAGATAGACCACCAAAGAAATTAAAAACACGAAAGAGTGATCGGCGTGTGCACGAGTATTTTGGAAAGAAAAAAAGAAAGTGTGAGATTTATTTTCTCGGCGGAGTTGGTGAAACTAGAGGAAGGAGTGGACGAATATTTTTCTCTTTTACGAGAGGGAAAGAGAGAAAAGTTGGACAAGAATCTGTAGGTGCAAGAACAGCAAGGAGAGAAGAAATGTTGGAAAAGAATGAAAAAAAAAAAAACGAGCAAAATTGGCAGAGAAATAACGATTCGAAAGAGACAGCAAAACCATATTTCAAAAAGAAACTATTGATAGTTTATCATGGTGACGCAAAAAGATTGCTAGTTAACAATATTAAACAGTATCCTTATACAGAGGTCCAAAGTCTTTATATTCGCAGGTCGCTAAAAAAAATAATATTAGTTTTATGTGTTTACTGAGCTCAAGAATTTGATTTGGTAAAACAAATTTATTAAATTCGAAGGAAATGATTTAGACAAAAATCGGGTTATGTGCAATTCTTTGATCACCCCGACTGCTTTACAAATAATACAATATGACATAGAATGTAAACCAAAACTCCATTTGTTCATAATATAGTTATATAAAATTCATCCTTAATAAGCAAATAGAAATTTCTCTCATATCAAATGAAACCTTAAAGTCTGATATAACCAACCATATCAATAGAAAGGATAATTTTCTTGTTCATTGAAAACAAGAATTCATACTTGAGGAGAAATTTATTGGGATCGAATTAAAATGCTTAATTCGTTCGAGCTTAGATTTGATATACTTCATCCTTAGATTTGATATACTTTATCCTTAGATATATTTCCTAGAAGATATTGGAAAAAAATACTGCAGTTCAACTTGTCTTTCCAGGAAACCAGTAACCTTTTGTCTAAAAGTCATCATTTTTCTTAGAAAGAACCTTTCGACAGAAACTGACTTGATGAAAATAAACGAATATATATATATATATATATATATATATATATATATATATTGAAAATCAGAAAATATCATTACTGCTCTTGCTAGATTTGTCTAAGGCATTTGGCAGTGTATGCCACAACATTTTTATGGGTAAATACAAAAAGTTGAACATAGATACATTTTGGTTTAAGATTGATCTCAGTGACCGTATTCAATCCATAAAGATTGACTCAATTGTCTCGTCGTCAAAGGAGATCAAATAAGGAGTACCCCAAGGATCAATTTTAGGACCAATATTATTTTTTATTTATATAGATGATATATCGATGCTTTCAAAAGAATTTTTCATGGTTCCAGTATGCACATGACAGACAGGTAGTTTTGACAGGGAAATTTTAGGAACTAAACGACTTGATAAAGCGTGGCTAAAACACGATACAACAACCTAAGAAATACATACATACGTATACCAAGTCTTTTCCCTCTTACAAGGGAGGTAGCCAAAAAACAAAGGCATAAAAACCATTCCCGCCCATTCCATCCCCAATACACTCTGCATCTCGTCCACTGCCCTGGGTCAGAAGCAGTGTCGCAAGACACAGCACATCCACAGCAAGGCCGCTTCATTAAATCGGTGACCCCTCCCCTCTCCGTCCCCTCATGCAGAAAGGGAGAAGACGGGGAGAAATCCCTTCGGGCTGCGTCAATTTTTTCTCACACATACTACCTCACCCCCATCCCCCACCCATTCCACCTCATGCATCACATCATCATCCATATACAACCATTCTCCATTCACCCCTGTCTTCTGTCCTCTCCCGTCCTTCCTCAACAGACATTCCCCTCTTCCCCAAAGCCCCTTTTACCCCATCCATCCATCTCATCCTAGGTCGCCCCCTCATGTTGACTCCCTCCACATCTGCCTTTCATACCTCTTTTACTAGTCTTTTATAACTCATTCTTTCCCTGTGTCCAAACCATCTTAATGAATATTCATCGTTTCACGTCTACTTGTAACTTGATTTCCATTAGGTGTAAAATTATATTTTGGAGAGACTGCTATTATGCCGTCCCAGTTCGTAAAGAATTTGTGTATATTGATTAATACTTGTTGTTTGACATCCCTATTAACAACATATCTCGTTAAGTTAATGGCATCTTCATTGCCTTAAATTGCATAAAAGATAGGATTGACAGGATATCAATATTGATTATTGTCCAAGCTTTAACATTAGATATGATAAATTATTGTTCTCGCGTGTGGCGTATGATAAAAAATGAATAAATAAAATAAATAACTTGACCGAGCCCAAAGGCTACAAGATTTTGCAGCAAAGGTAGCTCAGAGAAAAGCCAGAAAATATGACCACGTAACACCAATTCTTAAAGATGTTGGGTGGTTAAATGTTGTGAAGAAAATTATATTTGATATATGCGTATTTAGATACAAGATTTATGATTATATGCTGCTTGACTGGTTCTTGTCTTTTTCAACTCTTCAAGAAGTGAACTCCCGAAGCAGATCTACACGATTA
>NC_134796.1:47926848-47934348 GCF_046742065.1 Oratosquilla oratoria
AAGCATTTTAGTGTGAAAACCAAACAATCACCCGGGGAGGGACCTAAGTTCTCACATTTTCACATCGGTTGCTGGTCCCTCAACCACAGCCCGCCTCACACCTCGAAATCACCGACGAGAATGTTGGTGTAATGAGCGTCACCTCCCTAGTAATGGCCACGTGAACAAACGCATAGCGATACGCGCAGAAATGGTTCCCTACACAAATACAGTATACAAGATCCCAATGGAATAAACATGTGATGCATTTATTCAATAATTACAATACATTAAATAGATACAAATAACTTTAATCAATACAAAATAACCGTACAAATGCACAAGTCATCCTAAATGGTTCATACAAACAACTTGAACCAATATCATCGTATAGTGATGATACAATCATTGTCATTATTGTCATTATTGTCGTCGTTGTCGTCGTCGTCGTCGTTGTCGTCATCATCATCATTATCACTATCATCATTATTATTATTATTACTATTATTTTCTTTCTTTTTTAGATGGAACAGACTTTACATTAAAATCAAATTATTCTTTGTGTCCGGAATTTGGTCGTGGGTATGTCACTTCAGTGCCCGAGATATCCCAGCGGACAAATTCACTCAAAGGATAGATTATGAACATAAGAATAAGGAAAATTGTAAGAGGCCATAAGGCTTACACTTTGCAGTTCCATTCCCATAACCCCCTATCATACCTATCCATTAAGTTATCCAATCTTCTCTTAAAAATAGATATTTCAAAGCTCACTACGTGATTACTAAGTTTATTCCATTCGCTAATCACTGTCGGTAAACCGGTTCTAGCCTATTCCTTCTTAAACCTCCCTCTCTCTCTCTCTCTCTCTCTCTCTCTTTCTCTCTCTCTCTCTCTCTCTCTCTCTCTCTCTCTCTCAATAGAATGTGTATGTGTATAAATATATATATATATATATATATATATATATATATATATATATGTATATATATATATATATATATATATATATATGAATATATATATATATATGTATATATATATATACGTATATATATATATATGTATGTATATATATATATATATATATATATATATATGTATATATATATATATATATATATATATATATATATATATATATATATATATATATGTTCAATTTACATCTATTGCCAAGGGTCCTGCCTTGCTGTTAATAACCTTGCCTGAATCACCCTTGTTATAATGTAGTATTTATAAATTATATAAACCACGGGCTAGACCCTATTGTCTCAAAATTTGCTGATGATACAACACTGCGGATTGCCAAATGGTCGCTTAAACCAATTAGGTATTCGAGAAGATTTAGATAAACTACATCTATGGTCTGAAACGTTGCTTGTGAAATTTAACACAAATAAATGTGCACATAGGTAAAAGAAAAACAATAAGTACGATTACAAGTTATCTGGAAATTCCTTAACAAAAGTGGATAGTGAAAAGGATTTCGGCGTAATTATCAGTAATGACGTCAAATCGTCTAAGAAGTATATTTCTGCCTCAGAAAAAGCAAACGAGATTCTTGGATTGATTGCGCGATCTTTTGATTTCAAAAGTCCATCTGTCATTAACAAACTACATAAAGCGTTAGTTCGTCCACATTCGGAACATACTGCATCCGTATGGTCACCGAATCAAGTTAAAGAAATTGACAGATTGGAAAAAGTACAACGGCGGGTCACAAACTTATTTCAAATATTAGAAATAAATCATACGAAAATCGACTTAAACATATCAATCTACTTTCCCTAAAAAAGCGTAGACTCGGTGGTGATTTCATGCAGGTCTTTAAAATTCTAAAGGGAATTGAAAACATCAAGTGACGAGATTTTCACACTGATTGCAAATCAGACAAGAAATAATGGTCTCAAACTGTCTGGAAATAGATTTAATTTGTAATTGGGTAGGAACAACTTCGCCAGTCGTGTCGTTAATGAATGGAATAAACTTCCTGCAGAGGCAGTAAATTGTAGTACAGTTCGAAGTTTTAAGATTCATTTAGATAAAAACCTAAGCAATATGCTGCAACGCCTACCATTTGTAAATTCTATTTTATTTATTATTAATCTATCTATTTTTCATTATCTATTATAGGTGGTTATTTTTTTGTTTGATATTCATCTTTATTAATTTATTCTATTAATCTATTTTTTTCAACATCTGACCTAGTTATGGACCAAAAGGTCTCCTGTCGGCATGCTCCGCCTTTGTAATACTTTGTAGCCAACACCAACAACCGTATAAAACAAAATTACGATCTGTTGTGGCAAGTTTGGTATTAATCTCGCTGCGTTACTTCGAAGACACAGGTTAAATCCTTACAGTGATTGTCACCTCCCTGGCTATAAACACACTAAACAAGGGTGACGGCTCCGGCCGTAGCACAGTGCCTCCTTGTGTAAGCTTTGTATTTTACACTGAATGGTTTGCACTGTACGTGCACTGTTCTCTCGCCAGCAATTCTAATTGGTACAGCACCAGGTATAAATGCTGGCAATTGTACATTAACCCTCTCCCCCCCAAAAAAAAAAAAACAACTCTTACTATTAAAAGTATTCTGGTATTCGTACCTCCTGAGGGTCGATTGATGACTGTCACTGGCCCCAGCTGTCCGAACACACATGAACCGGTTCGTAGGGTCCGGCGACTTTAAGATACCTTTTCCTGGAATACATCATTTAAATACAAGAAAAAAATGGGTGAAATGGAAATATTGCTTGAAATCATTTAAAATTCTGCGAGCAGTATTTTCTGCTCGAAAAACTTTCGGACAAAGTTTTGATTTTTAACTTTTTCGCTATGATAGTCATTGGGAATATTTATCAGGCTTTCATAGCTAACGTCCTGTCGCTTCCCATACCTTATTTTATGTATTTCTTTCACCAATCCAATTGTTGTATTAATACAGAAACGCTCCTCCCCTTTCTTCTTGCCCTGCACCGTGATTGGCTAACGAGTCTGCAACCAATCAGAAAGCAATACGTCAGAACCATAGACAAAACCGCACCAATCCAATTGTTGTATTAATACAGACACGCTCCTCCCCTTTCTTCTTGCCCTGCACCGTGATTGGCTAACGAGTCTGCAACCAATCAGAAAGCAATACGTCAGAACCATAGACAAAACCGGTTTAACTTTACCACAATGAACGAAGCATATAAACACCCGCATACACATATAACCTCTTTAAGTACGTGAACAGATAGGAAAAATGAAGACGAAAGTATCTTTAATGGCATGGACAGTTTTTTCTTGTTGACTCGAAAAAAATCTTTAAACAGTCATCTGTTATCAAGAATAAAACTTCGCTAACAAGCACGATGGAGATCTTGAAAAATGTATAACTTTAACAGATTCGTCTGCTAAAGGAGAAAAGGGCCTTGTTAGTGATCTAATAGAAGCAGGCAAGAAAGTTTGATGTGTAATGAGTATATGAGGAACGGAGAAAGATAGACTTACGTGAACCTTGGAAAGAATGATCTATTCTATCTACTTAAGTAGATGCACAAACAGCTTAGAATATACTCCGAAACATTAACTTATGTAAGTAATTCATACATGAAAAAATAGGTTTAGATCAATACAAGAAAGAATACACACAGATATATATGTGAACATGTACTCGCGTAAGCACACGTACACAATACACACGCGCGTGCGAGCACACACACACACACACACACACACACACACACACACACACACACACACACACACACACACACACACACACACACACACACACACACACACACACACACATGTAGATACGCACGCACGCAAGCACACACACACGCACGCACACCACACCACATACACAAAAACACATTCAAACACACAAACACACACCGGCACACACACGCACACACACATACGAGCTCTGAGCTCTCTTCTGGGAAAGAAATAACTGTCGATCAGGAGTCCAACACGTGATCCAAGACCATAGTGAAGTATGCACACGCATACGTACACACATACACAGACACAAACACACACACAAATACACACGCGCTTAAGCACACACAGACAGACAGACAGACAGACAGACAGACACACACACACACACACACACACACACACACACACACACACACACACACACACACACACACACACACACACAGTTGCTTGGGCTATTTGATACACAGTCAGACTCACAAACACATTTATAATTCTGCTAATGCCCGCGAGGAAGCAACAACTCAAGAAAAATAATGGACAAAATAAGTATTTTCCAAATATAGTGTTCGTTTTAATGCTGCTCCATATAAATATCTTTTTATCATTTTCTTTTGATATAATAGCGCCTTTGTGGATGATTGTCCTGGCTTTCGGTAAAAGGATTCAGTTTAAAACGGGATCTCAAAGGAGTTAAAAAGAAAAGATTTGAAATAAGATTCGCCTACATGTTCAAAGGAAAGCATAAGAATGTTTGCGTATAGTGAGATGAGGTTACTTTGTACTTTAGGTGAATCGTTCGTACGTATGTGTATGCATTTATGCATTTATGCACCTATGCATTTATTTATGTATCTTATTTGTTATTTTTACATTATTATAGTTTTAATTTATTATTATGATTTTTTTTTTTTTTTTTTTTTTTTTTTTGCATCCCACCTAGATATTGATCAAAAGTTATCCTGTCGGCATGCTCCGCCTTTTTAATCCTTTGTTTTGTCTATTCTGAGACTGCCAGTAACAGACTCACTCGTTTTTCTGTTGAAGGATGATATAATGTATAAATATAAACAAAGAATTAGAGAAAAAATGAAGACTCGTTGTATTGAATGTTATAAATATAAGCGACTGAAAATACGAGGTTCCGGCAATTAATGGTAAAAAAAAAAGGTAGGCCGAGTGATATTGATTATTTTCTATCATTAAAAGAAATGGAAAAAGGTCAGAAAAATCGAAATATCTGGAAAAAAAAAATCTGGCAACTCTACTTCCACAGAAGCCCAGTATACGATCTTAGCTTCCTACACGCACTAATTCTTAACGTACGAAAGTATAGAATATCCATCAAACTTAAACATCATAGTATCTAAAAAAGGCGCTTTCTTTCGTCACTTTCCCCTCGAGGAGTTACCATGGGAATGAATAAAATCATCTGACGGCAATTCAGGTAAGTGTCATCAACACACACGAGAAAGTGACTTTACAAAGTTTCAACGTTCATCAAACCTTACAAAGCTTTTATTATCATCATTATGTTCCTCAGGTTCGTAAATTTCATTTCTGAAAACTCTGTTATTAGTATATTCTGTTTCATGGTATTTGAGAAATGGGATGTGTGACAATAATGAATTCACTGGGGTAAGGCAGAGAGCGGATATGACAAAGGAACTGTGTAATTAGGTATGCATGTGTACGCATCCATTGTGTGCATGTGTACAAGCAGGTATATGTGCATTACACGTGTGCATATGCACGTGTGTGCATGTGCGTGTATGTGTGTGTAGAAATATGCATATATTGTGTGCATGTGTATAATATATATATATATATATATATATATTTTTTAGAAGCTCTGCCATGGGATTCGAACCCTGGCCCGTGTGTCGATAATCACGGGTCAGGGTTCAAATCCCATAGCAGAGCTTCTAAAAATGTTCAATCTGTCTTTAACATACACAACATATATATATATACATATATATATATATATATACATATATATATATATATATGAACTGTATATATATATATATACATATATATACATACATAGCTAAGCACTGTGGTTTTCCTTTACACTAAATTTACAAAGTTTCCTGTGATCTTGGAAATCATTAACCTTAAATCTATATTGAAAGTAAACTGAATCCACCCCTCCTCATCTATAATAAGGACACACTGTCAATATTCTGATATTCTGCTCTATTGATTTATATAGACTATACATCATTACGTACGGCATGCGATTATTCTAGTGTTATACTAGTTACTTGTAAGATTTAACTTTTTTGGGACTATGGGAGTTACCCTACCTCGGGTAGTTTAGATCTATATAAAAATCAAATTGTGTAATTTGATAAGTGTACTTTAATGGCAATTAAACAAATCTAGCTTGTATATAAGGACATTTTACGATATAAATGTAAAACATGCTTGACAAATATATATGAAAAGAATGAATCACATGTGAAAATGTCTTAATATACTAGGGATAACTAAAAAAAATAACAATGAGTGGCTTATTTCCATTAAAGTTCCTTTGGATAAAAGATACACATACAAAAATGTTTTAATTATTAAATAATTGTACTGCATGTAGTAATTTGGCACAGAAGGGACTAAATTTAATGACAACACAGTTTACTGAAACAATAATACCAAGTATAGATATGATTGCTACTACTGCTAGACAAATACATACATACATATACTAAAGGCTTTTTCCCCCTTGCACAAAAGGTAGCCAAAAAAACAAAGGCATTGAAACCACTCCCATCCATTCCATCCCCTACATACTCCACTCCCCTCTACCCTCTTCCCTCCCTCTTATCTTGGCACCTCCTGGATGACGGGTCATCCCTGCACCTCGTCCACTGCTTGACAAATAGGTATCTAAAATAAAATTCGTACAAGATACTTTGAATGCCATATGGTTTTGTATGTTTTGTATTGAAACATCCCTGCAGATTGTTCCATACACATAAAGCTGTGAACTTGAAAGAATTCTTTGCCTAACACAGACGTAAACTGAGGTAATACAACGAAGCCACTGATATGAGTATTGTGGGGGAGGATAGAGATGACGCACACAATATCATGCATCAGGTATTTTGGTGCCTGACCATGTACAATTTCGTGCAAAACGTCTGTGTTGATTGTTCGAAGAAAATGATCAAGGCTTTTACAAAATAGGTAAAGTTTATTTGAGGTATATGATGAAATATTCTTTGCGAAGCACCTACCGAACGTTTGCTACATAAATGTTTGTTTTACAAACTTTTAACAAACGTGTGTATTAATTATTCTAGGAAAAGGTTTAAGGTTTTTGCAAAGTAGTTTAAAGTTTGTTTGAAGAATATGATGAAACAGTGTTTTTCTTTAGGATATTTCAAATATATATTCACTAAGATCATACATAAATATCGCTGTCTATATTGTTTTAGTCATTTTATTTATACTTGAGACAAAATAATACTTTTTCTTTCAAAGTTTGTCAAAAGTTTGTTTAAAGTTTGTATTACATAATTTACTTAGCATCGCATAGCGAAAGAATCTTTTAATCAAAATGAATTTCTTTTGTCACAGTATTCGATTTTACATTGATAAATTTCCAATATTGCAATTATTAAACAAACCTACTTTTCCAACACCTTCAACAAACGTTTGTTAAAAGTACACAACCATTGATTTCTTTGGGGGGATGGAATATACGATCATTCCTTCCAGCGCCTTAAGTCTCTTCTTCCAGTCTTCCTAGACTCTCGGACCAATAACGATACCGAATGCCTGTGTGTAGTACTC
>NC_134796.1:47936848-47956848 GCF_046742065.1 Oratosquilla oratoria
CTTCTTCCTTCTCCTCCCCATCTTTTCACGTATCCATACCTACACCATCCTAATCAACGTCCTTGTCCTTTCCCTCCTCCTCCTCCTCCTCCTCCTCCTCTTTCTCCTCCTCCTTCTCCTCTTCTTCCTTCTCCTCCTCCCCCTCTTTTCACGTATCCATACCTACACCATCCTAATCATCGTCCTTGTCCTTTCCCTCCTCCTCCTCTTCTTCCTCCTCCTCCTCTTTCTCCTCCTCCTTCTCCTCTTCTTCCTTCTCCTCCCCATCTTTTCACGTATCCATACCTACACCATCCTAATCAACGTCCTTGTCCTTTCCCTCCTCCTCCTCTTCCTCCTCCTCCTCCTATTTCTCCTCCTCCTCCTCCTCTTCTTCCTTCCTCTCCTCCCCATCTTTTCACGTATCCATACCTACACCATCCTAATCAACGTCCTTGTCCTTTCCCTCCTCCTCCTCCTCCTCCTCCTCCTTCTCCTCTTCTTCCTTCTCCTCCTCCCCCTCTTTTCACGTATCCATACCTACACCATCCTAATCATCGTCCTTGTCCTTTCCCTCCTCCTCCTCTTCCTCCTCTTCCTCCTCCTCCTCCTCCTTTTTCCTTCCCACTTCCTCCTGCACGTCCTGTCACTACAGTCATTCGCCATTCCCACCAACACCACTAGCATTGCCACCACCACCACCACCTTTATCGTGACCACCACCGCCATCAAATCCTCTTCCTCGAACCCTCCATATATGTCATTTGTGAAGCAAACTCCTCCTTGTCTTCATATCTTATTCTGACACATTTCCTCTTCTTTCTCTTTATCCTTGTTCTCCTCCTACTTCTCTTCTTCCTCCTCCACTTCCCCCTCTTCTTCTTCATCCTCTCATACTCTTCCACATTTCCTCTTCCTTCTCTTTATCCTTGTTCTCCTCCTACTTCTCTTCTTCCTCCTCCACTTCCTCCTTCTCCTGCTTTCCCCTCCTCTTTCTCTTTCTTTTCTTAATTTTCTCTTTCATATTCCCTTCTATTTCTCCTCTTCTTCTTTCTCCTTTCCCTCCTTCTCCATCCCCTCTTTCTCTTCCACTTCCTCGTCCTCTTCCATCTCATCATCCTTGTCTTACTCTTCCTCCTCTTCCTTCCTCTGCTTCTCTTGTTTTCTTTATTCTCTCCTCTATCTACCTCCCTGTTTCTCCTCCCCTCTTTCTCCTCTTTCTCCTTCTCCTTTCCCTCTTGTTCTTCTACTGTTTCCTTTTTAACCTTTTCCTTTTCCTCCTCCTACTCTTCCCTCTCTACCTTTCTCTCTTTTTCTTGTTTTTTTTTAGTTCTCTCTTCCATGCCCCTCCCTATTTCTCCTCCTCCTTCTCTTTCTCCTTCTCCTTTCCCCCACCCTCTTCCATTTCCTCCTCCCCCTCATCTTTAACCTTTCCTCCTCCTCCTCCTTTCCCCGTTTCTCTTGCTTTTCTTCGTTCTCTCTTTCACATTTCTCCCAATTTCTCCTTCTCCTTCTCCTTTCCCCCACCCTCTTCCATTTCCTCCTTCTCCTCACCTTTAACCTTTCCTCCTCCTCCTTTCCCCGTTTCTCTTGCTTTTCTTCGTTCTCTCTTTCACATTTCTCCCTATTTCTCCTTCTCCTTTTCCTCACCCTCTTCCATTTCCTCCTTTTCCTCACCTTTAACCTTTCCTCCTCCTCCTTTCCCCGTTTCAGTTGCTTTTCTTCGTTCTCTCTTTCACATTTCTCCCAATTTCACCTTCTCCTTCACCTTCACCTTCTCCTTCTCCTTCTCCTTCTCCTTCTCCTTCTCCTTTTCCTTCTCCTTTTCCTTCTCCTTTTCCTTCTCCTTTTCCTTCTCCTTTTCCTTCTCCTTTTCCTTCTCCTTTTCCTTCTCCTTTTCCTTCTCCTTTTCCTTCTCCTTTTCCTCACCCCATGGTACCTGCCCATCCATGCAAGCAATTCATCTCCGTTCTCTCTTCACTAGACCTACATTCTAATCCTTGTGGGTCCGTTTCCGTTTCTCCTCTCTCGCTCTCTCCGCTCCTGACAGACCCTTTCTATCGGTCAAACTTCTTTCCAAAGAAGTCCTGGCCTCTCCACACCCGAATTCCTTGTCCCACAAATCCTGCTCGGGCACATTTGGACACAAAAAATCTCTATACACAGGGTCAGCTATCGATACCCTTTTCTTCAACTTGAAAAACATCAAGGAAGAGAAATTTGTATTTCTTCGAAATAAACAACCGCCTTTCCATCAAGTGTATCATTGAGACTAAGATATGTTTGAAACATACTGTATCTAAAGATTTGTTATGATGTAATAAAACCACTTGGAAAATAAAATGAAAGGTGACCGAACGTTTTCGTCTATTTAAGACATTTTGTGATTTATTCGCATATGTTATGATATTCATTGTCTCCGAAATGCGACATTTTAAATCGTGACCAACTTAAATCATTGCTGAAGAACAGTGAGTATTATCCAAGAAATTTGTTCTTAACAGCGATCGAAGAGCCAAGAATCTCGTCTCATATTGAGAATGAACTGAGAAAACTGAGAATGATATATATACATATATATATATATATATATATATATATATACATATATATATATATATATACATATATGGAAATAAACTCTACTAGTGGGATTCGAACCCTCACTTAAGCGGATTGCTTTTTATAAGACGAAGATTGTACCATCACGCCACTGTGACCCTTCAAAAACGGAACGACTTACTTCACGGACTAATCGTTCCGTTTTTGTAGGGTCACGGTGGCGCGATGGTACGGCCTTCGTCTTACAAAAATCAAGCCGCTCAGGCGAGGGTTCGAATCCCAGTAGGAGAGTTTATTTCCAAATGACATAATGACACAATATATATATATATATATATATATATATATATATACACAGATAGAGAGAGAGAATTATTAGGTGATGCAGAGAGAATTAGTGTGAAGAAAGGTTAGAAAAATTAAAAAGGGAAAGAAATAGTTATATAAGTGAAGGACATTTTCTATATCACCGGTTTATAGTAGTAGGGGGAGGTGAACTCTCGTCGGTTGTCGTCCCTCCTTGTGTGAGAAGATGGAAAAAGTTCAATTGATTGTATCGTCATGGCAAAGAAGCTGCACAGCTCAGTCGAAATTATATCATGTTCTTTTCGAATGTGTGGCTAAGAATGAGATTCTTCAATATAGAGTTAAGTTTCCTTTCATAAAGGGTCTGTTAAACTAGCCTTTGTTTGGGGCAGCGTGTCCTTGACAAATAATTCACTATCTGGATAAAGGAACTTATATTTTGGTCACCGATACGGTGCGAGTCACTTTTCGAAAAAAAAGAAAAAAAAATCTGTGATGTTTGGGCAATATTTCTTCACCGCCCCTTATCGACCCGTATGTCACTTGCAAGCGAGAGTCGTTATTTAACGGACGCCATCCAGTCTTTGGCACCAAAGTCGTTTTTACGTGAGTCCATGTTTGCCTCTTGCATCCCTCTCCTTTACTTCCTCACTCCTATGGCATCTTATCTCCTTATTTTTATTATGCCTCAATATGTCGTTTACCTAAGTCTGATAATCAATTAACTTCTGCTAAATGAGTATCAAAAGGAAGATGGTTCATTGGAATACCAGAAAAATATCTAGGTATTTTGGTAACAACATCTGATAATATCGTCAGTCTCCATATTAAGAATCAGGCAAAACTAATGATTATATTTTACCTTCATGATAAAAGTTAATATCTACGCTGTCGACATAATATTGGCACAACATTTGCTAATACAGAATTCGTCGAACTCTTTACTACCAATTCCTGCAAAAAAATTCTGTTTTACAAGCACATACAGCGAATTATAAAAAAAATCGTATCACAGTTAAGTAAAAAACCCGTCGTTTAATCTGTGAGAGTT
The DNA here is from genome assembly GCF_046742065.1 of Oratosquilla oratoria. Taxonomy (NCBI): domain Eukaryota; kingdom Metazoa; phylum Arthropoda; class Malacostraca; order Stomatopoda; family Squillidae; genus Oratosquilla; species Oratosquilla oratoria. The sequence goes on from NC_134796.1 coordinate 47,940,747, forward strand.
TACATTTATTTCTACCGAATTGAGAACATTCCCTCCAACACTAGTCCCCCCCCGTCTCCACTGTCCGAGACCTATGGTCTCATTTGCTCTTACTCTTGAAACGGAGAATGTGATTATATATCGTTTCTGATGCCTCGCAAAGGCTTTTGGTCCTTGCTGGCTCGTCCCAATTAGTACAGTTGCCGTGGCTGATGACCTGTGCAGACTCGATAACTGGCGACAAGCACAGATCGCCTCAGCGTTCGGTCTGAACTCTACGCTGAAATCCTGAAATTATTTCAACAGCTACCCTACATACGCGCACACACACACATAAACACACACACACACACACACACACACACACACACACACACACACACACACACACACACACACACACACACACACACACACACACACACACACACACACACACACACACACACACACACGACTCGGTAGCGCGGTTGGTAGAGTCCCCGACTTTCACTACGGCGGTCCGGGTTCGAATCCTGCCCAGGGCTGCAATGACTTCAGTATCGCTGCGCTTTGAATCGTTACTCCAACTCTCGTGGGCGGGGAGCTGAGTGTGTGTGATCGTGTAAGGTCCTAGCATTACCCATAGATCGGTCATTCGAGCTCTGAGCTCTCTTCCGAGAGGGAAATACCTGTCGATCACGAGTCCAACACGTGTTCCAAAGACCAAGGTGAATCACACACACACACACACACACACACACACACACACACACACACACACACACACACACACACACACACACACACACACACACACAGTGTCATCCCATCCATTGTGCACATAATCAACTCTATGTAAACTTGTACCGTGTATATACTCTAAGTTTTATATTTTTAATCAGCTTTTGTAATGTATTATTGTCAGTGTACTACTGCAATCGAAATAAACCTTTTATTATTTATCTATTATTATTATTACACACACACACACACACACACACACACACACACACACACACACACACACACACACACACACACACACACACACACACACACACACACACACACGTGGCGGATTGGTAAGGCACTGGCCTCACAAGCCGGAGAACCGGGGTTCGATTCCCCGGCCGGGCGGAGACAAGTTGGGTTTGTCTCCTTTCACGTGTAGCCCCTGTTCACCTAGCAGCGAGTAGGTACGGGACGTTAGTCAAGGAGTTGTGACCTTGCATTCCCGGTGTGTGGAGTGTGAGTGGTCTCAGACCTACCCAGAGATCTGCTAATAATGAGCTCTGAGCTCACTGCTCACCGTAGGGTGGTGTCTGGCTGTCTCGAAAAGAGGCTGCAGCAGATCCGAGGTGAATACACACACACACACACACACACGCACACGCACATACACATAGGCTCCAGTGGACAAGTACATGTCCATTGACCTCGGATTCAATTTTTTTTTTTTTTTTTTTTTTTAATACTAACAGAAGCTCCGCGAATTACCGATTCCGGTCTCGGCCTCCGATGACCCCGATGCCGCCACCACGGTCTCAGCTTGAGGGTTATCGTTCTTCTTCTTCTTCTTGCTCTTCTTCTTCTTCATCGAAATCCGATTCGCTTCCATCGAGCGTCCTTCCCTTACCCTCAGGTTCATCCCAGTTTCACGTAACATTTTCTCTCTTTCTCTCTCTCTCTCTCTCTTTCTTCCTCTCTTTTTATATACGGTGTATATATATATATATATATATATATATATATACATATATATACATATATATATATATACATATATATACATATATATATATATACAATAAAAACACTAGGAATGTGTGTTCATAAATGCGTAAGTAACCACTAGGAAAAGTAAACCAACAAAGCAGAGCGCTTTCGTATAATTACATCTTCAGTGCTGAAGATATAATTATACGAAAGCGCTCTACTTCGTTAGTTTACTTTTCGTCGTGGTTACTTACGCATACAAACATACATATATATTTATGTATTATATATATATATATATATATATATATATATATATATATATGTTGTAGCCAAAGTTTGCTTCTGATATTGCTCTTTGACTAGTGATATGTATCTCCAAATTAATAGAAATGCCTGGCACTATTAAAAAAAAAAAAAAAATCTCGGGAGAGTCTCGAACTTCACCTGTCAATTAACTCCCTTTCATTCATCAATTCTTCCTCTATTTTTTAACATAATTCTTTTACAGCGGACCTGCTGTTAGCACCGTCCCTCTTTCCATCCACCACTCCCGAAGTCGTTTCTTGTGCCATCGACGACGCGTAAGTCACTTACGGCGGACCGGTCACTCTCCTGTCCAGGACTTCTTCAGGTCCGGAAGTCCCGGCCCGGTTTCGTCTTGTGTTACGGAGCTTCAAGCTCAAATTTTATGTCATCACTTGTCTTCCCGGACTTAAGAAGCCTCTCTGGACAAAGAAGACCTCTCGGGATCTACCATGCAAGATGGGCTGACGACATCAACCCCGGTGATGGATGACCTCGTTCTGCATGTGGAGGTTTCAAAGGATTACAAAGGATTACAAAGGCGGAGCATGCCGACAGGAGACCTTTTGGTCCATATCTAGGTCGAATGCGAAAAAAACTATAATAATGTACATATAAGATAAAATACATAAATAAATGCATTGGTATAGTTAAATAATAAACAAACAGGTAAATAGTAAACAATAATAGACATATAACTAATAATAAATAAAAATCAAACAGACAAATGATAACAAAACAAAAACAAATAATATAAAATAAATGATACTCATTTCAGCATCTTGCTTAGGTGTTTATCTAAATGATTCTTAAACGTTTCTGAAGAGACCAACATTACGTTCTGCAAGTTTCTGGTTTATCGACTAACGAAAAAGTGGATGGATGGTTCTTCGGGTGTGGAGGATTCTCTCCAACTTTTTCACTCCACTTAGTGTTTCTCCTCACACTCAGGTACCTAAGTGGCGTAATATAAGGTCGCGCGGCACCTTGGGGATTCGGGTCTTGGAAGACAAATGTTGTATTATGACTTTTCTAAAGACTGTCTTCCTCTCTTTCTCCCTCCTTTCTTCCTTCACTTCCCTTTCCTTCTCTTCCCTCCCTCCTTCCCCTTCCCTTTCCTTTCCTTTCCTTCCATTCCCTCCCTCCTTCCCTTCCCCTCCCCTCCCTTCCTCCCTCCTTCCCTTCCCTCCCTCACTGCTTTCCTCCCTCTCTATTTCCCCCCTCCCTCAATCCCGCCCTCCCTCCCCCCTCCCTCCTTTCCTTTCTTCCCTCACCACTTTCCTCTATCTCTATTTCCCGCCCCCCCCTCACAGAATTTATCTATTTATTTATTTATGTATTTGTTGATTAGCTTTTTATTTATTTATCTATTTATCTATTCATTGATTTACTTATTTTATCTATTTATTTAGTTTTATTTATTCATTTAATTATATATTTTATTTTTATTTGTCTATTTATTTATCTATTTAATTATTTAATTGTTTATTTATTTATTCATTTATTCATTTACTTTTTGCCGGGCGTAATCAAATCGAAGAGGGAGATGACCAAGACATCCCAAACATCTTCCACAGGGTGACGCCCCTCGAGCATTCAAAATCGAGGTACTCACTCACTTCGTACTACAACTCCTCCTTTCATAGCAAAGAAGAAGAGGGAAGAAGAAGGAGATGAAGAGGAGAGGAGAAGGAGATGAAGAGGAGAGAAGAAGGAGATGAAGAGGACAGGAGAAGAAGGAGATGAAGAGGAGAGGAGAAAAAGGAGATGAAGAGGAGAGGAGAAAAAGGAGATGAAGAGGAGAGGAGAAAAAGGAGATGAAGAGGAGAGGAGAAAAAGGAGATGAAGAGGAGAGGAGAAAAAGGAGATGAAGAGGAGAGGAGAAAAAGGAGATTAAGAGGAGAAGGAGATGAAGAGGAGATGAAGAAGGAGAGGAGAAGGAGATGAAGAGGAGATGAAGAAGGAGAGGAGATGAAGAAGAAGGAGATGAAGAAGAAGAAGTAGAAGTAGAAGAAGTATAAGAAGAAGAAGAAGAGGAGATGAAGAAGTAGAAGAAGTAGAAGAAGAAGAAGAAGAAGAAGAAGAAGAAGAAGAAGAAGAAGAAGAAGAAGAAGAAGAAGAAAATTATGTGTGTGTGTGTGTGTTTGTGTGTGTGTGTGTGTGTGTGTGTGTGTGTGTGTGTTGGTGTGTGTGTGTGTTTGTGTGTGTATGTGTGTTTATGTGTGTCTGTGTGTGTGTGAACATGCTTATATGCGTGTCTTATAAGCGTAAGAACCAAAACTCGGAACGGTGCGAAAACGTGCATAATGGAAACAGTAAAACATAAAATCGCGCCATAAAGCAAGGAGACGAGACGCCCCTGATCAGACAATACCGCGTTGGCGCGGGCGCAGAAGCGCAGCGGCGAATACCAAAAGAAAATAGCAAAAGGAATGATGGAAAACGCGCCTGGAAAAGAATTTTCCAGGAATTGCAGAGACCACTGACGCCCGGACATAACGCTGGAGGCATTGGGACAAAAGATATTGTTTGGGGGAACAGGAATCCTAAGTAGGAAGCAAGAAGCTGGCTGGACAAGAGGAATATTTTTTGGAAAAAAAAAAAAAAAACAGGAGGGGCGAGTTGGATAACGCTTGTTCTTTGGGTTCGATGACAAGAGGAGCAACTCGAGCGAAGGACGACATGCCTGAAATTTAAGCGTAGGACCCGGTAAAGTACGCTTGAAATTAATCTACGGAGCAAAGGTAAAGACGTGGACAAGTAGAATTTCAAGTAAAGAGGGAATATATATATACATATATATGTGTATATATATATATATGTTTATATATATATATATGTTTATATATATATGTATGTATATATATGTGTGTGTGTGTGTGTGTGTGTATGTGTGTCATTTTGACAAATGGAAATAAACTCCACCGCAAGGACTCGAACCTTTGCCGTAGCGACTGCTTATTCTGAAACAAAGGCGATAGCATCGAGCCACCCAGGCCGTACAAAAGGAACCACTCGATTCTCGACCTGGAGGTTCCCCGACGGAATTAGGGCAGCTCGGTCCCTATTCTAATTTCATCGAGTTTATTTCCATTTGTCAAAATGACACACAACTTGTCGGATAAATCGCCATGATAAAGAGTAGATGAAATTAGAATAGAGACCGAACAGCAAGGCCGCTTTATAAATTCGGCGACCGCCCCCTCTCTCCGTCCCCTCATGCAGAAAAGGAGAAGACGGGGAGAAATCCCTTCGGGCTTCCTCAAATTTTATCTCATACATACTTCCTCACCCCCCCCCCATCCCCCACCCACTCACCCTCATGCATCACAGCATCATCCATATACAATTACTTAGTCCATTTCATTCGTTAACCATTCTGTTAATAAAACATTTCTTACCTATTTCCTTATTAGACCTAAATTTGTCCAATCTTAGCTACAAAATATATTTGTAAAAGTAAAGACAAAAGAACAGAAAACTGAGGAAGCAAAAATGGTTAGAAAATGTAAGAGTGAAACATACAAGAATTCGAAGAGCTGGAGGGACAAGCGAAATAGATGAAAGACGGAAAAGAAGAAAAGAGAGAAGGGAAAGCAACGGGAAGAGTAAAATGTCGTCCAGAGGTAACCGATAAAAGTAGTTTGATCGAAGGAGGAGGAATTCAAGAGAACGTTGATCGGGAAATACTAAGTTTGAAAATGTCGGACAACTAAGGAAGAAAAGGAGGAACGAGGAAAATAAGGAAGGAAGGATGGGAGGAAGGGAGGAAGGGAGGGAGGGAGGGAGGGAGGGAGGAAGGAAGGAAGAGGGGGAGGGAGGGAGGGAGGAAGAGAGGGAGGAAGGAAGAGAGGGAGGGAGGGAAGAAGGGAGAGAGGAAGGAAGGAAGAAAGGAAGGAAGGAATTCTAAGCCATCAACGTCAAGGAACTCGAGGAGACATACATGCAGGAATTGATACGTGGTCAAGCTAAGGATTCGAACCTTCGTTAGCACGTAACAAGCGACAGTTATATATATATATATATATATATATATATATATATATATATGTATATATATATATATATATATATATATATATATATATATATATATATAGACTATATGATGACAAATATGTATGTACATAATGGTAGTCATTACTTCATACAGAAACACCCTTTACATATAATAAAGTTAATGGCTCTCATTTTCGACTACCAAATACCATCTCCAGACCATGTTGGTACCTAAACCGCTCCTGGACCTTCCTCTTTCAGGTCCGGTACCAGCGGCTGCCTGGTACTGGTATCCAATACCGCCCCCCCCCCCCCCGGAAAGAACTAATCCGATGATATTAATAAGATGGCCTCTGCTCGACCTGCTTCGGCCTCGTCACCAACACGTTTCCTTCCTTCCTCCTTCACTCACTCACTCACACACTCACTCACACACTCACTCACTCACTCACTCACTCACTCACTCACTCACTCACTCACTCACTCACTCACTCACTCCATCAAGCACTTCCTCCTTCACTCCGTCATTCCTTCACTTACTCACTCACACACTCACTCACTCACTCACTCCATCAAGCACTCCCTCCTTCTCTCCGTAATTCCTTCACTTACTCACTCACACACTCACTCACTCACTTACTCCATCAAGCACTCCCTCATTCACTCCGTCACTCTTTCACTCACTCGCTCACTCACTCACTCACTCACTCCATCATATACTCCCTCCTTCACTCCGTCATTCCTTCACTTACTCACGCACACACTCACTCACTCATTCACTCACTCCATCAAGTACTCACTCCTTCACTCCATTCCTCACTCACTCCATCACTCACTCACTCACTCATTCACTCCATCACTCCCCCTTTCCTTCACTCCCTCACTCACTCACTCCGTCACTCATTCACTCACCTCCTCAATCACTCACTCACTCACTCACTTCCATTATAGATCTCCCAGGAATTGTAGACTTGCCTCTCTACCTTTATTCATTCTTATTTACTATTCTTATTTTCTTTTTGTCTTATTTCTATTATGTTTTTTTCCTATCATCTGAATAACTGACACTTGTTTCGTAATCTTAGTTTGCTTATATATATAATTTCTCAATTCTTTTTATTTTTTCCGAGCGTGAGAACATGCTTTACTTACCCTGTTTTTTTCTCTTTCGTCCTTGGTTCCACAGACTTTTCTCACTACATTGGAGAAATCTTGAGATATACAACTGTTTCGTACCCTCAGAAATTGTCCTCCTTTCTCCTCATTTTCTCCACTTTCCTCGCTGCCATCGATTATTCCCACCACAGCGAAAAGGATTTTTTGTTTTTTCTTCGGCGGTTTTTAGGTCTTCCAAATTTAAAAAAAAAAAAAAATTCTTCGTCCAAAATGTTTTTATCTTTTTCTTCAGCGGTTTTTAGGTCTCTTCCAAATTTAAAAAAAAAAAAAAAAAAAAAAAAATTCTTCGTCCAAAATGTTTCTTGGTTTTTCTTCAGCTTTCCTGGTTCCAATGAACTGAGGTCTCGAGGTTGGAAGAAAGACTTTTATGGAATCTTCCACAAGTTCCTCAAGTATTTTTCATTTCTTCAACACTTTTTTTTTCTCCAAATATTTTCAAACTTATCTCCTCTCTACTTCCTTCATTCTCAATGATTTTCTCTCCAAGAAAGGGAGACTCTCATGAGGTATTCATCAGGTTCTCCAGGTCTCTTCTGAATCTCCAAAACATTATCTCTTAAAAGCATAGCTCCTCTTCCCTTCTCCACTCTCATTACAACCTTCTATATCCTCTATCTCTCAACTTTTCATCCTCAGAGACGGATCTTGTCTAATGATTAACTTCTCTCTTTTATTCCTTTCTTTTCTCATCGTTCTTCCCGTTTTCTCTTTCCCTCAGCCCCTCTGCCCCATCCTGACTTTCTACAGATGTTCTATACCAGTGTTTTCTCATCGTTCTTCCCGTTTTCTCTTTCTCTCAGTCCCTCTGTTCCATCCTGACTTTCTACAGATGTTCTATACCAGTGTTTTCTCAGCGTCCTTTCCGTTTTCTCTTTCTCTCAGTCCTTCTGCCCCATCCTGACTTTCTACAGATGTTCTATACCAGTGTTTTCTCATCGTTCTTCCCGTTTTCTCTTTCTCTCAGCCCCTCTGTCCCATCCTGACTTTCTACAGATCTTCTATACCAGTGTTTTCTCATCGTTCTTCCCGTTTTCTCTTTCTCTCAGTCGTTCTGTCCCATCCTGACTTTCTACAGATGTTCTATACCAGTGTTTTCTCATCGTCCTTTCCGTTTTCTCTTTCTCTCATTCCCTCTGCCCCATCCTGACTTTCTACAGATGTTCTATACCAGTGTTTTCTCATCGTTCTTCCCGTTTTCTCTTTCTCTCAGTCGTTCTGCCCCATGTTGACTTTCTACAGATGTTCTATACCAGTGTTTTCTCATCGTTCTTCCCGTTTTCTCTTTCTCTCAGTCCTTCCCCATCCTGACTTTCTACAGATGTTCTATACCAGTGTTTCTCAACATTTTTCAAGCCATTTCCCACTTCATGAATTATCAAAATTATTTTGGTTCCCTTCCACTTTGCTCCCAAATCCCATTCCACGATAAAAGGTAAAATATATTAATAAAATGTTGACGAAGAGAAACCTTTTGCTTTATAACAAACTTAGCAATCATAATTATCTTACATTTCTTCTTCCAGAACAGATTGATGGATTTTTCTGTATATTCAGATTCTTCACATTATTTAGAAATGTATGATGTGTAACAGCAGACCATAAGCCCTCACCTTAACTCTTGTCATGGTTCCCTTGTGGTTTATGGTCACGAGGCTGAGAATCACTACCGTAGGATGGGGTAATGGAGCCATCACCGTGGGGGAGGGGGGGTTAATAGGCCATATAGAAGTTACTTACTTACTTCTTACTTCATTACTTCAGCTCCCAGTAGTAGGCGTTATGCCTGTCATTGGTCCCAGCATGTTCCTCCATCTGGCTCTATCATGGAAGGCCCCTTCCTTCCTCCCTCAGAGTTTCGATGTTGGGCAAGTCATGTCTGCTGAAGGCTTCTTCAACATTTTCTTTCCATCTCGTTCTCGGTCTCCCTCTTGGCCTTCTTCCAACCTGAATGAATACCTACCTCCATTTTACAAGAATCTTATTTACCAGGTGTAACAATCTTTAATACATGAGTAACTTTTATATGGCCCATTTACCCTCAGTGATGGCCCGATTACCCCGTCCTACGATATTCTGTCCTGCATCTGCAATTCTCTTTGTTGACTTTTGTCGCTCTTCTTTCTGCCCCTCAGTGCTTCGCATTTCTCAGGATCTTAAAGTGTCCACCCTTCTTTCCTTTTTTTTTTTTTTTTTTTTTTTTTTTTTTTTTTTTTATTATTTCATCCCTCTGGCCATCTACTTCCTACCCTCCCTCGGTCCTTCAAATTCCTTCCATTTCTCGCCCTTCCAGCCTTGCTATTTCTGATTCTTCAGTAATCTCCTTTCTTTCCCCTGATGATGGTCAGATTGAACTTACGTGGTATCGGTTACACTTTTTTTATGCAAAGATCAGAGGGTCTCAAGAAAGCTGAGGGTCAGGTCTTGACCTGAGACGTTGAGGGTCAGGTCTTGACCTGAGACGCTGAGGAAGGAAGGAAGGAAGAAAGGAAGGAAGGAATTCTAAGCCATCAACGTCAAGGAACTCGAGGAGACATACATGCAGGAATTGATACGTGGTCAAGCTAAGGATTCGAACCTTCACTAGCACGTAACAAGCGCTGAGGGTCAGGTCATGACCTGAGACGCTTAGGGTTAGGTCTTGACCCGAGATGCTGAGGGTCAGGTCTTGACCTGAGACGCTGAGGGTCAGGTCTTGACCTGAGACGCTGAGGGTCAGGTCTTGACCTGAGACGCTGAGGGTCAGGTCTTGACCTGAGACGCTGAGGGTCAGGTCTTGACCTGAGACGCTGAGGGTCAGGTCTTGACCTGAGACGCTGAGGGTCAGGTCTTGACCTGAGACGCTGAGGGTCAGGTCTTGACCTGAGACGCTAAGGCTCAGGTCTTGACCTGAGACGCTGAGGGTCAGGTCTTGACCTGAGACGCTAAGGGTCAGGTCTTGACCTGAGACGCTGAGGGTCAGGTCTTGACCTGAGACGCTGAGGGTCAGGTCTTGACCTGAGACGCTAAGGGTCAGGTCTTGACCTGAGACGCTGAGGGTCAGGTCTTGACCTGAGACGCTGAGGGTCAGGTCTTGACCTGAGACGCTGAGGGTCAGGTCTTGACCTGAGACGCTAAGGGTCAGGTCTTGACCTGAGACGCTGAGGGTCAGGTCTTGACCTGAGACGCTGAGGGTCAGGTCTTGACCTGAGACGCTAAGGGTCAGGTCTTGACCTGAGACGCTGAGGGTCAGGTCTTGACCTGAGACGCTGAGGGTCAGGTCTTGACCTGAGACGCTGAGGGTCAGGTCTTGACCTGAGACGCTAAGGGTCAGGTCTCGACCTGAGACGACCTTCCTTCGACCAAGACCCCATTCATATTTAAGAAGGAAATCGCAAAGAACTGGTTTACCGAAGGAGTAGTTAACCAATGGAATAGAGTTAGCAACTATATAGTGAGTGTTTTAACCACTGGCTGTTAGAGAAGATGAGATAATTCTATGAATAGGGATGAAAGTACATGGAACTGTCTAGTATAGGCCTTATGGTCTCTTGCAGTCTCTTCCATTCCTATATCCTTATGTACTTATTTGAACTGAGTACTAGCCCTTATAACCATCGAAAACGGTCTAAGTTCTTTCTGAGGGACAATGGACACAATGCGCCACGTTAGAGAACGGTTTGATAATAGAACGAAATTCCATGAGAGGGAAAGAATGACGGAGGAGGAAGATTCGTGATCGATTCGGGAACGACAATCAAGATCGCGACCTGATTCAGGACAAGGAAACCCCACGGCCCCTCGGTCCTGACGATTGCTGACGTCAGCACCCAGGAACCGACCTAAAACGAAGTCCGAACTCATCTAACCAGGTTCTAGACGGTATCTGCTTAGCATTCACGAGAGACCTTGAAGAGGAGGAGGAGGACTTCCTACTTAGAGGACGTTCAGGAGGAGAGCGGGGAAGGGGCCGTTTAGAGAGTATAGGGTATCCAGGAAGGAAAAGGAAGCTTGTTAGGAGGTAGAATAGGTTGGAGTTATAATGTGTGTATTATGTAAGTCCGTATTCGTCTATGTATGTATACATCCGCATACATATGAATGGCTATTTAGGCTAGGTTAGGGTTATAATGTGTGTATTATGTAAGTCCGTATACATTTATGTATGCGTAAGTAACCACTAGGAAAAGTAAATTAACGAAGCAGAGCGCTTTCGTATAATTACATCTTCAGTGCACTGAAGATGTAATTATACGAAAGCGCTCTGCTTCGTTAATTTACTTTTCCTAGTGGTTACTTAGGCATTTGTGAACACACGCTCCTAGTGTTTTTATTGCACATCTATGTATGTATACATGCGCATACGTATGAATGGCTATTTAGGCTTTTTATTTGATGGACATTTGCTCAAAATATTAGGGAAATGATATTTTATTTGCATTAGCTCGTTCCTGGTGTTTGGATTACCTTTTTCTCCATCATCTAATAGAAAGGTGTATAGACAAACTCAAAGTTAATAAAACACCAGGGCCTGACGGTTGGCATCCAAGAATCTTAAAGGAAATTAAAAATGAGATTGTTGTTCCATTAGAAATTATTTTCAAGAAATCCATCATATCCGGAGATGTCCCAAGAGAATGGAAGCTAGCTAACGTTACTCCCATATTCAAAAAAGGTGACAAAAAGAAACCAAATAACTATAGGCCTATAAGTTTGACTTCGATCGTAGGAAAAATAATGGAAACTATCATCAGAGATGATATCGAATATCATTTAGAAAGTAACCGTTTGATAAATGATAGCCAGCATGGTTTCAGACGGAAACGTTCTTGCGTGACTAACTTACTCGAATTCTACAACACAGTTATCTCGAATTATGACAAAAGAAACAATATAGATTTAATATATCTAGACTTTGCAAAAGCTTTTGATACCGTCCCACACGAAAGACTACTTACTAAATTAGCTTTGCATGGAATAAGTGGTAGCCTATTAGGTTGGAATAGTAATTGGTTGAATCATCGAAAACAGAGAGTTGTTTTAAATGGAAAAACTTCTGGATGGAAAAGTGTTGCAAGTGGAGTTCCTCAGGGTTCCGTTCTTGGGCCACTTCTATTCATAGTATATATAAATGATATAGACCATGGACTAAAATCTACTGTTTCCAAATTTGCTGATGCGGAGTGGCAAATGATCACTCAAACCAATTAGATATTCAAGAAGATTTAGATCAATTACAGCAATGGTCTGAAAAGTAGCTAATGAATTTTAACACAAGTAAATGCAAGGTAATGCATATACGTAAAAATAACAATAAGTACGATTACAAGTTATTTGGAAATTCGTTAACAAAAGTGGATACTGAAAATTATCTCGGTGTAATTATCAGTAACGATCTCAAATCATCCAAGCAGTGTATTTCAGCCTCTGAGAAAGCAAATAAGGTTCTGGGATTGATTGCGCGATCTTTCGATTTCAAAAGTCCATCACTCATTAACAAGCTATATAAATCGTTAGTTCGTCCACATTTGGAATATGCTGTTTCCGTATGGTCACCGAATCTCATTAAAGACATTGACAGACTGGAAAAAGTACAACGGCGAGCCACAAAACTGATTCCAAATATCAAAAATAAATCATACGAAAATCGACTAAAACACATGAATCTGTTTTCCATAAAAAAGCGTAGACTCAGAGGTGACTTGATACAGGTCTTTAAGATTAGGGAATTGACAACATCAAAAGTGACCAAATTTTTACATTGAATGAGAATCAGACAAGAAACAATGGTCTCAAACTGTCCGGAAATAGATTCAATTTGGAAGTAGGTAGAAACAACTTTGCCAACCGTGTAGTTAATGAATGGAATAAACTTCCTGCACAGGTAGTGCAATGTACTTCAGTTCGAAGCTTTAAGAATCATTTAGATAAATACCTAAGTAAGATGCTGTAATGATTATAATTTATGTTATATTATTTGTTTTTGTTTTGTTATAATTTGTCTGTGATTTTCATTTATTATTAGTTATATGTCAATTTATAATCATTTACTATTTACCTTTTTGTTTGTTATTCAACTATACCTATGCATTTATTTATGTATTTTGTTTGTTATTTTTACATTATTATAGTTTTAATTTATTATTAATACGATATATATATGTGTGTATGTTTTTTTTTTTTTTTGCATCCGACCTAGATATGGATCAAAAGGTCTCCTGTCGGCATGCTCCGCCTTTGTAATCCTTTGTAAAAATAGTTGTAAATGACGCAAAGTAATTTCGAAAAATCGTTACTTAAATGATCGTAAGGAGAGGAATGGATGTAGTGAAAGTATTGATTAATATAGTGTTCAACATTCCTATAAAACGACTTCCCTTTAAATGAATGAAGTTGTCTGAAGTTAGCCAGAATAGAATAAATGAAGTTCGCCACTGTAGCGAGAGAGGCAAAGCTCTTCCTGTCATGGTATCCCGGTTAACTCACGATCTACGAGCTAGGAACGCTAGTAGGGTCCGAACATTCTAGATTTAGATTTCAACGTTTCCAGAATACAGAAATAGCGGGTGGTGACACTTCGCCACCGGCGTGAAATGTACTTCATCCCTTAAACGTTCTGAAACGTTTGCTCGCAATGGACGACACTCGTGATGCGCATTACGTGTGTACTTGCAGCTGGCAATGGGTACTCAGCAAACAATGTACTCTTAGTATTAGATCAAGGTCTTGCTTTACTATCGCTCCACGATTTCCGTCCGACGCGCGGGAGCCGTCAAAGGGTCGTTGGTTCCTGTGTGTTAAGCAAGATGTATTGGACATGTATGGCGCGGTACAGTCTTCGTGAAGGTATAACATATTGCTTGTAGCTTTGCTCTACGACGAGTTCCTTCGTCACCTTGCTGTCCCTCCTCCTTTCCCCCCCAAATTGGGAAACCTGTCTGGCGTTATCTAGAATCAAGTACCTGTGATTATGGATATGGATCAAGAGGTCTCTTGTCGGCATGCTCCGCCTTTGTAATCCTTTGTAATCCTTTATACGCCTTCTGTACCCGAACAGAATTATTTGGTGTTAGTATAGATAACATCACTGTATCGATAAGGTTAACCTTATAACGTCCCTTTAGGTTGTTGACGTCACGTAGAGTTAGCTTGAAAGAAATCAAGAAGTCCGCAAAAGTGTCACTGTATTGAGGGGTCATTCCTTTGCATTAATTCAAGTGTGATCGATCACATGTTTTCGTGGCAGCGAATAATGTGGTCTGATTCCAGTTTGCGATTCGAAGCGATTCTTTTGTGTGGCCAAAATAGCAGCTGCAGTACATGTTTACACTGAATCCAACAGAGCCTTTCATATCAGATGCAATTTTCAAGGGAAAGTATGACTGGAGAGTGCTGCAGCTGGTGGCACGACGAAGCAGGCCGCACTATCAAGAAAAGCGACATTAGAACATGTGAAGGCACGGGCAGGGTAGCGTCGTGTAAAAGGTATTTTCGAATTACTACGATAACTCCCCTTTATCTAGATAAACCTAGGTGCTCAAAAGATCCGGATTAACATCTAGAACCCCCCTTGTCAGGAGGTTAGGACGGTGCCTCTTAAAGAGGACTTTGTAGCGTGGAGCATAATAAACCATGCCCTTGGTCCAACTCGCTGGTGGGTTGGTTCAAATTAACCGTCATTTCGACTTGCGGCGGAGCGAGAACTGACGCTCTAACTCGATCGGTCAGCGAACATCCAAAGTATTAATCCTAATTATTTCTTCTTTTCCGATCGTAATCATACCAGTGAATTGGAACTGCAGCTTCTGTACTTTTACCCTTCCACCCGTTTGAAATGAAGTAATATGTTCCCGTCACAGAGCTTAATACGCAACGACTGCATTTACTATAACCAGACAGTACTTGACCTTTTTTCGTGCTATCCCGTGAACTCCGAAATTAGAGAGAGAGAGAGAGAGAGAGAGAGAGAGAGAGAGAGAGAGAGAGAGAGAGAGAGAGAGAGAGAGAGAGTGTGAGAGAGAGTGTGAGAGAGAGAGAGAGAGAGAGAGAGAGAGAGAGAGAGAGAGAGAGAGAGAGAGAGGGAGAGGGAGAGGGAGAGGGAGAGGGAGAGGGAGAGGGAGAGAGGGAGAGGGAGAGGGAGAGGGAGAGAGAGAGAGAGAGAGAGTGAAAGAGAGAGAGAGAGAAGTTAGCTAGTCCTATGTTTAGTGTACACTTCGTTTTAAACTCCTTCAGTGCTGTGATATCACTTAATGGATCAAGAATGCCACTCCCAATACCTATATAAAAAATAGAACATAAGAATGGAGACCGCAGGAGCCCATAAGGCCTACACTAGGCAGTTCCATGTCCATTACCCCCTGTCATCCCCATCCATAAAGTTGTCTAACCGTTTCTTAAAACAACGTATAGTTTCAGCGCTCACTATATGGTTAACAAGTCTGGTCCGTTTGTTGACCACCCTATTAGTAAACCAATTCTTGCCTATTTCCTTCTTAAATCTAAAATTGTCCAGTTT
The DNA here is from genome assembly GCF_046742065.1 of Oratosquilla oratoria. Lineage (NCBI taxonomy): Eukaryota > Metazoa > Arthropoda > Malacostraca > Stomatopoda > Squillidae > Oratosquilla > Oratosquilla oratoria. The sequence continues at coordinate 47,956,396 of NC_134796.1, forward strand.
AAATTCATTACTGCGAGTCTTGCTCTGTTGTCTTAATATGATGACCTTGCTTGCGTCACCCTTGTTAAAGCCTTTAATCCAATTAAACCCCTCCATCTTCTTAAACGAGTAATACTCGTATACACCATCTTATTAATTTCTAAGTTTTCCTCAGAAACTAGACAGAAGCATCGACTATGGAACTAAAAATGTGTTTTGATTATTGAAGATGTTATGGTGTTCTATACCTCTGAAGGTTACAAGGTCATTGCCCTCTATGGGGAATCTATATATATAGTCACCTGGCTGCTCCTGTTATACTTTGTAAATTAGATTCTAGGAAATGTGAACCAAAGACAAAAGGATGAGTTTCTAAAAATTTCTATGATTTGAAATAAGATCATATCTATGAAGCATGAACACACACACACACACACACACACACACACACACACACACACACACACACACACA
>NC_134796.1:47959348-47971848 GCF_046742065.1 Oratosquilla oratoria
GAGAGGAGAGAGAGAGAGAGAGAGAGAGAGAGAGAGAGAGAGAGAGAGGGGGGGGAGAGAGAGAGAGAGAGGGAGAGGGAGAGGGGAGAGAGAGAGAGAGAGAGAGAGAGAGAGAGAGAGAGAGAGAGAGAGAGAGAGAGAGAGAGAGAGAGAGAGAGAGAGAGAAAGGAGAAAGATAGATAAATAGAAAGATAGAGAAAGAAGGAGAAAGATAGAGAAAGAGAAAGAATGAGAGAGGAGGAGGGAGAGAGAAGGAAGGCGAGAGAGGGAAGGAGGAAGAGAGAGAAGGAGGGAGAGAGAGAAGGAGGGAGAGAGGAGGAGGAAGAGAGAAAGGAGGAAGAGAGAGAAGGAGGGAGAGAGAGAGAGAGAAGGAGGGCGAGAGAAACGATATTCTCTTATTGAGCTGCATTTGGGGTCAGGACGTTGATGAAAGTAACTACAAAAATTCGTAAAATGAGAAGGCGGGGGGTGGGGGGGGTCAAGTGGCCCTCACTTGGGACAGTAATTGCCCTCGTTGCTCTTCTCAATTGCAATCATCAGTCCTCCTTACAAATGCTCAAATAGAAACTTTTTCAATACTTGCAGCCACAACAGCTTGTGCTCGGCGCTAGTGGCAGTAGAAGCAGGTGGGGGTGGGGGTGGGGGAGCGAGAAAATGAGAAAAAAAAAGAGAGAAAAAAAATACTCACAATTCACTTGATAGTACCTAAACTCGTGTCCACACATGTATGTAGGCTTGCTTGTAAATGTATGAATACGTGTAGACATATTCATGCACACTCACACACACAAGCACGTGCACACATACTCACAAACACACATACACACACGCGTGCGCCCAGACACACACACACACACACACACACACACACACACACACACACACACACACACACACACACACACACACACACACACACACACACACACACACACACACACACACATATATATATATGTTTTTATGTGTATGTATATATGGATTTCCGCTTTCTTCCACACAATAAGAAGGAATTATTACATACACAAATAAGCTCATTGTAACATATAATTTGCTCACAAAACATCCCATGTGAGCAAATTTCTCAGGCACAAATTTGTGAAAAATTTCCACAAAACGGTATCGGTGCTTGTGAATCAGAGCGACATGCGGATGTGTAATGAGGAACTTGACACATGTTTGAATCTTATGAAGCGCTGTTTAGTGCGCTACCATTGAATATCACGTGTCCTCACATATATATAAGCAGTGGCAGGATATTCTGACAATCGTCATTGATGGGTTAAACCTATACAGTACAACGCGCGACTTAGATTTTCTATCCTAACTACCACTAGATAATTTTATTCAGATTTTAAAAAATCACCAACAGAGAAAGAAAAATAAAGACACAATATCCCTTTCAGAGCCTTCATCAACCAATGTATCACCAAGTGATTTTATCCAACCGGGAAAGCGAATGAAACTGTTATCTTTAACTACATTTTTTTTTTATCCCCCGGGCTATGACTAGAGCACTGCATACTCGCCGAGGTGAAAAAAGGCCTCTCGGGTCCAGAAAAAAAAAAGTGTAATTGAAATCTGCAACAGCTAATGAGAGCATTTAGTAAGTCGATAGACACTGGATTTGTGTCTATTTCTTTGGGGCAAGTAAACGTTGTTCCTGTTTTCAAAAAGGGTGATAAATCGCCTATGCACAACTACAGGCTAATCAGTTTGAAGTTGTTTATACTATAATGCTAGAATCAATAATAGCTAATAGAATCAAAGATCATAGCGAAAGAGATATTTTCATACGTGACCCACAGCACGGGTTTACCAGGGATAGGTCATGTGTATCTAATCTTCTATCTTTTTACACTAATATCTACAAGCCGTCAGATGACTGGTAGTTATGATGTTATTTACCTTGACGTTGGCACAGCGTTCGACAAGGTAGCCCCTCCATAGACTACTAGATAAAGTCAAAGCCCTTGACATGGTAGGAAAAGTGTTTGAACGAATTAGAACATGGGTCAGTGACAGAAAACAGCGAGCCAACATTAACGGTGTAGAATTCAAATGAGGGAGTGTTAATAGTGGAGATCCTCAGGGTTCAGTTTTGGGTCCCTTATTGTTCATTGTGTATATAAACGACTTGGACAATGGGATTAATAGTAATATTAGTAGGTTTATGGACGACATTAAAATAGGACGCTGTACAAACCACAACAACCACGTGGCATGAAACGCGCATTGTGTCGCCCACGCGACTAGACCTGACGCGCTAGCCACACACATCTACCTATGACAGAATACGAGTAGAGCTAATAGAAAATTATGTTTCACTGGTAGGACGAATACAAAGAAAATTGTAAAGATAGTTATTAAACTCTGGCGTTAGTGAAACCCATGCTTGACTATGTGGCACATTTTTGGTCTCCGTCCTATAGGACTGTATATTAATTCACTAGAATCACTACAGAAGAGAATGACCAAAAGGATCCGTAGGCTAAGAAATCTACCTTACGGGGAGAGGCATAAACACCTTAATTTACACTCTCTGGAAAGACTTAGAGTGCGTGGTCATCCAATTGAGGTCTTCAAGTTGATCAAGTGTTTTAACAAGGGTGATGCAGACCATGCCACCATATTAAAAGTACTGGGTAGGACTCGCAGTAATGGATTTAAATTGGGCAAAAATAGACTTAAGAACGAAATAGGTAAGAAATGGTTTACTAAGAGAGTGGTCATCAAATGGAATAGACTTAGTAACCATTTAGTGGACCCTGAAACTATCGATTGTTTTGAGAGAAGTTTATTTAGCTTTGTGGATGTGAATAATAGGTGGTAATGGACATGGAACTGCCTAGTGTAGGCCTAATGATCTCTTGCAGTCTCCTTCATTCCTATGTTCTTATGCTCTCTCTCTCTCTCTCTCTCTCTCTCTCTCTCTCTCTATATATATATATATATAAAAATATATATGTATATATATATATATATATATATATATAAATATATATATAATATTTATATATATATATTTCTCTCCCTCTGTCTCTCTCCTAGCCTCTCTGTCTGTTAGCCTCTCTCTCTCTCTCTATCTATCTATCTCTCTCTCTCTCTCTCTCTCTCTCTCTCTCTCCACTATTCTGCTTATATCAGAATCCGATCTCTCCCTAATCTATTTCATAGTCTCATTTGTTTTCTCCACGTTCTTTCTCTGTTTTTCAAGCTTCTCTCTTAAGCCACTTTTAGAAACTAATGCCATATCCATGTAAAATATTTTTCCTTCTTCTCCTTCCTTTATGTGTTCTTTCTTTATTTTTAATTCTATTTCTATTATCACTTTCTTCTACTCGTACATTCTATTTCCACCCTGGCTCTCATCTTCACCTCATTTCCATTTAACGTCATTTCCTCGACTTTATAGATATCGACATCCATTACACTTCACTAGAATACTTCAACTCTTTCACTTTTTTTTCGTTTCTGTTCTTCCATTTCCTCCCCCCTTCCTCGCTCACTCCCGTCTTCCTCTTTCCTCTGCTTTCGCCTTAAACCACTCAAATTGTGCTTCTTTGGTTTCATTACTGTCTTCCCTATTTCTTCTCGTCCTCCTCATTTCTCGCTTCCGTTCCTTCTCGCTCAAGTAATTGTCATCTTTCCGTACACTCCGTATGTCCCCATTTCTTTAATTCCAATTAATATATATATATATAATATATATATATATATATATATATATATAATATATATATTATATATATATATATATATATATACATGTATTGTACCTCTTGCTTTGTACTGTCCTTTGTCTTTCTTTCTTTACCTTTCTTTTATACTTTTCTTTCTTTTCTCTCTCTCTCTCTCTCTCTCTCTCTCTCTCTCTCTCTCTTTCTGTGAAGTCTCTTATGCATATGTTAAGGGTCAAATGTGTTCCGAATATAAGGCCAAATAGCTTAGTATTCTTGTTAAGTTCAGCCATAGTTCCAGCTTGCTGCGGTAAATGTAATTGTTTTCCCATCTCTTTCTTATTTAAAACTATTGCACTTGACTAAGGTCATTTGCATAAGTAAGCGTTCTGGTGTTGTGATCCAGGACTGGGGATGGGGGGTGGGGACGTAGGGGGCCGTGTAATTTCATCTACTTTAGTGCAGAATCTCATACAAAAGATGCTATGGATGTCTAATAACAGCTAACTCTTGCTACAACCTTGTCCTTTATTTTAGGTTTCATTTTGCCCACAACTTCTCCACTACTTCTTTTATATTCGGATAACTTTTCCCTCTGAAGGCGCTTGCGCGGGGGTTAAATAATTGAAACAGCAAAACGTGGTGAAGAGCAGAGGGTGGCCGCACCTTACAAGGCTAACCCCAATCAGTTCTTTATATAAGTTAACATTAGAAAACAAGTTAGAAACGAAATTGGTCCTTTGCATGGCTGGTAAACGCTTCAGAACACAGACCATGAGATGGGTGATATTCTCAATGTACACTTCTCTCCAGTATTTACTGAGGAAATAGAAAGAGCAATTCCTGACCAGTTCTGGTACACAAATGAGAATATATAGAGAATATTCAGCATGCGAACATCGAATTCTTAGCTAGGCTAGACAAACTTAGCACGAACAAATCTCCCTGTCCAGATGGATTTCTGCCAAAGCTACTGTGGGAGGTTCGTAAGCATGTGGTTCCCCACCGAGTAGAGATCTTCAATGAGTCTCTGCGGATAGAAGAAGTACCTAGGGACTGGTGGGAGGCAAACATGACAACTATCTTTAACAAAGGGGATCGCGCAGATCCGGAGAATTGCCGACCTATTAGCCTTACTTCCATAGTAGGGAAGATGCTGGAAGGTGCCATTGTGGATAGAATAGTCGAGTTTCTGGAGGAAAACAACCTGTTATTAGACTCGCAGTCTGGTTTTCGGCGTCACAGATCATACTTAACCAACCTGATAGAGTTCTTCTATGTCAGGCTTCAATAATACGACAGGAACAGAGCAATCGACATATTTTATCTCGACCTCCAGGAAGATTTTAGATAAAGTACATTTTAAGAGGTTAATGTAAAAAATTCGAGCCTTGGGTATTAGCGGAGCAGTGTTAGATTGGATTGAATCCTGGTTGAAAGATAGATGATAGTATGTAGTCATTAATAGGGTATCACCTAGCTGGCTCCTGTTACCAGAGGAGTACCCCAAGGACCTATATTAGGTCCGATACTCTTCATTATCTATATCAATGACATAGATGTTGGAATTGTGAACCACATAGCTAAATTTGCGGATGACACAAAGTTGGGAGTAAATGTCGCAACACCTGAAAGTGTAGAAATTCTTAGGTTAGATTTAGAGAAAGTGGGTGAGTGGTCTGAAAAGTGGCTGATGTCTGATTCATTTAATCTGATACAGAACTGGAAAAAGATTTAGGTGTCTTGATTAGCAGCAACCTCAAGTCTTCAAAACGGTGTATTGAAGAAGAAAAAAAAAACACAAAAGCTTTTAAGCTTCATCAGAAGACAGTTTCGTTACCTGAAGCGAGAAATAGTCTTGACGCTTTATAATTCCCTAGTTCGTTCCCATCTGGTATACGCCGTCCAGTTCTGGTCGCTGAACTTGAGGATGGACGTGCAGAGGCTAGAATGAGTTCAGGCTCGAGCAACGAAATTTATTCCCGCCATTAGACACATGGGCTACCGGAGGCGTCTCAAGGCTTCAGGGTCCTTTTCTCTAGAAATCAGGAGATTGCAAGGACAGTTAACAGAGGTTTTCAAAATACTTCAAGATTTGAAAACATTGATTATCGACATCTCTTCAGCTTAAACGTAAATGCCACTCGCAATCGTGGGCGGAAGCTCAATCCCCCTCGTTACTCTTGTAACAAGATTTTTGACTTTCTTTACCTATAAAGTCTGCAGCACTTGAAACAGACTGCCAAAGGACATGGTAAACAGCTCCTTTGTTGAGCAGTTCTAAAGTCGATTAGAAAAGGTTGCTACAAACACTAGCGTAAGTACTAGTGTGAATCCCCGGGAACCTTTTAACAGTACCTCCTCGGTAGAGGCTGTAAAAGCTTTTGAAGTACTGAGATTCCTTGTAACTTTTTGTAACTCCTCTATTTCCTTCTCCTCTTTCTCCTCCCTGTCCTCCTCTCACTTACTTTCCTCCTCCACGTTCTCCTCTTTTTTATCCTCCTTGCCTACTTCCTTGTCCTCCTTCTCCTTCTCTCACTCTTACTACTTCTGTTCTTCCTCTTCCCCTCCACCTCCTCCTCCTCCTCATCCACCTCTTCTTCCTCCTCCTCCGCGTCCTCAGGCTGAGCATTAATCAGCATTCATCGGATACGCCGAAACCGCAGCAATTACTCAGATCAAACGCGACAAGGACTCATCAGCATAAGCCCGGGCCCTCTTTGTTGTCACGGGCCAAGGGGGTTTCACTTTGGGGACACCCGTACCCCCCCCCACCACCACCACCCACCACCCTCTCCCCCGAGGAGGAAGTGGCTGAGGAGTAAATGGCCGAGCGGGAGGAGGAAGAGTATGAGGATGAGGAAGAGGGTGACAACAAGAAGACTAAGACGCGGAGCAGGTGGAGGAGGGGGGGAAGGGAGGCAGAAAAGCAAGTAAAAAGGGAAGTTGGGCAGGAAAGGAAGATTGTCGGAGGGGAAGAGGTATGGAAGGAGGAAGGGGAGGAGATGAGGAGAGAAGGAGAGGAGGTGAGGAGGAAGGAGGAGAGGAGGCAAATTTTTAGGTGGAGAAAGGGAAAAAGGAAATGCTGAATAGGTAAAGGAGAAGAAAGTAGAGGAAGAGACAGAGAAGGAGGAGGAGAGAGAGAGAGGAAGAAGAGGAAAAGTATATGGAAGAGATACACGAAAAGGAAGAGGAAAAAGAAGGAGGGAGGAAGGGAGGAGAGAAGAAGAAAAGGGAGTAGAAAAAATGAAAAGGAGTGACAGGGGAGAAACCGAATTTTTTGTGCCACCGTTTAGCTTTTGTTTTTCAACGTCTTTCACAATTATTCAAATCTCACTCTGAGGAGGGCGTACGAGTTTTCGCTTTGTCTTTGGTTGGTTCTTGGACTTAATTCGATTCTTCGCTGTTGTGTTGTTCTTGTGGCTTTTGAAGAAAAAAATTCACTCCCCCCCGAGGAACTTCGGAGACGAGATCCTTGGTTGACGACGACGCTTCTCTAGATGGTTTTATCTTTGTCGTTCCTTTTCCAAGAGGGTCCGCCGTATCACAGTTAAAACACACGCTGCTTCTATTGCACCAGATGACCTTCTCCCTAACTGCTTAATTATCCACCTGACCAATTCATTTCATCAAAGTATTCTCGTTGGCAGGCCAGGCTCTTATCGGTTCCAATTTTCTCTCCATGTCCTTCATATTCAAAGGTTTCCAAATCAGTTTCTTCATTTTAGTCTCTTTTCTTCGTTTATTTCCCTCCTTGATGAACCCAGCGTGCATATATATATATCTGTAAAAAACACGGAGAACCCTTCGTATTTGGCGCATTCAAGATATCCTTCAATTTGTTGGAATCTGCAAAGTCCGAAAAATGCAAAACAATTAATTGTTATCCCAAGTTTTAACGGTCGTAACCGTCTCTTCTGCCAGGAGGCGGCCGTCGTCGAAACTTCTTCCTCCCCTCTCCCTCTCCTCCTCCTCCTCCTCTCTCCCTCTACCCTCTGCCAACAAAGGCCAATAAGGTTGAGCCACATCAAGGACCAAGGGTCTTGAAAAAAAGAACGAGGTCAACTCAAAGACTATATATATTCTGTCGTCCTCAGCCACTGTATCCCCTCTCCACCTCCCCCCAATAACCCTCCCTCCCTCCCTAATACTCCCTAACCCTCCCTTCCCCTCCGTAACCACACTTCCTCCACTCCCTCACTCCTCCCTCACTCCCTTTCACACTCCTTCCTCCATTCGCCATGTTCTCATTTTCTCTAAACGCTAAACTTTCCTCTCCTACATTCGCATTTCCCCCCCTTATTTGCTACATCTTCTTTATTTTCTGTTTTCCTTTTCTTTGTCTTTCTTAATTCAGACCCTTTTATTCGCCTGCATTTTGCACCAAGCCCTCTTTTGCACTTTCTGTATTCCATTAACGCTTTCTTTGTGCAAATTTATTCTACCTTGTTCCTATATTGTGGCTCTCCGTGGTTCTCTTGTTATTTTCATCGTCTTTATACACATTTCGTGATCGTTTTCTTATTTCGTCCCTCTGCACAGTCTTGACTCTAAAATTTATCTCAAGATATTACCTTTACTTTTATTATTTTTACCTATTTATCTATGTATCTACTTATCTATTTATTTTTCTAATCTATTTATTCATAATTTTTTTCTTTATCTATTTATTCATCATTTATTTCTTTGTTTATCTATGGTCTTTTGTGTTTTTATTTCAACTTGATGACTCCTTTCCCTCATTTTGCTCACAAACATCATGTCACCCCACCAAACTTAACTCAACCCAACACCTCCTCACTCCTCACCCTCACCCTCCCACGCACGGCACCAAAGTCTTCCTCCGTTTTCTTCTTTGGGTCCTGCATCTTTATCGCAAACAAACTCATTAGCCTATTTGTGCCTTGTCATGTCCCCGGCTGCCTTCGACGCATGCCTCATATTTCTTATTATTATAACATGTATTCCTCCTAGCACCACAGTAACCTTGCATCCCATCTCATACCTCCTTCTGCTTACTATTGTCTTTTATATTAACGTTTATCTTTCGTCTCATCTACTCTCCGTTTTCTTACAAAGACCCGACCCACTACTCTTTCTACTTCGCTTACCGTCACTACATTTCTCTGCCACATATTCCTCTCGTCTTACATCTAACATGCGTCTACTTTCCACCGTCTTGCCTCGCTCACTTTGCAAACAACCCTCCCCCTCTTCCCCTCCCCCCCTTCCCCTCTTTCTCTCCCCCTCCACCCACCTTCCCCGCCTTTTCACTTAAAGACAGTCTTACTTCTCGCCAGTTTAATTTCCTCTGTTCTCGGGGAGCCGCGAGGCCGCCACCCACATACTTTGTACAGCAATTTCTTGCTCCTTCATCAAGGAGCTTCTCCATTTTATCACGCTGGCAAGCATCTTTCAACCGCAACCACATGAAAGACACACACACACACACACACACACACACACACACACACACACACACACACACACACACACACACACACACACACACACACACACACACACACATTTTATCAATAGTATGTACGGGCAGGAGATTTTCTCTCATACATACTTCATTGAAAGTGATGGCTAATTGTACATTTCTTATTTTCTTAAATGTATTTTTTACATGTTTCAAAGGAACATAAGTCCATAGTAAGACATATGGAAAATGCATTTAAGAAAAAAAAAAAAAAAGCACAATTAGGCATCACTTTCAATGATATATATATATATATATATATATATATATATATATGTATATATATATATATATATATATATATATATATATATATAACATAAATCACTAAAACGCGTGAATGTAAGATTTCGCAGAAAACAACTCAGGAAAAAAAGACACTATGATCCGAACGTTTTCGTCTATTCAGAAAATGTCTGAATAGACGAAAACGTTCGGATCATAGTGTCTTATTTCCTAAGTGTTTTTCTGCACACACACACACATATATATATATGTATATGTATGTATATATATATATATACATATATATATATATATATATATATATTATATATATTATATTATATATATATATATATATATATATATATATATATGCACAAATTTCACAAGTCACACGTGAATCACAAATATGCAGAGTCCACTAGGAAGAGGAAAAACACACGAAGTCCGAGCGCTTTCGTGATATTTTCACATATCACGAAAGCGCTCAGACTCCGTGTGTTTTTTCTCTTCCTAGTGGACTCTTCCTAGTGGACTCTGCATATATGTATATATAAACATAGTGCGCAATACACAGCCACCAGACTCGGTGGGTGAGTTTTAGTACCTGACGTTTCGTCCCTGGTGCTAAGACCGCCCTGAGGGATGTCATGGTTTGCAATGAGCGCAAGTTACATTTTTATTACTCGCGTCTCTACCTTGGAAAGGAATTGCATATCCTAAGTCCCTCCTATGCTACATGCCTAACAACGTTAGAAGACATAGGGAAGACACTAAAGAATCTTAGAACCAGGTTGAAGGAACGGAAGGGTTGGTTAGACGCAAAGACGTCAGACACCTTGTGATAAAAAAAAGCGTTTTTTATCGGATTTTTTAAATGTTTATTTTATCAATTATTTTTTACACTGCAATTTTTTTTTTTTTTTTTTTTTTTTTTTTTTGCATCACTAGACAGATCTATACAAACAAGTTATGGAACGTCAGCACAACGTAGGTATGGATAGGGTGATGTTCTTGCGTTGAGACGATTACAAGGAAAGGAGATTTTTCTTTTAGACTTTGGGGACCAAAAACGAAAGCATCAATAGATCTACAGACCTAAACCCAATCTACACAAGAACGAGAAACACGAAGCCCTGATTTAAGTTATTTTCATAAAATTTATCGTGTTGATTTAACTTATAAATGATGTAGTCAGTATCTCTCAGGACTCGAGTGGTACCCCTACAGATCAGAGTCACGGATTATTCTCTTGTGATTAGAGACAACTCCGGGTTGGATTGCGAAGAGTAGACTGTATGAAGGATTGATTTATCCAACAGCATTTAATGGGGCAGAAACGTGGAACATAAGAGAAGAAGAGAGAAGGAGTTTGAATGTGTTTGAGATGAGGTGTCTGAGAAGTATGGTGGGGGTTACTAGGCTAGATAGAGTGAGAAATGAGGAGGTGAGGAGGAGAAACAGGGTGAAAAAGGATTTGGGGAGATAGGGTTGATGAAAGAATATTAGGATGGTTTGGACACATGGAAAGAATGAGTGAAGAAAGACTAGTAAAAGAGGTATGGGAAGGCAGATGTGGAGGGAGTGAACATGAGGGGACGTCCTAGGATGAGGTGGATGGATGGGGTGAAGGGGGCTTTGGGGAAGAGGGGAATGTCTGTTGAGGAAGGAAGGGAGAGGACGGAAGACAGAGGTGAGTGGAGAATGGTTGTATATGGATGATGTTGTGACTGCATGAGGAGAATGGGCGGGGGGGGGGGGGGTGGGGGGGGGGTAGTATGTGTGAGTAAATTTTGACGCAGCCTGAAGGGATTTCTCCCCGTCCTCTCCTTATATGCAAAGGGGGACGGAGAGGGGGGGTCGCCGATTAAATGAAGCGGCCTTGCTGTGGATGTACTGTGTCTTGCGACACTGCTTCTGACCCAGGGCGGTGGGCAGGGTGCAGGATGACCCGTCATCCAGGAGGTCTCAGATGAGAGGAAGGGTGGGAGGGGTGTGGAGTGTATTGAGGGATGAAATGGGTGGGAGTGTTTTTATGCCTTTCCCTTTTTGGCTACCTCCCTTTGGAAGGGGGAAAAAGCCTTGGTATATGTATGTATGTATGATGATTAGAGGTGTCTCAAAAAAAAAAAAAATTGCTGATCACATTTACTTTTTATCATCTCCCCTCAAATATTTCCATTCCTGCTTCCATGTCCCCAAAGAAAGAACCAGTTTTAATCATCAACGAAATTTTACGTTCTTTCTTTGTCCCTCCACCTCTTCTCCGCTACCCTCTTCTTGTCGTTTGATTTCCATTTCAACCTGACACACATTTTTTATACCAACGATGAACTAGTAATTCAGGTTAGGAGTGAACCATCTCGATTATATCATTGATTATATAACGCCTTAAACCTTGATCTAACATCAAAGAGTTTTCTTTTTATGATATTCAAGATTGAGAGGAAGATATTAACTCATGTTGAACAAGGATAGACTGAAGATGAATTTGTTTTCCATGTCGTTTGCTCTTTATACCTTTAGTGGTTCCTCTTCTCCTTTTTCTTCCTCTTCCTCCTCTCTTTCTTTTTCTTCATTTTCTTCTTTCTTCATTTTCTTCTCTTTCTTCATTTTCTTCTTTTTCTTCTTCTTTAATTTCTTCTTCTTTAATCTCCTCTTCTTTTCCGTATTCTTCTTCTCCCTCTTTTTCATCATCTTATAATTTTTATAATTATCATCTTATAATTTTTATAATTATCATTATCTTATAATTTTTATAATTATCATCTTATAATTTTTATAATTATCATCTTATAATTTTTATAATTATCATCTTATAATTTTTATAATTATCATTATCTTATAATTTTTATAATTATCATCATCATCATCATCAATCAATCATCAATCATCATCGTTATTATCGTTATTATTATTATTTGTTATTATTGTTATTATTGTTATTATTATTAATTATTATTATTATTATTATCATTATTATTATTATCGTTATTATTATCATTATTATTACTATTATTCCTCTTTTTCTTTTTTTCTTTCTTCTTCTTCATTTTCTTCTTCTTCTTCCTCTTCTTCCTCTTATCCGTCTACTCAGCGAGGCCCGTTCG
>NC_134796.1:47989348-48009348 GCF_046742065.1 Oratosquilla oratoria
CTCCTCTTCCTCACCTCTTCCCTTTCCTTACCTTTCTACCCCTCCTCCCTTCCCTCCTCTTCCTTTCTCTTTCCTTCCTCGCCTCTTACCTTCCCTTTCCTTACCTTTCCACCCCTCCTCCTCCCTTCCCTCCTCTTCCTTTCCCTTCCCTTCCCTTTCCTGTTCTTCCCTTCCTTCCTCTTCCATTTCCTCCTCTTCCTTTCTCTTCCCTTTCTCACCTCTTCCCTTCCCTTTCCTTACCTTTCCACCCCTCCTCCTCCTCCCTTCCCTCCTCTTCCTTTCCTTTCCCCTCCCTTCCCTTTCCTGTTCTTCCCTTCCTTTGCCTTCCATTTCCTCCTCTTCCTTTCTCTTCCCTTTATCACCTCTTACCTTCCCTTTCATTACCTTTCCACCCCTCCTCCTCCTCCCTTCCCTCCTCTTCCTTTCCCTTCCCTTCCCTTTCCTGTTCTTCCCTTCCTTCCTCTTCCATTTCCTCCTCTTCCTTTCTCTTCCCTTCCCTTTCCTTACCTTTCCACCCCTCCTCCTCCCTTCCCTCCTCTTCCTTTCCCTTCCCTTCCCTTTCCTGTTCTTCCCTTCCTTCCTCTTCCATTTCCTCCTCTTCCTTTCTCTTCCCTTCCCTTTCCTTCCCTCTCCTGTTCTTCCCTTCCCTTTCCTTACCTTTCCACCCCTCCTCTTCCCTTCCCTCCTCTTCCTTTCCCTTTCCTGTTCTTCCCTTCCTTCCTCTTCCATTTCCTCCTCTTCCCTTTCTTCTTCTTCCTTCCCTTCCCTTTTCCATCCTTGTTCTTCCTTTTCCTCTTCCTTTCCTCCTCTTTCCTTCCCTTCACCTTCCTTTCCTCCTCTTCCCTTCCTTCCTCTTCTCTTTCCTCCTAATCCTTCTCTTCTCTTTCCTTCACTCCTCTTCCTTTACCTCCTCCTTACTCCCCTTCCCTTCCCTTACCTTCTCTTTCCTTTCCTCCGCTTCCCTTCGTTCCACTTTTCTACCCTCCTATTCCCTTCCCTTCTTTTCCCATATTTCCTCTTCTCTTCCTCTCCTAAACCTTCCCTCCTATTTAACTCCCTCCTCTCCCCTTCCCTCCTCATTATTCTCCTTCTCTTCCCTTTCCTCCTCTTTCCTTCACTCCCCTTCCCTCCTTTCTTCTTTATTCCCCTCCTCTTCCCTTCCCTCCTCTTTATTCCCCCTCTTCCCTTCCCTCCTCTCTCCTTCCCTCCTCCTCCCTTCCCTCCTTCTCCCTTCCCTCCTCCTCCCTTCCCTCCTCCTCCCTTCCCTCTTCCTCCCTTCCCTCCACTTTACTTCCCTCCTCCTCCCTTCCTTCCTCTCACTACCTTTCCACCTGAATGCGCATGGAATTGCCTTTTCGTCCTGTTCCTCTTTTATGAACAAATCTCTAAGGTCCTCATTAAATCGCGCATGCATTATTCTCCTATCTTGGATTTCTTTTCCTCGTGTCCTTTCCAGTCCTCTCCCCCCCCCCCCAAGGTTCTTGAACGTCAGGCTCCCCTTCATACGGATCCCGTCCCTGGAAAACCCCGACCTCCTTGGAAAACCCTGCCCTCCCTGGAGAACCCCGCCCTCCCTGGAAAACCCCGACCTCCTTGGAAAACCCCGCCCTCCCTGGAAAACCCCGCCCTCCCTGGAAAACCCCGCCCTCCCTGGAAAACCCCGCCCTCCCTGGAAAACCCCGCCCTCCCTGGAAAACCCCGCCCTCCCTGGAAAACCCCGCCCTCCCTGGAAAACCCCGCCCTCCCTGGAAAACCCCACCCTCCCTGGAACCGCCCCCTCCCTGGAAAACCCCGCCCTCCCTGGAAAACCCCGACCTCCCTGGAAAACCCCGCCCTCCCTGGAAAATCCTGCACTCCCTGGAAAACCCCGCCCTCCCTGGAAAACCGCACCCTCCCTGGAAAACCCCGCCCTCCCTGGAAAACCCCGCCCTCCCTGGAAAACCCCGCCCTTCCTGGAAAACCCACGCCCTCCCTGGAAAACCCACGCCCTCCCTGAAAAACCCACGCCCTCCCTGGAAAACCCACGCCCTCCCTGGAAAACCCACGCCCTCCCTGGAAAACCCACGCCCTCCCTGGAAAACCCACGCCCTCCCTGGAAAACCCACGCCCTCCCTGGAAAACCCCGCCCTCCCTGGAAAACCCCACCCTCCCTGGAAAACCCCTCCCTCTCTGGAAAACCCCTCCCTCCCTGGAAAACCCCGAAATCGACACAAACCTCATTCACATCCTTTCCAGCTTCCTCCAGATCCAGCGTCTTGTTTACTTTGGCTTTGTGTTCCAATATTGTTTTCTTTTTCTTTATACCAAGTTTATCTTCTCCTTGTCATGATTATCCTGTCTTTATCATGTCTCGTCTCCTTCCGTATTCCCCTTTCCGTCCCGTCCTTGTTTGTCTTGTGCATCTTCTTCTTCCTATTTCGTTTTTCTAACTCTGCCTTCCTCTTCCCTCTTCTTCTCGTTTCCTGTCTATTTCAATTTACTTTGAATTCCCATCCCCCCCCCATTAATCTTATCTGTTTTACTTTTTTTTGTATATTTCTCATTTCTCTATCTCTTTCATGTCTGCCTTGTTTCATAATTCTCAGTGTCGTTTCCTCTTCCAGCTTCCGTTGGGTATGCCAACCTATTTGGCTTCACTGGACCGGTCGTCCTTTATTTTCTTATTTTACTTTTGTTTCTATCCTACTATTTCCTACTTCATACGTTAGGCTTCTGCCTCCTCCCTGTCGCTTTCTCTCTTTATATATATATATATATATATATATATATATATATTATTTATATATATATATATAATATTATATCTTTATCCCCTCTCTCTCTCTCTCTCTCTCTCTCTCTCTCTCTCTCTCTCTCTCTCTCTCTCTCTCTTTCGCGCGCGCTCTCCCTCTTTTTCTTTTTTTCTTCCTTTCTACTTCGTTTCCTTACACCTTGTTTGTTAACCCTTTCCCTCTTCTCTTTTCTTTTCTTCTCTGCCACTATGTCCCTCCATTGTCCTTTGTTTCTTATTTGGTTTTCGTTTCCTTATGTCAGTTCCCGTCCTCCTTCTTCTCTTCTTTTTTTTTATTTTTATTTTTTTATTTTTCTCTCCCCTGGAGGCAATTCTTTTGTGTCTACTTATCAATATCTCTCCCTCCTCTCTTACATTCATTTTCTCTCATCTTTGACGTTCTTCGTGTATTCCTCTCTCTTGTCTCTCTCTCTCTCTCTCTTTTTTTTATTTCTAGGATTTTTTTTCTTTGTTCTTGAAGTTGAACTATTCTATTCCTTCTTTTTATAATTTTTATTAATTTTTCCTCCTTTGTTCATTTCATTCTTCGTAGCGATGGAGCCTTCTGTAGTTTTTAAGATGAATATTTATGGTAGCTACTAAATCGCGGCAGTGAGAGGTGTGGCGGGTGACAGGGCTGACCCTTCGCGGGCAGAGCTCAGATGGAAAGGAGGTTAAATGGGTTTTAATTGCGTATGAAGTGAGTGTGTGATTTGATTCAGGTAACTCTTTTAACAGGGGGCGAGGGGATTTGGTATGCACACGCACACACACACACACGACTCGGTGGCGTAGTTGGTAGAGCACTGAGCTGCCACAATAGTGGCCCGCAACTCATGGTTCGAATCCTGCCCAGGGCCGAAATTATTTCGGTACCGCTGCGCTTCGGGTCGTTACTCTGACTCTCGTGGGCGGGGAGTTGGGTGTGTGTGTGTGTGCAAGGTCATAGCATTACCCATAGATCGGACCTACGAGCTCTGAGCTCTCTTCCAGGAGGGAAATAGCTGTCGATCACGAGTCCAACACGTGATCCAAAGACCAAGTGAATACACACACACACACACGCACGCACACACACACACACACACACACACACACACACACACACACACACACACACACACACACACACACACACACACACACACGCATTTCATGGCACGGTGGTTGAATTCCCGGCCGTCATTACGACGGTCCGGGCTCGTATCCCACCCAGGGCTGAAATTATTTCAGTATCGCTGCGCTGCGAGTCGTTACTCCAACTCTCGTGGGCGGGGAGTTGGGTGCGTGTGTGTGCGTTAGCGACTAGCCATAGATCGGTCATATATGAGCTCTGACTTCTCTTCCGGGAGGGAAAGAGATGTCGGTCACGAATCCAACACGTGATCCAAGACCATGGTGAATGACACACACACACACACACACACACACACACACACACACACACACACACACAAATATATATATATATATATATATATATGTATATATATAATATATATAAATATATGTATATATATATATATATATATATATATAAACACATACAGGCACACACACATTACTCGATGGCATGTCGCCATTTCGCTTGACCGGCAATTCAAGGATCCGACTTCGAGTCTCGCTCGGGACTAAAAATTCCATCATTGCACTACGAGCGGGCACTCCGCCTCTGGTGAGCAAGGAGTTGCCTGTGTGTGTGTGTGTGTGTGTGTGTGTGTGTGTGTGTGTGTGTGTGTGTGTGTGTGTGTGTGTGTGTGTGTGTGTGTGTGTGTGTGTGTGTGTGTGTGTGTGTGTGTGTGTGCGCGTGCGTAAGTATGTGTATATATGGGGTCCTTTCACGAAGCCAAAATGGCCCTTCCACTCAAGTGAACTATGGTTATTTATTTTGGCTGCCTCGAGTGAGTTTAATTATCCGAGAGAGACCCTCACCAAGTCTCAGAATTGAATCTACTTTTTCTTTTATTTACACATTACTTCCCATTAGGATCCCCACAGATCCAGCGTCTCCTTACTGTTATTCTTGAACTCTCTCTCTGTTGGCTTTGGGCTCTGAAGAGGCACTACTCCTCTCCTAGTGTTAGTCTTCGGCCCTCCTGGAGGAACTATTCACTGAACCTTGACTCCTATGCCCAATTCCACTATTCATTTTACTTGGAGTCATCTTCTCTCTGATACAATTTTTGTTGAATTGGATAGCTGCAGATCGCCAGAACGTCAGCGGATATCCAATTTAACAAATAATATTAATTTTATTCTAATTTCTTACGCAGCCGTTATGGTTGGTTCGAGGTAGTTTTTTTAGGCTCCAAGAACTGATTTACCAATAGAGTAGCTCTCGAATGGAATAGACTTGGTAATCAAGTAGTGAACGCTGAAACTATCGTTTTTTTTAAAGAGAAGATTAGATAACTTTACAAATAGGAATGACAAGTAGTAATGGACATGGAACTACCTAGCATAGGCCTTATGGTCTCTTACAGTCTCCTCCGTTCTTATGTTCTTGTTCAATTTCGTGCAGAACTTAGCCATTTCTCTCGGAATTCTTTGATACTTGATGTCACAGTTTCAGCTGACCAAAAGCCTGTCT
Source organism: Oratosquilla oratoria (assembly GCF_046742065.1). Taxonomy (NCBI): domain Eukaryota; kingdom Metazoa; phylum Arthropoda; class Malacostraca; order Stomatopoda; family Squillidae; genus Oratosquilla; species Oratosquilla oratoria. The sequence goes on from NC_134796.1 coordinate 47,994,709, forward strand.
TTTACCGCAGGAACTACTGTCATATTACTTTGGAGCCTCTGTCAGTTGCTCCCCAATCCCCTGTCAGTTTACCCTAAAGTCTCCTTCAGCTTATTTGAGAGCACGGGACTCTGAAGCCTCTCTACAGGTGGCCCCAGAAACCTTCTCGGTTACCCAAGAACTGTACACAGATCTCATTTATTCCTGGGTTCCAGATGGCCCCAGATGGTCCCAGAATCCTTCTCGGTTACCCAAGAACTGTACACAAATATACTTTATTACTGGGTTCCAGATGGTCCCAGAATTCTTCTCGGCTACCCAAGAACTATACACAAATCTCCTTTATTCCTGGGTTCCAGAGGGCCCCAGAATCCTTCTCGATTACCCAAGAACTGTACACAAATCTCATTTATTCCTGGGTTCCAGAGGGCCCCAGAATCCTTCTCAGCTACCCAAGAATTATACACAAATCTCCTTTCTTCCTGGGTTCCACATGGTCCCAGAATCCTTTTCGGTTACCCAAGAACTGTACACAAATCTCCTTTATTCCTGGGTTCTTGATGAGGAGTTCTGTATCTATGTGCACTTCCCAGGAACCCTTTCGTGTAAGATATGGACACGACTTAAGCGTCTCTTGCGTGATGTCGCCTCACCTCTTCCCCTATGTCTGTCAATCTTCTTCCCTTTCTTGATCCCTACACTATAATTCCTTCCCCCTTACCCACCTCAAAGTCCCTCCTGCTCCATCCAGCTCGGCAACTTTCTTCTATACTTCAAGTTCCTGCGAACTGTACTTGTCCCTGTCCACTATCTACCTGCTACATCGGTCACAGGAACTACTCAACGAGGTCCAAAAGCTTTAACGAACATCATAAACCTGATTCTTCTTCTTCTTCTTCGTGTAGGAGACAAGCATAATCCTCACATACGGTCAGATATGATTCACATTTCTATGCCAAATTAAGCCCAGTGATTTATGCTTCTCTGTTGCGTCTGATGTGTTAAAGGTTGCTTAACGTTTAGATTTTGGTCTGGGTCGTGAGTTCTTTTATGTAGGGAGTGACCACTCACAACACCTCTGCCTGTTACCCTCTTTACAGAATATTTCCCTTCTCCCTACCTCTCTCCTTCCCTCTCTCCCACCCACTCTTCCTCCTTCCGTCTCTCTTTCCGCCTCTCCTTCCCTCCTTCCCTCCCTTCCTCTGTCCTCCTTTCCCTCCCTTCATCCTCCCTCCTTCCCTTCCTCCTCTTCCTAACTCCCTCCCTCCTCTTCCAGTCCCTCCCTCCTTCCCTCCCTCCTCTTCCCCACTCCCTTCCTCCTCTTCCAGTCCCTCCCTCCTCCTCTCTCCTTCCTTCCCACCCTCCCTACTTACGTCTCTCCCTCCGTCCTTCCCTCTTTTCTTCCCTCCTTCTTTCTCTTCCTTCCTCCCTCCCTCCTTCCTCCTCATACCCTCCTTCTACACTCCCTCCTTTCTTTCCGCATCAACCCTCCTCCCGTTCCTCCGTCTTTCCTTCCCATCCTCCCTCCTTTTCTTTTTCCTTCCCCCTCTTCCTCCCTCTCTCCCTCCCTCCCTCCTTCCCTCTTTTCATCCCTCCCTCCCTTCCTCCCTCCCTCCTTCCCTCCCTCTCTCCTTCCCTATTTCCCTACCTCCCTCCCTCTATCTTCCCTCCCTCTTTCCATCCCTCCCTATCTCCTTTCCCCCTCCCTCCCTCTTTCAATTCCTTCCTCCCTTTCTCCTTCCCTCCCTTCCTCCCTCCCTCCTTCCCTCCCTTCCTCACTCCTTTCCTCTCTCCCTCCCTCCCTCCCTCCCTCCTTCTCTCCCTCCCTCCCTCCTTTCCTCTCTCCCTTCCTCCTTCCCTCCTTCTTTCCGTCCCTCCTTCCCTCCCTCATTCGTCAGCAGCACGAGATAACCCAGAGGGACAGAAACGCATGTGAACTACATCCCATAACATCAAAAAACTCCCTCTCTATATGTAATTGACAGTTCCCGACAAATCTGTCTAAAGAAACAATAAACGTGAAGACGGATACTTGTTACATCTTTATGATGCACACAGTCGCGGTGCTCATACTAGTACCTGAGAAGAAATGGGAGGATCTCTGGAGAACCGGATAAGGTTATTGAAGCCTAGGGAAAGTTAAAGAGAAGAGGGGGGGGGGGTAATTGTCCGTGTGGCGGACATTTGTTCACTGCCGATGAAATGGGAGGATCTTGGGGGAACAGGATAAGGTTATTGGACCCTAGGGAAGGTTAAAGTGGAGAGGGGGGGAGCAATTGTCCGTGTGTCGGACATTTGTTCACTGCCGATGAAATGGGAGGATCTTGGGGGGAGCCGGATAAGGTTATTGGAGCCTTGGGAAGGTTAAAGAGGAGAGGGGGAGGTAATTGTCAGTGTGTCGGACATTTGTTCACTGCCGATGAACAAACGCGAAAGGGAAAGAAATAAGGTGAGAGGAGATTTGTCTCTCGTGATTTTGTCCCTCATCTCTCCCTCACTCCTTCGCCTTGGACTTTGTGTCCATCTCGCTCTTTTTTCTCTCTCTCTCTTTATACATCCGTAAGCTATGTGGTCTCCTCTTCCTTCTCTTCCTTCCCTTCCTTTCCTTCTTCTTTCCTACCCTCAGCTTACCCTCGTCTTTCTTCCCCTCTCCCCCCTCGGTCATTTCACCTTCTTCCTTTAGCCCTTCTGCTATTAGAGTGCTCCTCTGACAAGCTAAACCATCCCACTTTATCTCTTGTAAGGTGTGTCTTCCATAAACACCAATCACAAACGGGCTTAAAGCCCGTGGGAGTGACAGTCCATAAAAAAAAAAAAAAAAAAAAAAATCCAGTCCCCCCTCCCCCGGCTCTCGTGACGTGAATCAACCCCCCGCCCTCCACACCCCAGTGGGTCCCCTCCAGCCCCCCAACCCCCCAACCCCACCTCGCTGATGACTAGACCCCGGAGCTAAATGGAAAAAATCGAATCTTTTGGGGGGCCATTCATTAGTGAGCATTTATATTCTGTCTGCCCCAGCGATAGCATGGCGTGCCGTAGATATTCTGGCTCAGTATAAATTATAGATTTTTTCTCCCCTTCTCTACACTCTTCTTTTTTCCGTTACCGTTGTCATATCCATCATTCTTATAATTCAATTTTGTATTCGTTGTCACTTTTACTATTATCATTATTCTCCTACTACTGTCATCATCATCATCAATATCATCATCAATATCATCATCATCATCAATATCATCATCATCATCAATATCATCATCATCATCAATATCATCATCATCATCAATATCATCATCATCATCATCAATATCATCATCATCATCAATATCATCATCATCATCAATATCATCATCATCATCACTATCATCATCATCATCACTATCATCATCATCATCACTATCATCATCATCACTATCATCATCATCACTATCATCATCATCACTATCATCATCATCATCATCACTATCATCATCATCATCATCATCATCATCATCATCATCATCATCATCATCATCATCATCATCATCATCATCACTATCATCATCATCACTATCATCATCATCACTATCATCATCATCATCATCATCATCATCATCATCATCATCATCATCATCATCATCATCATCATCATCATCATCATCATCACTATCATCATCATCATCATCACTATCATCATCATCACTATCATCATCATCACTATCATCATCATCACTATCATCATCATCACTATCATCATCATCACTATCATCATCATCACTATCATCATCATCACTATCATCATCATCACTATCATCATCATCATCATCATCATCACTATCATCATCACTATCATCATCATCATCATCATCATCATCAATTTCTTTTTCTCTGCGCCAAAGGTCGAATAGTGGCAGTAAATTAACACATCAATAGATTGTTATTATATTGTCCTTCAGCTAATTTAGTTTTGTTGATAGTTATAGGACTCCAAGATGTAGGCCCCAAGGCCACCCCGCACCACCAACCCCGAGGGCCATATCTCCTCTTCAAATCTTCTTCATCAATCAAACTCTTGAAGAACTAATCGAGTGGTAACGAAGAGAGTCTATGAAAAAAAGAGAGATTGGCTCCAATTTTCTAAAATTCGAGAACCATGATCGGGTCCAGATGATTCCTTATATCAGTGGTTTCCAACCTTTTCTGTCTTGAGGGAACATTGCCAAGCCTTTCAGAAGTCCCCGGCACGCTTGTTAGAAAATCTAAATTCTAGTTTGTCAGTATTTTGTTGATTCAGCATCAGTGTAACAAAATTTTGTCCCTGGATGATATGAAAATGTTCATCTTTACACTGATGCTGCTTTAATAAACAAAAATGGATGAGAGAGAGATTCAGTAATAAGAAAATTATTTCTGACCTCAATTTTGGCGGCACCCTCAGTTGACCTCACGGCACTCTTTGGTGCCGCGTGTGGCACACCGGTTGGGAACCACTGCCTTATATGGTAGTGACTAGGGCAGCCTCACGTGCATGGTCTAAAGCTGGACAAAGGATTTTTGTATATGTATGCATATATACACACGCGCACGCACACACGCACTCGATGGCGCAGTTGGTAGAGCTCCCGGCCGTCACTACGGCGGTCCGGGCTCGAATCCCGCCCAGGGCTGAAATAGTTTCAGTATCGCTGCTCTGCGGGTTGTTACTCCAACTCTCGTGGACGTGGAGTTGGGTGTGCGCGTGAGGTCACAGCATTACCCATAGATCGGTCACATACAAGTATGAGCTCTGAGCTCTCTCCGGGGAGGGAAATAGCTGTCGATCACGAGGCCAACACGTGATCTAAGACCTCCCACAACCAAATACCTAATGCAATGGTAATTCCATTACCATCTTTAACCTCGCTGGTCGAACGGGTTAGGGCGTCGTTACTTGCGGCGAAGGTCGAGGGGATGGCAGTTCGAACCCTGCCACCGGCGAAGTTGAACCAAGGGCATGGTTCATTAAATTCCACGCTACAGAGTCCTCTGTGAGGGGCACCGTCCTAGCCTCCCGATAGAGGGGAGTTTGTGACGTTGAATTATATCATCATAAGGTTTGGGCATTGACTTACCACCTCCATCGGTAGTTTGTATGACGGATTGATGACGTCATGTTTTCATGGCAAAACATAACTCTCCAGCTGTCCGAGCGGATTAGAGCGTCGCTACTTGCGGCGGAGGTCAAGTTGAGGGTAGTTTGAACCCTGCCGCCGGCGAATTTGGTCATAGTTGATTAAACTGACATGGTTAATTGAGTTCCACGATACAAAGTCTTCTGTGAGGGGCACCGTTCTGGCCTCCTGAGAGGAAGTGCTCGCGACATTAAACCGAATCATTAAATGGCTATATTTAGTAATGGAGGAATACCCCAGGGGGGGGGTGCTATAGATCACCCCAAGTGACCTATCCATACTCATGTATTAACTTACAGATTTTCCGTTGGTTCGCGTCCTTGGCTCTCACCACACAAAGACGTCCCGATGTTCTCATTCTCTTCCTACACCCACCAGATGACTAGACGTATAAGCAAGTTAACAAATAAACGTGGAAACAATTAAATTTGCGAGTGAATGTAGAAATAAGCACGTGTAAATAAGCTAAGCAAGCGAGCAAATAAATAAATAAGTGAACGAGTTTGTATCTAGGCAAATCTGTAAACAAATAACGGAATAAGCAAAACGAATAAAGAAACAAGTAAATAGCGAAAAATGACAGAATGACAAAGTTTTGACGACTACGTACAAAATGAGAAGAGAGAGTAAATGTATGGAAACAGACTTTGTACTGCAAAGCGGGACAAATAATATAAACAGAGAAAGAGGATCCAGAGATGCAAAGGAGGAAGGGACGCCAGCAAAGATAGATAGGGTGATGAACGAGCCTGGAAAGAAGAGAGAGAGAAAGAGAGAGAGAGAGAGAGAGAGAGAGAGAGAGAGAGAGAGAGAGAGAGAGAGAGAGAGAGAGAGAGAGAGAGAGAGAGAGAGAGAGAGAAAGAGAGAAAGAGAGAAAGAGAGAAAGAGAGAAAGAGAGAAAGAGGGAAAGAGGGAAAGAGGGAAAGAGAGAAAGAGAGAAAGAGAGAAAGAGAAAGAGGAAGAGAGAATGAGAGAGAGAAGAAAGAAAGAGAGAAAGAGAGAGAAAAAAGAGAAAGAGAGAAAAAGAGAAAGAGAGAAAGAGAGAGATAGGGAGGCGAGAAAGAGGGAAAATAAGAAAGGAAGGGGGCGTAAAGATGGTAAGAATGGAGGGAAAGAGGGAGAGATGAGGAAGAAGAGGAAGAAAGGATGGAGGAAAAGAAAGAAAGGGGAAAGGGAGGGACGTGGAGAAACAGTGTGAGGAAGAGAGAAAATAATAAGAGAAAGTAATAGAGATGCGACGGGAGGGAGTAGAGGAGGAAAGAAGGGAAGAAAATCAGAAGGAAAGAGAGAAAGAGAAGGAAAGAGAGAAAGAGAAGGAAAGAGAGAAAGAGGAGAAGGACGATGAGCGAGGTGCAAGTAGGTGAAATGAAGATAAAAGGAAAGAATGGGTGAAACTGATAAAGAAGGAGAGGAAGAATGGAAATAAAGGGAGAGAGAGAGATGGAAGGCAAGTATGAGTAAAAGTGGGAAGGATAAAATATGGAAAGAGATAAAAAAAAATTAATGAAAAAGATAATTAAGAAAAAAATCGAATAAAGATCAAGGAAGGAAAAGAGGAACGATAAGAGGAGAGATGATGGAAATAAGAGAGGGAAGAAGAAAGAAGAAAAGAAGTAAAGAAAAACTAAAACAAGGGAGGAAAAGAAGAGAAGAAGAGAGTGAATGAGAGAGAGAGAGAGAGAGAGAGAGAGAAGGAAAAGAAGAGAAGAAGAGAGTGAATGAGAGAGAGAGAGAGAGAGAGAGAGAGAGAGAGAGAGAGAGAGAGAGAGAGAGAGAGAGAGAGAGAGAGAGAGAGAGAGAGAGAGAGAGAGAGAGAGAGAGAGAGAGAGAGAGAGGTTGAGTGAATCAGGGTGGGAAAGAGAGAGGGACGGGTAAAGAGGAAGGAATAAAGATTTAGATAGGCCAAGAGAGCAAGAAAGAGAGCAGATAATAGCCTGGGGAAGGAAGAGAGAAAGGGACGTGAAGAGAAAGAGAGCAAAGGGAGATATAAGAGTATCCTGAAAGAGAAACCTATCATGCGGTAAAGAGTCGAGGTTCTGCCGTAAGAGAGCAAAAAGAGAGAGAAAGAGAGAGAAAGAGAGTAAGACAGAGAGAGAAGAGAGGGGAATCGACCGGCAAGATAGGAATGAGACAATAAATAACTCAAATCGTCAAAGACGTAAGAAAGAGAAGACGACAGAACCGAGAACGTGGAAGAGGAGAGGGGGAGGAGGAGGAAGACGAGGAGGGAGATAAAGAATAGGTGTAATAAGAGAAGAGAGTGAGAGAGAAAACCGAGAAATAAGAAGAGAGAATAAGGATGATGAAGAAGGAGATCTGGAAGAAGAAAGAGAGAAACAGGCAGAGATGAAGGAAGAAGAAGAATGAGAAGGAGAAGAAGGAAAAGGAGAAGAAGAAGAAGAAGAAGGAGGAGGAGGAGGAGAAAGAGGAGCAGGAGGAGGAGGAGGAGGAAGAGGAGGAGAAGGGGAAGAGGGAAGGAGAAGGAGAAGGAAAAGGAGAAGGAGGAGGAGGAGGAGGAGGAGGAGGAGGAGGAGGAGGAGGAGGAGGAGGAGGAGAAGGAGAAGGAGAAGGAGAAGGAGAAGGAGAAGGAGAAGGAGAAGGAGAAGGAGAAGGAGGAGAAGGAGAAGGAGAAGGAGAAGAAGGAGAAGGAGAAGGAGGAGAAGGAGGAGAAGAAGGAGAAGGAGAAGGAGAAGGAGAAGGAGGAGAAGGAGAAGAAGAAGAGGCCGCTGTTGTCGGTAGGAGGAAGACCCGGAGGCAAAAGGAATGGAAAGAAAAGCTGAAGAAGAAAGGAACTGAGAGAAAGTGAGAGAAAAGGAAGCTTTCGGGTTCGGGAGTTGGGCGCAAGCGGCGAAGGAAATGAGAAAGAGGGGGACGAGGAGAGGACATACGAACGTGAATAAATAAGAGGTTTGAATTTGCAAAGGAGAACAGAAGGGGAGAGAGGAGACGAGGATGGACGGACAGAAGGAGGACAATGAGAATGAAAATTAAAAGGAGGACAATGAGAATGAAAATTAGAAGGAGGACAATGAGAATGAAAATTAGAAGGTGGAAGTAGAAGAGTAGAGGAAGGAGGGGGAGAAGGGGAAGAGAAGGCTGATAAGATGGAAATAAAGGAAGAGGAGGAAGAGGAGAGGGAGAGGAATAGGAGGAGTAGGAGGAGAAGGAGGAGGAAAGAGGAGGAGGAGGAAAGAGGAGGAGGAGGAGGAGGAAAGAGGAGGAGATGGGAGAGCGTGTCTGGTAACCGCGTGGGGATTTCGGGCGTCTGTTCGAATCCTGGCCACGGTGTAGAGGTTGGGAAGGGCATTCACTCTGAGTGATGCCCCCCCCCTCAACCACTGCTTACTGCGGACTTGAGGTGACCTCAGATAACCCCCTGAGGTCATAAGCTCCTTTCACACTAGGCAACTAGTGACCGTCACTAGTGGCAGTCACTAGTTGCCTAGTGTGAAAGTCTCGGGCAACTGCAAGCAACCAGTGACTGTCACCGAGTTGTGGAATCCTTTCTCATCATCTCATTCGTCGAAAGAATGGCATCAAGGGAGGAGGTGCTTCTTCTGTTGGCTTTGCTGGTCAAGAAAAAGAGACGGTCGGTGACGGCAACTGCCAGTGACGGTAACTTGTTACCGGAGCGGGCAACAGCCATAGCCTGTTGCGCAACCGGGCAACCGCAGTGACGTAGTGTGAAAGGCTCAATGTAAAATAATGGTAGGCAACTAGTGTGAAAGGTTAAGGTCCTAGTGGGTATCAACTCCGCAAAACACAGACAGACACAGACACACACAGACACACACAGACACAGACAGACACAGACACAGACACAGACACAGACACAGACACAGACACAGACACAGACAGACAGACAGACAGACAGACACACAGACAGACACACAGACAGACACACAGACACACACACACACACACACACACACACACACACACACACACACACACACACACACACACACACACACACACACACACACACACACACACACACACACACACACACACACACACACAAAAGTAGTGGGATGGGGCCCAACCTATTGACCAGCCCTTTTGGTAGTCGGGCATCCCCCGACGAAACAGCGAAGCCACCGAAGCCCCTTTTCGAATGAAGTTCTTTGAGGACACCGCCAAAGGCACCAAAGTGAATAAGACCACTCGGATGAGCCGGGAGCGTCTGCAACTATAAACCCCAGAGGAGATGATATCAGAGGGAATTAGGAGACATGTCTGAGAGTGTGGAGAGGCCTAACAAAGACAGAATTATGGGCTTCCTATTTCAGTTTCCGGGAATGAAAGGCGGCCATGAGCTTGCAGATTTTGTTGGTTCTGTTGTCAAAAGAAAAGATGTGTATGTCATCAGAATTAGGAATAGCTAAGAATGATATGGGGTCAATTCTTTTGGTATCTGTGTAGAAGGAAAAATACAAACTCGTTGACTGGGGTACATAGTCGAATAGGATAGGATAGTCCCTCTGGTTTACCCTAAATGGTTTTATTCGGTTGGACAAGAAAGCTCTACAGTCAAAATAGACTATACTTCTTTCTTGGGTGTATGGAAAACAAACTTCCACAAAAAAAAAAAAAAAAATCCACTTTTTTTTCTTTTCTTTTTACCTTCTACGGTCTATTGTCCACTTCACCGTCATCTCAGACCTCTCTTTGACCACCTAAACTATTCTAACTCTTTGAGAACTTTAAATATTAACATCGTGGAATAATTTCTGTTGACAGTGTGCTTATTCTAACTAGACTGAGGATTAGCAGGAAAACTAATCCAGGTGAAATGCATGAATTAATATTAAAGAAGAACAAAAGGATCACAAATTATTTTTTTCAGAAAGGTAATCCATTAGCTTAAATTGAAAATAACAGCTAAACTAAAACAAAATCTTATTATAATTCTAGAAGACTTAAACAAGCACAGCCAAACAACATACGCAAGTCAATATATTACCTACAAGTTTGAAGTTTCATGTACTCAGGGGCAACGGTCTGTGATGCATGGACCGATTTATTCCAAAGGTCTCGAAGGGAAAGCAACTTTGCTTGCAAATCTCTCGGCTCACATCGACACTGTGTGTGTGTGTGTGTGTGTGTGTGTGTGTGTGTGTGTGTGTGTGTGTGTGTGTGTGTGTGTGTGTGTGTGTGTGTGTGTGTGTGTGTGTGTGTGTGTGTGTGTGTGTGTGTGTGTGTGTGTGTGTGTGTGTGTGTGTGTGTGTGTGTGTGTGTGTGTGTTTGGATCATGTGTTGGACTCGTGATCGACAGCTATTCCCCTCCTGGAAAAGAGCTCAGAGCTCGTATGACCGATCTATGGGTAATACTGTGACCTTACACGCACACACATACCTGACTCCCCGCCCACGAGAGTTGGAGTAACGACTCGTAGTGCAGTGATACTGAAATTGTTTCAGCCTTTGGCGGGATTTGAACCCGGACTTCCGTAGTGGCAGCCGGGAACTCTACCAACCGCGCCATTAAGTCGTGTGTGTGTGTGTGTGTGTGTGTGTGTGTGTGTGTGTGTGTGTGTGTGTGTGTGTGTGTGTGTGTGTGTGTGTGTGTGTGTGTGTGTGTGTGTGCGTGTGTGAGCGTTCGATAGTATAACAAACCAGCTTTATTCTGTACAGTATATTCCCAAGGGATTCTATTTGAACTAAGAAACATTCCCATTGATATACACTATAGACTTTACTTTTGACGACACACTTTAACTCAGCTTCGTCCACTTTTACTCGAGGCCTCCTGCGCTGGCCAACAGCTGCTCTCTATACATAGTTTTCAATGGAGCTCTTCACAGGAGGCCGCGTGAAAGGGTCCATTGAACACTATGGGAGGCAACCAGTGGCCACCACTAGTTGCCCACCCCCACCCCCATATATGTTTTTGAATGGAGCCTTTCACATTCGGTAAGGAACGATGCGGAAACACTTGCTTCTGAAAAGATAATCTAAAATCTCCTAACACCATACTTCAGTTAATATAAACAAAAAAAATCGGAAAGAAAAGAAAATTATAGTGATTATGATAATGATAATAATGATGATGGTAATGATCATGATAAAGGTAATGGTGTTTTACCTAAAACCATGCATTCCATACTTAGAAATGTACGTACACACACACACACACACACACACACACACACAAACTTACATACGTACACACATATGTACTACGCACTTGATCGCAACCACCATATATGTTCGGTGAAAAAACCTCCTTGATTACCATAACATTTTCACAATACGTAACATTTCATTAACAACTAATCAAACCATTTTACGTGTAGTTTAAATGGAATATAAGTTATATATATATATATATATATATATATATATATATATATATATATATATATATATATATATATATATATAAATTAATTTTTATGATTGTAATAGCTAGTGTATATATGGCATCTGAGATAACGCTCGGTCAGCGTACCCAAGTTTGGACATAGACTTCTGTAATTAAAGGCTTTCGAAGAGACCGCAGTTTCATTTTTCATCAGTATTGTTGTCGCCAAATTTAGACTACAATTAATGTTGGTAAACACGGAGGTCGTGGACAGTGCATAGAATACATCATGATCTTTCGTAATTGTGCTGCATCGCCAATTCTTATTCGTCTTCGACGGTGTGAAACGAACTCCACCAGTACTTCGGCGACCTTCACATGCCAGTCCTACGCTCTTCTTCAAGTAGCATAGTGTTCAGTAGACCTTTCCCTGCGTCTACATTTTCTCACGTACGTAGCTTTATATCCAGCCGGCCTAAAATTGCATCCTCTGTCTACTACGTAACCAGCTCTACTACGTCTATTCACCCCTCCAGATCAGCACTGTGACTACCACGGTGATTGTTTTCGTTCCACAGACAAATGCCGTGTTCTGCAGTATCAACGTTCATGATCACAACCTCCCTCCCCGACCTCCCATGCTTCTTTCTCTTCTTGTCACTCTTCTCCCAAATGACAATTACCCAACCAGCCTTCCCAGGGTGTTTCTTTGCCCACTACCCCCCACTCAGACCCCTCCCAATCCCTCCCTGTGTTTACCCCATCTAGCCCTGATGCTTGGATTCATGCTTTGACAGTTGCTGCTACATCGGATACCACCTCACTTTCAGTTTTTATAGACACTGCTTCCCCGGTCAACATAATGTCAGTTCAGAGCTTCCATACATTCCGCACTCCAAGAAAGTATATCACTCTTTTGGAACTCCCCGATATTCATTTCTGCAATGCTTATGATATCCAGTTTCCAGTGATTGGTAAAGTCACTCTTGATGTTAGCTTCCCCCAACACTACTCCCTCTATTCCAGTTACCTTGTACGTGACTGATGTTCATCTCCTTGGTGACACGCTCACAGGTTTACCCTTAATGATGTGCATCATAAATGACGAAATGAAATCACGTTATGAACTGCTCCACGTCTCGCAATTATATCAATTACTCTCAATACTGATAACACCTGATCGGTCAGGTGTGGGGATGCTTGTTGTTGTTGTTGATGGCAATGAAGCTCAAGTTCAGAACGACTGTGCAACAGTAATATAGGAGTGAATATCATACTCGCTTCATAATGTTCATGGCATGCCCATGATGCTAGCGACGACAACGTTGACAAGGGTTGTGCTAGTAATGACAACGGTGATGGTGATGACGACAGTGATGGTGATGGTGATGGTGTTGGAGATGAAGATGGAGACGGTGATGGTGATGGTGATGGCGATGATGATGATGATGATGATGATGATGATGATGATGATGATGGTGATGATGATGATGATGATGATGATGATGATGATGATGATGATGATGATGATGATGATGATGATGATGATGATGATGATGATGGTGATGATTATGGTGATGATGATGGTGATGATGATGGTGATGATGATGGTGATGATGATGGTGATGATGATGGTGATGATGATGGTGATGATGATGGTGATAATGATGGTGATAATGATGCTGATGCTGATGCTGATGCTGATGCTGATGCTGATGCTGATGGTGATGGTGATGGTGATGGTGATGCTGATGGTGATGGTGATGGTGATGGTGATGGTGATGGCGATGGCGGTGGCGATGGTGATAACGACAGTGATGGTGATGGTAATTGTGATGGTGATGGAAATGGTGATTGTGATTGTAATGGTGATAGTAATGGTTATGATGGCGAAAGTACAGTACTGCGTTTATATACATATCTTTGCGTTTGTGTGTGTGTGTGTGTGTGTGTGTGTGTGTGTGTGTGTGTGTGTGTGTGTGTGTGTGTGTGTGTGTGTGTATGCTTGTGCTTGTGTGTGTATGTGTGTTTGTCTGTGTATCTGTGTTTGTATGTGTGTGCGCGCGTGTGGTAATGTACTGGGTGTAGGTGTTGATAAAAGTGTAAGTCTGTGAGTGTGTGGGTGTGTACGTGCCTGTGTGGTACCCATGACGACTCTCTCTCTCTCTCTCTCTCTCTCTCTCTCTCTCTCTCTCTCTCTCTCCCTACTCCCACACCGAGAGGACTGAGGCTTCTTGAGCGGCACCGCCACAGTGCACGCGTGCGTTCGTACGGCAGATTGCGCCTGTGCCTGTACGTGCGTGCGTGCGTCCGTGCGCGTGCCAAGCGCGCTGTTATTCATGAGTCCTGGAGACGGGGACAATCGCCCCCGAGCACCATGCGTCCTTTGTCATGCTAATGCCGAAATTACCAAGCTCCTCTCAGCGATAAATGCTCTCAATATGCTCTTCACTGAGATAAATGCTCACATGATATTCTCCACCCAAGCAAATACCTTCTGCATGCTCCTCTTCTTTCTGTTGAAAAAAAAAAGAAAAAGAATCACGGGCGGACATTTGTTCCTTCAAGAAATTCTCTTGCCACCGTATATGTTCATTGTGTCATTTACATCCTGTTCTGTTAAGCTACACTGAACTCCAAAACTATACCATCCATACCGATGATTTTGTTCACCACAATGCAAAATGGCTGTCTTTTTCTAATTATATCAATACTCACAATACCAGAATGAATGCTCACAATGCTCTCTAACTAACTACAGTTTTGCCTCTTTCCGTAGAATATCATCACACCGAACTATTCACTTTTGCAGGAGTGACGTGGAAGAGGATGGCACGGTCGTGTGAATCATGGAATGCTATGAAGGAGGCCTTTGTTCAGCAGTGGACTCAGCATGGCTGGTTTGATTGGTTGATGGATTGATTGACTATTCACTTATACTCGCTGGCACAGTCAATGTTCACGATGCGGTGCTCGCCCTCCTGGAAGGTCGAAGTGCTCACTTTGTGTTATTTCAGTTCGATGAATACGAATCTTGCCGGGCCGAACTCCCTCGCCGCGATTCTATTCACTTCTACGACAACAGCCATGATCCGGTCACACCGAACGTTCCTCTCACCTTCGCCCGACGTGTTTGGACATCAAATGCTAGGAGCTATCACTATCAGCCAAGACCCTCATATTCCACAGAGGTTCGTGTAGTTC
>NC_134796.1:48014348-48016848 GCF_046742065.1 Oratosquilla oratoria
CAAATTTGCTGTGGGCAAATGCTTATTATTTTAATTTTGATAGAATTTGTGGAGAAAATTTACACGTATCAGTATAACTCAATGGAAAATGTAAAGCATGAAAAATGTGGAAACTGTATTTTTTTAATGTATCAATTCAAAATACATTATTTTTTCTTTTTTCTTGTAAATCAATTTTACAAAAATAAAAAATAAAAAGTTTCATTTTTTTTGTTTTGTTTATGATAGTATTTGTAAAATAGCAATTCAAAGTTTGTTTCTGTTTTAACCTAATAAGGGCATGTAGTTAAATGTTCATTCTTTCCCCTAATGAAGAACTTCAGAGTAAACAACATTCTTTTTTTAAGGCTATCGACCCATAATGGGGTCATTAAGCCTGATGTGAAGTTCAGTCTCTACATTTTTTCGTTTTCTTTGTGATGAACTCGACTTATTCATTTTTTTTTATTTATTATTTTTTTAAGGCTATCGCCCCATAAGGGGATCATTGAGCCTGGTGTGATATTCAGTCGAGTGTATTATCGCCCGCGAAAAAGTAAAATAAAAATAACCTATATTGGTAAAATTATACAATCATTTTACATTTACATGCTTTCTCCTTACAAAGGCTATCTTAGTTTGTGGCAACATTAATTTCACAAATATAAATAATATTTATGAACACATACAATGGTTTGTTTAATCATAGTAATTTTTGTCACAAAATGCCAATTCTATTAAGGGGAGACTACAGTAGTGGCGTGTTACCCCACCATACCCCTTTAACCCTTAACCCTAGCCAAAATGATATATTTTTTTTAAATGAAATATAGTTATCCAAGTACCTGGAGTGATAGGGTATCAGAATATATATGGTTATGGGGGTCTATCTCCGAAACCCTAGTAGAAGTTCGTGTACAAACAAATAAACAGACAGACAGAAGCTACTACTTTATTATAGTAGATTTGTTTATTCGTTTATTCATTCATTTATTTGTTTATTTATTTATTTATTTACTGATCTATTCATTTAGTTACCAATTTACCCATTTATCTGTTTACTCATTCATTCATTTATTCCTTTATCTATATATTTATTCATTTATTTATCTATCTACGGACTGATTCCTATATTTATTCTATTTATCTGTTTTCTATCTATCTACTTACTTGATTAAAAAGTTTTGGACTTAAGTTATGAAATGTATTTACAGTGAAAGGAATTGAATATATCAAAACTCAGAAATCACCCTCTATGTCTGGGGGTTCCGCTCTGAGTGACCTTATCTTCTCATTCCATTGGTAAAGCACACACAAGCTGACTCATTCCGCTGAGTCATGTCCTATTGTGATTACATCAGCCATGCAACTCAGCAAGATCTCCGTGAGGGAGGCCATTACTGCCTTCTCACTCCAATACGCCTCGTGCTGGACTGCATTCGCGCTACAATACATTAATACACTATGTTTCACCCCTATGTAACATTTGCATATAGATATATATAGGCCCTGAAAATAGGGGGACATAGGTAGTCAATAGAATAATTTATACATTTACTGATTTATTCATCTATTGATTTATTCATCTATTTGTTTATGTACTTGTTCATTTACTTCTCTTTATTTATTTATTCATTTATTTGTTTATTTATTTGTTCATTTATTTGTTTATATATTGCCTGATTGATTTGTCTATTTATTAATTAATTTGCTTTATTTCTCTATTTGTTTATTTTCTATACCCCATGCTATCAGAGCTCACGATGAGCATCCATTTCTTTGATGGGACAAAGCAACGTCACGGACCAGTGAGGTCGGAAACTTTTTGAACGTCCCTCGTCAGTTCCCCTCTATCTGTACGACAACGCCGCGTACCAAAGCCCCTTTGATATGCCTGTTAGTGTCACATCCATGTTGCAGTGGTGCCAATGCAAGCGAGATGTTAATGCATGGACACGACATTGTTGGGTTTGATCTCTTGTCAGGTTTTGTCTGTTTTGAAATGGTACCAGGCGTCATTTCGGTATTTCGAGAAGATAGAAAAAAAAAGTCATGATCAATCCTATAAAGCGACAGGATTGATTCGCGTGCCAAAGGTTCCTCACCTCTTTCACAGCCAAATAAATGACATGGAAATGTGCTCCTGATATCCTGTAAGAGGATTTTCTTCTTTATGGGGACGTCATTGAACGAAAATATTTTTTTTTACACTTTGTAGCTAAACCCTTCTGGGCGGTAATGTCCTTCCACGAACCTTACTTAGAAAAAAAAAATACTTTAATCTCCTTAACGAACGCCACTGACGCGAATTGATCAGAGAACCGCAATGATATCAAGGATCCAGCAATAAGAATAACATAACATATTTGATCAAAATGCGCCTCCAGTGTTAAATTTCAGAAGGAAAATGTGAAACCTGGAATAATCGCCCGCCTCCCACAGTGGACGGAGAGCGGAGTAGGGCTCCAGTGGTCAACCCTCACGCCGATATTAGATCGTAAAAATGAAGAAGGAAATGCGT
>NC_134796.1:48019348-48034348 GCF_046742065.1 Oratosquilla oratoria
GTTTACAATTATTTTATTACAATTATTTATAATATAATAGTTTACAATAATTTTAAGGTTTCCCCCTTTTCCATGATTTTATCCTCTTCGTGGAAGCACCGCGTCTTGCCACACCGCCTCTGACCCAAGACAGTTGGCTGGATGCGGGGATGACCCGTCATCCACGAGGAGCTAAGCTGGGATGGAGAAAAGTGTGTGGGGTGGGGGGGGGTAAATGGGTGGGAATAGGTACGTGACTCTGACTTGGCTACACCCCTTATAAGGGGGAAAAGCCCTTGGTATATAGATAGAAATCATGTTCAGCAAAGAAGCTTCCTTAGCTTCGTTTTTTTTTCCATCATATTATTGGTAATGCAGTAAGAATATTAATGGTCCTAGAGCTGAGTCCTGTTGTATTCTACTAGTCATCTCTCACCAATCCAACGTGTAATCTTTTGATACTCAGCGCATGCCATTGTTTTATATACAGTACTGTATATATATATATATATATATATATATATATATATATATATATATATATATATATATATATATATATATATATATATATATATATATATATATATATGTACATGATGATGAAGGTGGAAAATGAAGTCACGGGTCTAGTTTTGAGTTTTTGAGTTTATTCCTGAACGGTTTCGTTCTTTGCTTCTTCAGAAGAATGAAGAAGTGTAGAGCGAAACCGGTCAAGAATAAACTCAATAACTCGAAAGACCCGTGACTTCTTTCCACCTTCATCAACTTGTCACAATGTCCCAGCATATACTGTATATATATGTATATATATATATATATATATATATATATATATATATATATATATATATATATCCATTGCAATGTTCCCCAATAAAGTTCTCGTACACTGTCCAACTTCCATACTAATCTTTATTGCGGACCCTTGTCTGATACTTTTCCAAATCCAGTTACACAAAGATCACCAATCTTATCCCTCATACAACACATCAATCTCTCTCAAATAAAAGTTTGACAGGTTGGTTCACAGAAGAATTTCCTTTTCTGAATCATAATTGGCAACGAACA
Organism: Oratosquilla oratoria; assembly: GCF_046742065.1. NCBI lineage: Eukaryota > Metazoa > Arthropoda > Malacostraca > Stomatopoda > Squillidae > Oratosquilla > Oratosquilla oratoria. The sequence goes on from NC_134796.1 coordinate 48,020,399, forward strand.
TTCCCTTCTAATAACTTGTTTATTTTCTACAAAGAAATTCACACGTTTTGGCTACGATGCAGGTCATAACACTTCTTTCTTATTCAGCATTTTTTTTTCTTTGTTTTCTTTCCTTCAGGGCAGTGGACAAGATGCAGGGATGACCCGTCATCCAGGAGGTGCCAAGATAAGGGGGAGGGAAGAGGGTGGAAGGGAGTGGAGTATGTAGGAGATGGAATGGGTGGGAGTGGTTTCCGTGCCTTGTCTTTTGGCTACCTCTCGTGCAAGGGGAAAAAAGCCTTTAGTACTCGTATATGTATGTATTTTTAAAATTGTCACTACATTAACAGACTTCTAGTCCAGTGGCACTTTCCTACTTTCCAGGAAACTTGCAGTCACTTTTCATATGTCATCCACTAAATGGTGTCAACACTCTTTCTGTATTCAACTTGAGTTCTCATCTGACCTTCAGGCTTCTCTTACTTTTAGGTTCTCGACAAGTTTAATCACTTTTTGTAATTTCGTTTCTATGAAGTTTTCTCTTTATTTGCCCTTTCGCCCTCAAATTGTTTTCCTTTGGTGAATACAGATCAGAAACTGTAGCTCATTATTACAGTGAGTGTGTGTGTGTGTGTGTGTGTGTGTGTGTGTGTGTGTGTGTGTGTGTGTGTGTGTGTGTGTGTGTGTGTGTGTGTGTGTGTGTGTGTGTCTGTGTGTGTGTGTGTGTGTGTGTGTGTGTGTATTCACCTCGGATCTGCTGCAGCCTCTTTTCGAGACAGCCAGACACCACCCTACGGCAGTGAGCTTAGAGCTCATTATTAGCAGATCTCTGGGTAGGTCTGAGACCACTCACACTCCACACACCGGGAATGCAAGGTCACAACTCCTTGACTAACGTCCCGTACCTACTCGCTGCTAGGTGAACAGGGGCTACACGTGTGTGTGTGTGTGTCTGTGTGTCTGTGTGTGTGTGTGTGTGTGTGTGTGTGTGTGTGTCTGTGTGTGTGTGTGTGTGTGTGTGTGTGTGTGTGTGTCTGTGTGTGTGTGTGTGTGTGTGTGTCTGTGTGTGTGTGTGTCTGTGTGTGTGTGTGTGTGTGTGTGTGTGTGTGTCTGTGTCTGTGTCTGTGTGTGTGTGTGTGTGTGTGTGTGTGTGTGTGTGTCTGTGTGCGTGTGTGTGCGTTTGTGTGATTCACCATGGTCTTGGGATCACGTGTTGGACCCGTGATCGACAGTTATTTTCCTCCTGGCGGAGAACTCAGAGCTCATATATATAAAAGATAATGAAAGGTTGGTTCAATTCTTTTCTTACGGCCGAATATATTTTATTTCCAAAGGGCGTCTCCCTCCTCATTTTTTTTTTTTTTTTTTTTTTTACTTTCTTAGCATTCGATTTGTGTTACCTTTTCCATTGAGTTATGTTGATACGTGTAACTTTTCTCCTCAAATTCTATCAAAATTAAAATCATCATTTGCCGCAGCAACGCGCGGGTAATTTGGCTAGTATCTAATCATCTATATTTTTGTTCTATTTCATCTACATATTCATTGTTTTATCTCTTTTATTTCTGCACCTATTTCAAATTATTAGTGCGATTTAAGGACTATATTTAATAATTAGGGAATATATACATTTAATAATCTATTTATTTTTTGCTTTATTTCATCTACATATTCATCAATATTTCCATTGTTATATCTTCTTTTTTTTATCTTTTTACTTCCGCACCTCTTTCAAATCATCGACACGATTTAGGGGCTTCACATCCGACGGGGGGTGGGGGGTGGGGGGTAGTGGTAGGTCTTCAGCTCATTCATGATTTATGAATAACGTCGACTCAAACTTCAGAAAATTAGAAATGTAGATCCTGAAAATCCTAGGCAAAACTTGCCTGGCAGCCTCCCCCGGTGGCTGGTCGCAGACACTCTGGGCTAAGAAACGTTCTTGTGACAAAGTTGGTCGTCGAAGGCGGAAGACCTTTGAAGCCTGGAACCCTGTTGGGCAGGTCAGGGGTCCTTTTTATCTTATCACCATCTCCTGTCCTCCGCCTCCTCTTCCTCCTCCTCCTCCTCCTCCTCCTCCTCCTCCTCTTACTCCTCTTCTTCGTCCTCCTCCTCTTACTCCTCCTCCTCCTCCTCCTCTTACTCCTCTTCCTCTTCATCCTCCTCCTCCTCCTCCTCCTCCTCCTCTTACTCCTCTTCCTCTTCGTCCTCCTCCTCCTCCTCCTCTTACTCCTCCTCTTCGTCCTCCTCCTCCTCCTACTCCTCCTCTTCGTCCTCCTCTCTTTCTCAGGGCTCCTTTTGATTTTATCACCATCTCCTGTCCTCAGCCTCCTCCTCCTACTCCTCCTCTTCCTCCTCCTCCTCCTCCTCTTCCTCCTCCTCCTCCACCTCCTCCTCCCCTTACTCCTCCTCCTTCTCCTCTTACACCTCCTCCTCCTTCTCCTCTTACACCTCCTCCTCTTTGTCCTCCTCCTCCTCCTCGCCCTCCTACTCCTCATCCTTCTGCTCCTCCTCTTCGTCCTCCTCCTCTTTCTCCCTCTCCTCCTCCTCATACTTCTTCTCCTCCTCCTCCTTATCCTTTCCCTCCGCCTTCTTCTCCTCCTCTTCTTACTTTTCCTCCTCTCTTTCTCCTCCTATTTCTTCTCCTTCTTCACCTTCTTATCTTCCTCTCCTCCTCCTTCTCCCCCTCCTCCCCCTCTTCTCTCTCCTCCTCTTTCCTCTTCTTCTCCCTCTCCTCCTCTTCCCTCTTCTCCTTCTCCCTCTCCTCCTTCTCCTCCCTCCCCTCCTCCTCTTCCCTCTCCTCTTACTCCTCTCCTCCTTTTCCTCTTCCTTTCCTCCTTCTCCCCATCCCTCTCCTCCTTCTCCTCCTTCCTTTTCCACCTCCTACTCCTCCTTCCTCTCTTCCCCTTCCTCTTTCTCTTCTTCCTCCTCCTTTCCTCCTCCTTTCCTCCTCCCTCTCCTCCTCTTCCTCCTCCTTCACCTCCTTCTCACTCTCCCTCTCCTCATCTTCCTCCTCCTCCTCCTCCCTTGATCTTTGGGCCTTTTCTTCATCTGGCGCCAAAGAACGTAAACAACTCCTCCCGTTTGTCACTGCGTGAGACGCGGCACCGTCTTCTTCCATCTCCTTCCGAATTTCCCCTCAGACTCGTCCGTCTTAGGGTCAGACGCCGAGGTCCTCCTCCTCCTCCAACACATCCTCCCCCGTCCTCCATCCTCCCCCTCCACTCCCCTCACCCCCCGGCCCCCTTTGCCGAGGACGAAAATCCTCGTCGTCATCGTCTGCGTCGTCATCGTCATCGTCGTTGTCTTTGTCTCTGTCGTCGTCGTCGTCGTCGTCGTCGTCGTCGTCGTCGTCGTCGTCGTCGTCGTCGTCGTCGTCGTCGTCAAGGTCATCCTTTTCCTTCTTCTTCTCTTTCCCTCAGCATTGTCCTCTCGTCCTTACCCTCTTGTTCATAAGAACCAAGTTCCTTTTCGTTCCTGTGTAGAGAAACCTCCTCATCTCCTCGTCCTCCTTCCCTTCCTCCTCCTCTCTTTTTCTTCTCTCCTCTTCCTCCTCGGTTCTTGTTAGCCCTCTGCAAGACTCCTCCTCCTCTTTCCTCCTCCTCCTTCTTCCCCTCCTACACTTGAACCAGAATCATCTGCTTGACTGCGTTCCAACAGACACAAGCACGGTCGCGTCATCCCTTCTCGATAACATCACCACCTCGGTCCCAACCACCACCACCATCAATGCTGAGGTCTACTGGGATAGAAGCACGGGTGAACTACAGTATATAACAATGTCATTTATTATTGAGGTTATTTCAAGAGCCCTCACGAGAGTGAGGGAACATTGAAAAAAATTTCTTTTGGATTTTGAAGAAGTGGTTCTCAACCTTTTTCACTCCCTTTCTACAAATTCTCAACAACATTGTGGCTTCACTTTATTTTTCCCCAAATCTCACCCCACCAAAGAAGGTAAGATGATGATGATGATGATTATTGATGATGATGATTATTGATGATGATTATTGATGATGATGATGATGACAATGACGACGACAACAACAACAACAACAACAACAACAACAACAACAACAACAACAACAACAACAACAACAACAACAACAACAACAACAACAATAATCTCAACAACAACAACAACAACATAGTGATAAAGAGGAACCCTTCGTTTTATTGCAAAGTCGACAACCATAATCATCTTGTACTTTACGAACTCCCCCATCCAGTACAAATACAATGCAACATATGAAACGGATTAGTGATACAAACGTTGCTTTGCTTTCTCATCGTGAATATACGGTACCATGCACTGGCTATCATGCCTCGTACCATCCCCCTCCCCCCCCCCCAGGTTCAAGGTTTCTTACTCCTCGGGGGTTAAGAACCCCTGGCTTAGATTAACCTCTTAGCCCGTAAGAGGTTTAGAATAATGATCTCAGTTAACTTATTTAAGCCTAACGTTTCTACAAGGCAACGTTTCCCAACCTGGGGTGCTGAAATCAATTATAGGAGATGCTGGGAAATGATACACGCAAAAATCACATTGATGTAATTATGTATCATTGATTACCTAGTTGTGTGTATATGACTTTTTCCATACCATTTTATTTTTCTAGGGTGTTGTTATTTCTTCTACAAACAATATTGCCAATTTGTTTCAGTTCTAAGGAATCAAGAAAATAAATCAAGCAGTACACTTCACTTTCTTTTATCCTTCTAAGAACAAGATAGGGGTGCTGGAATGCTTAGATATGACAGCAGGAGGTGCTATGGTCGGAAAAGGTTGGGAAACGTTTCTATAAGGAATCCGATCTACTGGTCCCAGCGAATTTAATTCAGTCGAGGAAGAACGCCTTGGCTCCCTCCTGCATGACGTCAGAGATGGAAAGTGATGTCTTACGATCTATGACGCTGTACCTCATTTCTATGACGTCATGAATTGCCATCACAACCACAACGATCACAAAAACTAGTTTTTTTCTTCCTTTCCTTCTTCTCCTTCTACTATCACTTCTGCCACTATCACCACTTCTTTCTACTATCCCTCCTTAGTAACCATGTAGTAAGCGCTGAAACTATCAGTTGTTTTAAGAAACGATTAGACAACTTTATGGATGGGGATGACAGGTGGTGATGGATACGGGGCTGCCTAGTGTAGGCCTTATGGTCTCTTGCAGTCTCCTTCATTCTTATGTTCTTATGCACTGCCACCTCTTCTATCACCACCTTCTCCTATTCCACCCCTCTCTTCTTCTCTTGCACCACCACCATCACACGAACCATTTTCTTTACTTGGAAGTCTTCGTTTCCCTCTCCTCTTCTTCCACCTCTACTTCGAGGTTTTCTTCATGATGTGGACCAGCTCGCCGTCCAATTCTAAGACGAAAAGATGCGTTTCTCTTCCTTTTTTATCTGTCTACCTTTCTGCTACTCCCTTTAGACTCTTCAACTCATCTTTGTCTTCTACTTTCAGACTTTCCTTGCGTCCATGAAGCAGAGGTGTCTGCAGGTTCTTCGTTCTTTTTTTCTTTACTTTCAGACTCTCCTTGCGTCCATGAAGCAGAGGTGTCTTCAGGTTCTTCGTTTTTTTTTTTTTACTTTCAGACTCTCCTGGCGTCCATGAAGCAGAAGTGTCTGCAGATTCTTCTTTCTTTTTTTATCATTCTTCACACCTTACATCCACACTTTCTTTTCATTTCTTTCTTTACGTTCCAGATATTGTGATAATGTTTTCTTTATTTCGTCCATATGATGTCTTCCCTTTCCATGCAGTGTCAGCTTCTCTCACACGAGGCTTCCACCTAACAGTTCCCTTCGTCACTTTTTTCCTCGACAATTTTCTTTCTTTCAGGAATCCTCTCCTGGCTCGTGACAATCTCGATCTCCTCTCTTGGCCACGTCATCTATTCTATTTCAATTTCTATCCAGCTCTTTCACTCTCCTCTGCCACCCTACCCCATACCATGTCCCAAACCATATCCCGTATTTCATTAATTTTCCCTCAAATGTTTATACATACATACATATACCAAGGCTTTTTCCCCCTTACAAGGGAGGTAGCCAAAAAGGGAAAGGCATAAAATCATTTCCAACCATTCCATCCCTGAATACACTCCACACCCCTCCACCCTCCCTCTTATCTGAGCACCTCCTGGATGACGGGTCATCCCTGCACCTTGTCCACTGCCCTGGGTCAGAAGCAGTGTCGCAAGACACAGCACATCCACAGCAAGGCCGCTTCATTAAATCGGCGACCGCCCCCTCTCCGTCCCCCCATTGCATAAAAGGAGAGGATGGGGAGAAATCTCTACCTACCTCACCCCCATCCCCCCACCCATTCCACCTCATGCAATCACATCATCCATAATGTATATATTGAAGTATTTTCTTGTCCAATTATGCTTTCCTTTCCTATTCTCTACCCTGATCTCCCAACTGTGCTCTCCCTACGCTGATGACGTAATTGGTAGCGTGCTAGTCTCGTATTTACTGAATTGTGGGTTCGAGTCCCGCACTTCTCTCCTATTCCCGGTAGTGACTGTTACCTACCCCAAAGGACAAAGGTGACTGTCTTGGCCACAACTACGCGTCTCCCGGCGTAATCACCACACCTTCGCGTCAACAGCTATTACTATCGGGAGTGTAAGTAGACAGTTGATTTTCTTTTAAACGCGTTGAGAGGGCCAATTCAGTATCAAAGAGCTTCCTTGCGGTCTTTTCTGTTCTTAGGTCAGATTGTGGGAGGTCACAACATAGGTCAGATTGTGGGAGGTCACAACTTAGGTCATATTATGTAAGTTTTGGGTCCGACTTCAAAAAGAAGAAAGGTCATGAAATTAGAAAACATCGCCCAAAAGTTCTGGAATACAGAATTGGCCATCACATCTGAGAATGTCTTTTTAAAAAGGTCCATATGTCATTTTAAAATATGTCTCTCTCCCCGCTCTCTTTTCCTCTCTATCTCGAATCCTAGCTCATAGTTATCCCTTATACTGTCCTATTCAATCTCTTATCCTATTTCAATTCAGACTTCCATCCCTATTTCTTCCACTATCACCTCTACCCCTCCGCCTTTCTCATTCCGTTCCTGATTTCTGTATCTTATCTATTCTCAATCTCTGTCCCATCAAGTTCTATTTCGTGCTCCATTCTACTCTCCCAGATGGCGCCACCCTCTAAGCCTTCCTCACCTCATCCTTGTGTCCTCTTCCTCACAGCCGTGCCCTCAACTCCTCCTCAACGAGACCTCACCCTTACCCCATCCTCCCCTCTTCGATCACGAGAACTTTATCGGTTCTGGACGAAGTTCTCTCTTAGTCCCTTTGGTGTCCCCGCTTTAGCTGGGCAATTTTTCCTTCATCCCCCATTTCCCTACCTCTCCTCCCTTCCCTCCCCCCACTCTTCCTCGTCTCCCTCTTCCTCCTCCCCCCCCTTCCCCCTCACCCTCTTCATTCCCTTACTCCTCTTCCAACTCCTCTTCTCTCTCCACCGATCGTTCTCCTCTTCCTCATTTCTTGACTGTATCATCCGCTTCTCTCTAATTGCTCTTCCATCCTCTTTTCTCGTCCCTTCTCTCTCTTACCTTCAGCTTTTTCCTCTTCTTTCTTCGCATTCTCGTCCTTTTGTTCTTCCTCCCACTCCTCTCTTCCACGCATCATTCTCTCTTTCCACCAAACGTTCTTGTATACGTTTTTTATCATCTCAGAAACAGTCCCTTATTCTATTCCTCTCTTAGTGTTCCTCCTCTACTCCTTCACAGTCAGTTTCCTCTTTTTCTTCCTTTCCATATTTTTGCTCTTTCCTCCCATATCTCTCTCTCTCTCTCTCTCTCTCTCTCTCTCTCTCTCTCTCTCTCTCTCTCTCTCTCTCTCTCTCTCTCTCTCTCTCTCTCTATCTATCTCTCTCTCCTTCCTTATCCATTTCCATTCCCCCCCGCCTCTGCCTTCTTCCGACTATAACATTTCCTCCTCTTTTATCCTCCATCTTTTCCCTCTCTCCTTCACCCCCATCCTCCACCTCTTTCTCTTCCTCTCTCTATCAACGTCCCCCTGTCCCCCCACCCCCCCTACACGCATGGTCCAGATCCCTCCCCCCCCCACACACACACCTTCCTTCTCCCCCTCCCTCCCTCCACCGCCCCTCCTGGCGTTCAATCGTTATCCTTTTTCTGACTATGGGGAGGGATGCCAGTTAGTTCTGCACAGATCTTCAAAACGAGTCTAATGAACACATTTTTTTTTTCTCCAGAAAGCCTGCAGGTCGTAAATGGACTTGAAGAACCTAGATAGTACAGCAATGGAAATGAGAGCAACGGCGTTAGCTGTGTTACTTTTACAAATAAACATGGGTAGTGATAATAAGAAAGTAGGTTTAAAAGCGAAATTAAAAAAAAAAAAAAAAGTGGGAGAGGGAGCAAGTGTATTACTGACTGGATGCCTTGAGATGAGAAGCGTGGAATAGGAGGCCCTGACAGATGGAGAGATGAGAGAGAGAAGTTCGCAGAAGTAACATGGAAGAGATTAGCGTAAGTGTGTGACCTAAGGTATTATTTGGGAGAGACCTTGGCTCAGCAGTGGAAAGAGAATTTCGCAACTAGATTTCTTCATAGATTTTTATATTCTTGATAGATCTCGCCATTTTTCAGATTAATTATTCAGGAGCTGGACAAAGCTCTTGATAAGCATCTAGTTCAGGATGAGAGTATGCTAACGTGGTTTTGCTCTATCAAGGAATATTTTACAAGATATGTGTAATTAACAAAAGTATGTGAAACTTAAAAAATGGGTAAATTGGAAAAGGTCACGTGACGGAGAAAAAATATGCTTTAGATGGAGATGTCGATTTCGGTGTTTAAGATGACGTGAGGTAATTCGTGCGTTTTGAGCCACGATATAAGCCCTAACAGATAACCCTAAAAGTGTTCAGTAATAATACCCTCCCCCCCTTTTTTTAAACAAGACTCTCAATTCATTTTTCTAAAGACTTCTCTTCCCCGTCCCACAGAAACCGATCCCGTGAAAGCGGGTGGTCTGTCCTCGGTGGTCCGTAGTCTGAGTTGGCGCTCCGTGGGGAGGAGGAGTGTGCCACGTCTGAGCGCCACCGTCGCAAAAGAAATCTTCTCACACACTATTACGCCTCATTTCCAAAGAGTTATTGATCGTTCGTACATACATACATACATATACCAAGGCTTTTTCCCCCTTACAAGGGGGGTAGCCAAAAAGAAAAAGGAATAAAATCATTCCCACCCATTCCATCCCTGAATACACTCCATACCCCTCCACCCTCCCTCTTATCTTAGCACCTCCTGAATGACGGGTCATCCCTGCACCTTGTCCACTGCCCTGGGTCAGAAGCAGTGTCGCAAGACACAGCACATCCACAGCAAGGCCGCTTCATTAAATCGGCGACCCCCCCTCTCCGTCCCCCCATTGTACATACGAGATACAATAGTATTTCACTTTCTAGTGAACTACACATTAAACACATTACATTGACCAGACCCAATTAGCTCAGAGGAAGTAAAAAATAAAGCTACCTATCTCTCATTACTTCCCACTTTTTCTTGTCGTTTTCTAACACCACATCCCCTTTGTCCTTCACCTCGTTCATTGCTTGGTGGCCTCTCATTTCGCTCTTCCAAGACACCTTTCCCGTAACCTCCTGTACCCTGTCCTCTAGCACTCCCTAGTGACTGGGGGCGATCCGGCGTCACTGACGCCAGCCTCCCTCACCCTCCGTCCCCCTCCGTCCCCCCCTCCCTCACCCAGTTGTTTACTTCTCCCTCTTTAATGACCTTCTCCTACTTTTCCTTCTTGTTAAGAACTCCCACGAGGAAGGAAGACGTAAGCATCTTTTCTCTCCTCTCACACTCCTCTCACTCCGTCTCAGCAGACTACGGCTCCTTCTTCCTACTCTCACTCACTCACTCTCTCATTTTCTCGGTCCCTCTCTATCTCTCCGTCTTTCTGTTCATTTCCCCTTTCCGTATATTTTTCACTCTTCTTCTCACTCTCTCACTCTCTATCTTTTTCCCTCCTTCTCTTTCACTCTCTCTCCCTCTCATTCTCTATCTTTTTCCCTCCTTTTCTTTAACTCTCTCTCTCGCTCTCACTCTTTCTCTATCTTTATCCCTCTTTATCTTTCACTCTCTTTCTCTCTCTTTCCCTTTATCTCAATCTCTCTCTTTCCCTTTATCTCAATCTCTCTCTTTCCCTTTATCTCAATCTCTCTCTTTCCCTTTATCTCAATCTCTCTCACACTCTCTCACTCTCTCTCACTCTCTCTCTCTCTCTCTCTCTCTCTCTCTCTCTCTCTCTCTCTCTCTCTCTCTCTCTCTCTCCTCTCTCTCTCTCACACACACACACACACACACACACACACACACACACACACACACACACACACACACACACACACACACACACACACACACACACACACACACACACACACACACACACACACACACACACACACACACACACACACACACACACAGACTCGCTCTCGCTCTCTCTTTATGCATGGGTCTATACATGTACTGCACGTAGGTACATGTTTACACATATATACAGAAATATTAGAGTATAAACTCTAAGTATATGTAATTGCATATATTTTTGCACATTTACATATAAGGATTTACGCTTGCACGTACATATGATTTTTGCGCCGATTTATGTTTAATTTGTATATATTTGCATGCATTTGATGTAACAGGTGTATGTCCACGGATATGTATACGTGGGCATATATATATATATATATATATATATATATATATATATATATATACATATATATATATATATGTATACATATATGTATATATATATATATTCATATATATATATATATATGTATATATATACATATTTATATGTGTATATATATAAATATATATATATATGTATATAATATGTATATTTATATATATATATTATATATATATATATATAAAATGCGTGTGTGTGTGTGTGTGTGTGTGTGTGTGTGTGTGTGTGTGTGTGTGTGTGTGTGTGTGTGTGTGTATATATATCTATGCCTATATAGAGTATATTTTTGTTTTTATAGAAAAAAAACCTATATGGTCTTCCTGTTCCCTTTAATGTAAATTCAATTCTCTGCCCCCTTTTCTTTTCTTTTTTCTAAATTGCCTCTTTCTTCAGTTATTCCTTTCTTTATTGTTTTCATTTCCCTTTTTCCAAAACGCTTCCTTCCGTATTTCTTCCTTGTCTCTATGCACCTCCGTCTTTCTTAGCGCCTCCCTTGGAAGAACCTTGAGTGCCCCTCCCGATCCTCTTTTACTCTGTCTCGATCGCAGTCTCCAACCCCCACCCCCACCCCCACACTCACCCTCGTTGGTCGGACGTCTTTGTTCAAGCTTGTTGCTGTCGGTTGGATTTCCTTGTATTTCTCTCCTTGACTCTTCCCTATTTCACATGTCAATTGTTAACTACATATGTTCCACCTTACAGGCTTCTTTGTGTTTTTTTGTTTTGTTTTGTTTTTTATTTATCTATTTTTTTTATTAACATGTTACCCAGTAGCAGGGACAATTTTTTTTGTTTGTTTTTGCTTGTGTTTCGTGTATCGCGTTTTTTTTTTTTTTTTTTTTTTTACGCTTTGCCATTATGTTGTTTTGGATTTTTTTTTTATTCTTTTTCGCTCCCACTAGCTTCTGTTTTGATTTATATCCTTGTCATACTTCCTACTTTTCCCTTCTCTTTCCCCATTCTTTCTCCTTCTTTTCTTTTTTCATTTCCTTTACTTCTGTTTCCCTCCTTCCTCCTTTCATTCTCCTTTCTCTTCATTTTTCTTCGCTGTCTCTTTGTATTCCGTTTTTTCGTCTTCTATTTTTTCCTTTCTTTGTTTCCATACTTTCTGTTTCTCCTTTTCCTTCTCATTCTTATTCTTTATTAATTTAGATATTTTCTTCTACATCCTCTTTGATATACATTTCATTTATTCCTTCCAAACAATTCTTTCAAATTAATTTTTTTTAATATATTTCTTTTTCGTTCCCTTCCCATTTACCTGAACCTGTTTTCGTTCTTTCCCTTTATTTCAAACACAATTCCATCCTTTCCTTTCACGTGAAACCCATTTGTACCCTTAACCCTTCGTTTCCGGACAGATATCCCCACATTTCGTACTCTTCCTCCCTTTCACATCTTCCTCTTTATCTTTCATTTCCCTTCTCGATCTTTCTTTCATCCTTCCTTCACTTCACACTGATTTCTTTGTTTTTACGTCCTTGGACGATCTTTCTCTAATCCTTCGTTCACTTCACACTAATTTCTTTGTCTTCACGTCCTCCGACGATTTTTCTTTCATCCTTCGTTCACTTCACACTGTGATTCCTTTGTCTTCACGTCCTCTGACGATCTTTCTCTAATGCTTCGTTCACTTCACACTGTGATTCCTCTGTCTTTATGTCTTCCAACGATCTTTCTTTCATCCCTCGTTCACTTCACACTAATTCCTTTGTCTTCACGTCCTCCGACGATTTTTCTTTCATCCTTCGTTCATTTCATAATGATTCCCTTGTCTTCACGTCCTTCAACGATCTTTCTCTAATCCTTCGTTCACTTCACACTGCGATTCCTTTGTCTTTATGTCTTCCAACGATCTTTCTTTCATCCTTCGTTCACTTCACACTGATTCCTTTGTCTTCACGTCCTCCAACGATCTTTCTCTAATCCTTCGTTCACTTCACACTGTGATTTCTTTGTCTTTATGTCCTCCAACGATCTTTCTAATCCTTCGTTCACTTCACACTAATTCCTTTGTCTTCACGTCCTCCGACGATCTTTCTCTAATCCTTCGTTCACTTCACACTGATTCCTTTGTCTTCATGTCCTCCGACGATCTTTCTCTAATCCTTCGTTCACTTCACACTGTGATTCCTTTGTCTTCACGTCCTCCGACGATCTTTCTCTAATCCTTCGTTCGTTCACACTGATTCCTTTGTCTTCACGTCCTCCAACGATCTTTCTCTAATCCTTCGTTCACTTCACACTGTGATTGCTTTGTCTTCACGTCCTCCAACGATCTTTCTTTAATACTTCGTTCACTTAACACTAATTCCTTTGTCTTCACGTCTTCCAACGATCTTTCTTTCATCCTTCGTTCACTTCACACTGATTCCTTTGTCTTCACGTCCTTCGACGATCTTTCTCTAATCCTTTGTTCACTTCATACTGATTCCTTTGTCTTTTTGTCCTTCAACGATCTTTCTCTAATCCTTCGTTCGTTCACACTGTGATTCCTTTGTCTTCATGTCCTCCGACGATCTTTCTCTAATCCTTCGTTCACTTCACACTGTGATTCCTTTGTCTTCATCTCCTCCAACGATCTTTCTTTCATCCTTCGTTCGTTCACACTGATCCCTTTGTCTTTGTCCTCTAGCATAGTTATTAACGAGTGGAATAGACTTGGTAACAATGTAGTGAGTGCTGAAACAATTGATTGTTCTTAAAGAAGATTAGATAACTTTATGAATAGAAATGATAGGTGGTAATGGAAATGGAACTGCCTAGTGTAGGCTTTATGGTCTCTTGCAGTCTCCCTCATTCTTGTGTTCTTATGTTCTCTTCTTTATCTCTTCCAGTTCTCGTCCATTTTGTTCCTTCTCTTTTCTTTTATCACCTTGATTCCCTTTTCCCATCAACCTAACCTTCCCTAATCTTTCCTTCTGCTTCTAATTCTATCTTCATCCCTCTCCAGACCAATCATACCTTTTTCTCCTTCCTCTTTCTATTTCTCTATCTCTTCTTAAACATCTTATACCTCCTTACCTCTCTATTCTTCCCTTCTTGTCTCCTTTCCTCCCTTTCTTACTCCTTTCATATCTTCTTTTTCTTTTCTTTTATATATTTCTTCTTACTTGTAGTTTTATTTCCTCTTCCACTAGTCCCGTTTCCTGTCACCTTCTTCCTTTTATATTTTCTTTCTTTCTTTCTT
>NC_134796.1:48039348-48041848 GCF_046742065.1 Oratosquilla oratoria
TCTTCAGATGTCAAATCCTCTTCGCGTCATATATTGAGAAACTGAATGAAGAACTAAGAGGTCTTAAACCTATACGTATATTAGTCACATTATTGAATTGCCCATAGGGGAGTCTATACTCCCCTAGGTACAGTTGGTAGTCCTTCAGACTCCTGGTCCACACAGACACCAGCGACATGCAAATTCCTCACCTCCTTCAGAAAATATTATATTTCTCCACTGTGCTCTTAAGATAGGAACTTTTTATTTCTATCATTAGAAACAGCAGTCATTCTATTACTATAATAAAAATTTCAAAACTCGATAAGGTAAGAAACTGATTATGTGGAATCGAAGTCAATGAGTCTGCAGGAGTACCAACTGTACCAAGCTGCACTGCAGAAATCGAGTGTAATTTCTTATTGGAATGGAGTGTAGGATACTGGAAGCGAAATAGTCCTCCAGCTTTGCAAAATAGCAACATTTGACGAGAATGAGTAAAAGTAGCAACGACCGCAACAGCACTGTAGGAGAGAGGGCAAACGCAGAGTATGGGATCCAATGTATTTGACGTTTCGCCCAGCAGGGCTTCTTCAGAAATAACACAGTGGACAAACATCTGACTCCTTATATAGCCCGAGCTTGCGGGGTGAAACGAGCATAAAAATGGTGTAAACACAATTTGTGTAAATTGCTTGTTGCTTGGTTATTAGAATTGTTAGTGGTTTATTTATTGCAAAAAATCCACCGTTTGGCCTCTCCATTTGACGAGAGTCTTGAAGATGTGACTCCTAGAGCCTCACCAGCCGTATTCTCTCTTTTCTATTTACAAAATTTTGTTTCTGTTTCCCGATGCCTTCCTCAAATCCTTCTTCCGCATCATTTCTTTCTATTCAAAAATGATGCAGGCACGGTCATCATATTAAGACAATAGGGATACCCTCCGAAAAAGGGGATAAACTGGACAAATCTTGATTTAAGAAGGAAATAGCCAATAATTGGCTTATCAGTAGAGTGGTTAACAAATGAAATAGACTTGATAATGATATAGAGAGCGTTAAAACTACTGGCTGATTTAAGAAAAGATTAGATAACTTTATGGATAGGGAGGATTGGTGGCAAGGGGCCTGGAACTAACTAATGTAGGTCTTATGGTCTCTTGCGTTCTTGTGTTCTTGTTTTCATTCCTCCTTATTCACTCTATTCGTCTTCCCACGACCTCCTTTCTCATAACTTTCGTTTTTAGTTCCCAGACACTTCCTCTTCTTGTTTCTTCTTTGTTCTCTTTGTGTCTCATGTTCCCATTCCTCTTCTTCATCCTCTACTCTTTCGACATCTTCCCCTTTTCTTCATTTTTCAAACTCCTCTTCCTCCACTTCTTTCTACTCCCTGTTTATTTGTCTTTCTGTTGATCCCAATTCTTCTTCTTCTGACGTCTTCTCGTTTTCCCTTTCTTGTTTTACTCTTCCTCTCTTATTTTCATCTTTCTCCTCCTCTTCGTCCTCCTCTTCCTCCTCCTCTTCGTCCTCCTCTTCGTCCTCCTCTTCGTCCTCCTCTTCGTCCTCCTCTTCGTCCTCCTCTTCGTCCTCCTCTTCGTCCTCCTCTTCGTCCTCCTCTTCGTCCTCCTCTTCCTTTACTGCTTTGTCCTTCTCCTTGTCTTCTTCATTCTCTTTGCCATTACCCTCCCCTTCGTCATCACCCTCTTCCTCCTCCTCCTCCTCCTACTCCTCCTTCCTCTGCCTCTTCCTCCTGTTCGTCGTCTTTCTTCGGAACAAATTCTCTTCGCCCCGGACAGAAATTTATCGCCCGTGGGTAAACTTCGCTGTTTTCGTCGGCGTCTTTGATCTCCCACAACATTTTTTTTTCTCTCGCTCTTTCTCTCGCTCTTTCTCGTCGCGTGTTTGAAGATTTTTAATAGTCGTTGCCTTCTTTGATTACCCGTCAATCGAGAGGAACCGAGCCATTTCATACGTAAAAAGACCAACTCGTTTGCAGTCATAGTGACGGGTTTCAGGGCAGAAATCATGGGATACCTTTATTCATCTACATTTTAAATCTTTATCAGTCATCGTCGTATTCGTTCCTCTAAAGGATGCAATTGACACGTGCTTGTAATTGTTACTAGTACGACTTTTCTACGATCCTTGTCAGCCAACGTGGGAATGATATATCCCCCTTTCTCGAGCTTTAATGGTAATCACGGGGAAGGATTCTGGGAAGTGTGTATTCATCAAGAAGAAGCTGGTCAACTGAGAAGGATTCTGGGAAAGTGTGTATGCATCAAGAAGGAGCTGGTCACCTACTTGTTGTTTTTTTTCAAGTAACTGCAAAGGACAAACTAAGTCTCCTAAAATAAAAAATCTAATGGCCAAAATTACGTAAACAGGTGGTATAAAATAGTCTTGGTGTTTTCAAGAAGCTTCGAACGTGGTGATGGTGTTCGGTGATAGTGATCAAGGCGATTGGGGCGCCGTTGGAGGCAAAAGGTACGTTGGGGATTGAAGCAGTATTTGTTTTGTAG
>NC_134796.1:48049348-48056848 GCF_046742065.1 Oratosquilla oratoria
ATATAGGAAATAAAGATAATACCTGACATAGTCGAGAAAAAAAATCGGCTGAATAAAATCGCCTGGCGACCGCCCAGAAAATAGACAAGAATGATCCCCGACGTTCACGAGTTCCGTAATATCTATAAATAAAAAAGATGTCATCGAAGCCTCCTCTTTACTCACGGGCGTCGTTTCTCCTCTCGAAGACGATAAGGTCGCGTTTCCACCGAATGAGTCCAAGAAGGAATTCTTAGGCTGCGTTTACACCGAGTGAGTCTCTGCCGATTCTCCTCAACCGTTCTGAGTTCGATTGAGCAGAAACGACATCGGTTACAATTTCTTTTTTTCAATCTCCAGAGGTCAAATTACCTGTGCGTCACATACTGATCAACTGAATGGCAAAATGAAAGGAACTAAACCTTCACGAATGTCAGACAGGTTGATGATGTGTACTTAGAATACTGCAAGAAACACGATGGTGTCTTTGGTCGACCTGACCGTATAGATCAGTGGTTCCCAACCATTTCTGCCTTGAAGGCCCCCTTTGCCAAGCCTTTCAGAAGTCCTCGGCACCCTTCTCAGAAAATCTAAATTCTAGTTTGTCAGTATTTTGTCGATTCAACATGAGTATAAAAAAATCTTGTCCCTGGGTAATATGAAAACACTCATCTTTACACTGATGCTGCTTTAATGAACAAAAATGGATGACAGAGAGAGTCGGTATTACGAGAATTATTTTTGACCTCAATTTTGGCGGCACCCTCCCTCAGTTGACCTCGCGGCACTCTTTGGTGCCGCGTGTGGCACACCGGTTGGGAGCCACTGGACTCTAATCTCTTCTCCTACGCTGTTCTGTTCTCCCTCTGTCATGCCACGTAATCTGTATTTTATGAATATCGCAATCAACAGATTTGTGCCTGCGCTACATAGAGAGAGATTCACAATTCTAGATAAAAGGTGCAAAGAAAGAAAATTGCGTGCTCAGGGCATTTGTAATCAAATTTTCATTGCCTCGGGTCCTCCTCCTGTAGATCTGCAAGAAAAGAAAGGAGGGAGAAATGAGGGGGAGGCAGGGAGAGAGAGAGATAGATTGAATAGATAGATAGATTGATATATAAGGACAGACAAACAGAAAGACGGATAGACAGAGACAGACAAACAGATACAGACAGACAGACAGACAAACAGACAGACAGGCATAGAGACAGACAGACAGACACAGATAGACAGACAGACAGACAGACAGACAGACAGACAGAAAGGCATGGATGCAGACAGACAAACAAACAAACACACAGGCAGACAGACAAAAAGACATACTGATAAACAAAGACAAACAGATAGACGGGGCAGAGAAACAGACAGACAGACAGACAGATGTAGGGAGACAGACAAAGAGACAGAGATGGAGAGACAGACAGAGAGACAGAAAGACAAAAAGCAAAGACAGAGTGAGAGAAAAAGAGAAAAAGAGAAAAAGAGAAAGAGAGAGAGAGAGAGAGAGAGAGAGAGAGAGAGAGAGAGAGAGAGAGAGAGAGAGAGAGAGAGAGAGAGAGAGAGAGAGAGAGAGAAGCAAAGACAGAGAGTGAGAGAAAAAGAAAAAGAGAGACAGAGAAAGAGATAGATAGATAGATAGATAGATAGATAGATAGATAGATAGATAGAGAGAGAGAGAGAGAGAGAAACAGAGGCACAGAGAGAGAAAGAGAGAAAGAGCGACAGAAGGAGAGAAAAAAGTGACCATGCATAAGAAGAGGGAAAAAGAAAAACGAGAGAGAGAGCCGACTATTAATGTCAACCCTTTTTTCCGTCACTTGATCCTGGTCTGACCTTTGTAGCAAAACTTTTCATTACGAAGGTTTCCTTTGTTTACTAACTCCCCCAGGGTGGTAACAACCCTCAGTTGTGTTTTTTTTTTTTTTTTTTTTTTTTTTTTTTTAGGGGTTGTTGTTGTTAATGTCTAATGAGTTTTTCTCCACCTGAGAGGCAAATTTGATATCCAATGCGAGTTTCCATCAGTTAAAAAAATTATAATTATAAAAATTAATAAAAGTTGCCCATTGCCCATTTGGTAATACAAAAGCCACTACCTTTAACAAAAAATAGTTCAATAAACAAAATGAAATAAAATAGATTAATGAATAAATAAACAAACGAATAAATAGACAAGTAAAAGAGAAAGAGAGTCCCCTATGCAAGTGCTTATTCATGTGAAGTGGATGACAGAAGTGGAGTTACATGTGGAGTGACTGACCAGAGTGGCGTGAATCGGATCGAGTGGATTGGTGGACTTAACAGGTAAAGGTGAGTATTGAATGGACAGTTAGAGGTGGAGGTGGAGATGGAGGTGGAGGTGGAGGTGGAGGTGGATATGGAGATGGAAGTGGAGGTATAGGTGGAGGTGGAGATGGAGGTGGAGGTGGAGGTGGAGATAGAGGTGGAGGTGGAGGTGGAAGTGGAGGTGGAAGTGGAAGTGGAGGTGGAAGTGGAGGTGGAAGTGGAGGTGGAGGTGGAAGTGGAGGTGGAGGTGGAAGTGGAGGTGGAGGTGGAAGTGGAGGTGGAAGTGGAGGTGGAGGTGGAGGTGGAAGTGGAAGTGGAGGTGGAAGTGGAGGTGGAGATGGAGGTGGAAGTGGAAATGGAAGAAGTGGAGGTGGAGGTGGAAATGGGCGTAGATGTGTCCTTCCTCCCTCTTCCCTCCTCCCTCCTCCCTCCTCCCTCCTTTCTCCAGGGTCATCATGTTTGTTTTATGGTGAGCTCCCGTTTGCCAGTGCTCCAGTCCTCGTGGGCAATTTCGTGGCGATGTCGTGTGTAGGCGATCAGAATGACAGTCCGAAACTGTCTTTATTAATGAAGCTGAAAGAAGCCTCAAGGTCTTTCAGAAACGAACAAGACCCTGAAACCGTGTACTCTGTCTCATTTACTGTGTAACTACAGGCAAGTAGAAAAGTTACCAGACCTGACCCGATTTGACCTCGTAACGGATTCAGTAACATAATGACACCAGTTGGGCGGAAGAGTTCTCATATAGTTAATATTGCAATGGTGCCTCTAAGGCATAATCATGAAATGGGTGCCGTGTGTATGTGTATATGGTTATGTGTGTTTTTCTGTGTGTGTGCTGGTGTTCGTGTGTTTGCTTGTGTTCATGTGTGTGTGTGTGTGTGTGTGTGTGTGTGTGTGTGTGTGTGTGTGTGTGTGTGTGTGTGTGTGTGTGTGTGTGTGTGTGTGTGTGTGTGTGTGTGTGTGTGTGTGTGTGTGCACGCGCGCGCAGTACAGAAGCCAAGAGTCCTTTGCTCGAAGAGAGACAACGAAACCCCACGAGTACAACTCGCCCCCCACCAGAGACTAAGACCCTTAAAGGGATTCACGAACTCCATCATGACACTGACTAGAGACCTCTCCTCCTCCTCTTCTTCCTTCTCCTCCTCCTCTTCTTCCTTCTCCTCCTCCTCTTCCTTCGCCATCTCCTGAATCTGTAGAGGTTCCCCAGAACGATATAAATGGTCCCAATTGCATCATAGGAAGGATTCTCCTGGATTCCTCTCTCCCCTTGCGGAAGACAAATGTGAGGCATTTCAATGTACGCCCTCGGGGGGAGTCTATATCATTCCTGGGTCCTTTTTATCGGCGCCGACGCAGACGCCGCTACGGACTAATTCCTCCTTCTTCGTTCCCGGGACACCAACCATTGGAGGGCAGTCTGCTGGGGAGGTCACTAGCTCTCTCTCTCTCTCTCGCTCTCGCTCTCGCTCTCGCTCTCTCTCTCTCTCTCTCTATGAATATCAACCACACACACACACACACACACACACACACACACACACACACACACACACACACACACACACACACACACACACACACACACACACACACACATATATATATATATATATATATATATATATATATATATATACATGTGTATGCATGTGTGTGTGTGTGTGTATGTGTGTGTGCGTGTGTGTGTGTGTGTGTGTGTGTGTGTATGTGTGTGTGCGTGTGTGTGTGTCTTAATCTCTCATTCTCTGTCTCTCATTTCCTCCCCTCTTTTAATACAGGTGATATGCATTTCAATATATAACCATCAGACAAGACAAGTCCATATCGTTCCCTACAACTTTCTCTTTTTCAAACTGTTCATAGACTAATTTCTTCATTCCCGCCACAGACAAGCAGCCAATAGGACGCCAGCGTTCCCCGACAACAGAGAAGAACAGAAGAGGAGGGGAGAGAAAATCTTCCAGGTCTTCGAATTGTGTCTGAGTTATTCGACTTTTCAAAATTTCTGCAAGAAAATTGGGTCGGGAGCGTCTCCACAATTTTGAGTCTCCGAGGCGGAGTCGGAGGCGACACTTCGTGTTCTTCGTTCTGGTCAGAGTCTTGGGAGACTTGAATTCCGGATTGTGTCTACGTAATGTTGTGAATTTGAAAAGGCGAAAGACGAATTCGCCTATAGTGTTTTAGACTTCAGTAAGGACAATTCAACAATATGTCTCATATTCATATAGTTTCATGTTCTCTCAATTCATCATTCAGGTTCTCAAAGTATGACGCAAAGGGTTACAAGACACTTGGAGATTCGAAAAATAAAAATTCGTAAACGAAGTCGTTTTGTACTCAAACGAGCTGACTTGAGTCGTTAAGCTCCCTCTCAGCATGGCGAGGTACAGGATGGCCCAAAAGTTACTGACGGGTTTGCAATTTGTGATAATTTCTTCATTATTTACCCTCAGACCTGATATATGATTCCAGGAAGACATGGCAACTGCTCACACACCACAGGCAATACCAGTAACAGAGGCGATGTTTCTGTATCGTATAAAGATTTTATACGTGTATTTTGTAGCAATAAGGTTAGAGATTAAAACGTCTCAGTGACTTTTGGCCCACACTGTACTTCGTTGATTCTCTCCTGGCGAGTGAATGTCTATCTTGATCCGTGGTGGTCGTTTCGTAGTAACAGAAATAATGAAGACATTCTATGCATTAAGAATTTTCGTAAATTTTGTTTACCATCATTCCCTTGTTTAATTAATCCTATTCTGTTGCCTGACTCATTAATCCTTCTTCCTCTTCCTATCCAATCCCTCGTCGTATATTCACCTTCTTCATCAATTATCCTCCTTATTTTTTCTTTCCCTTTTTTCGTCTTTATAATCCCCAATAACTCGAATACCACAGGGTACCCGTGGAGACTGCCTTCCTTCTCCTCCTCCTCCTCCTTCCTCCTCCTCCTTTCTTCTCCTCCTCTCCTCCTTCTCCTCCTTCTCCCCTCCTCCTTCTATTCCTCCTCCCCCTTCACCCTCTCAATCCCTCCTTCCCTCCTCCTCCTTCCCCTCTTCTTATTCCTCCTCCCCTCCTCCTCCTTCACCCTCTCAATCCCTCCTTCCCTCCTCCACTTCTTTTTACTCCTCTTTCTCCTCCTCCTTTTACCCTCTCCGCCTCTTCCTCCTCCTCCTTCACCCTCCTCTCTCCTTTTCCTCCTCCTCCTCCACCCTCTTAATCCCTCCTTCCCTCCTCCTCAACCGCTTCGTTTTACTCCACTTTCTCCTCCTCCTTTTACCTTCCCGCCTCTTCCTCCTCTCTGCTTTATCCCCCTCCTCCTCTATATCCCTCTTTACTTTGGCTCTGTGCGACATATGTGACCTCCCATCTCTCTCTCTCTCTCTCTCTCTCTCTCTCTCTCTCTCTCTCTCTCTCCCTCTCTCTCTCTCTCTCTCTCTCTCTCTCTCTCTCTCTCTCTCTCTCTCTCTCTCTCTCTCTCTCTCTCTCTCTCTCTCTCTCTCTCTCTCTCTCTCTCTTTTCTCCCCTCTCTTTCTCTCTTTCTTTTGTACCCGCGTTCAATCATCCGTCGATTCAAATTCTGCTGTTCGATGTTCAGGTTCTCTACCCTCCCTCTCCTCCCCCTCCTCTCTTTATGTCCCCTCCTCTCCTCTCCCCTCCTCCCTACTACACCCTCCATATCCTCATTCTTCTCCTTGTCTTCTTCGTCCTCTTCCTCCTCCTCCTCCTCCTCTTCCTCCTCCTCCTCGTCCTCCTCCTCCTCTTCCTCCTCCTCCTCGTCCTCCTCGTCCTCCTCGTCCTCCTCCTCGTCCTCCTCGTCCTCCTCGTCCTCCTCCTCGTCCTCCTCGTCCTCCTCTTCGTCCTCCTCCTCGTCCTCCTCCTCGTCCTCCTCCTCGTCCTCCTCCTCGTCCTCCTCCTCGTCCTCCTCCTCGTCCTCTTCCTCCTCCTCGTCCTCCTTGTCCTCCTCTTCCCCCTCCTCGTCTTTCTCTTCCTCCTCCTCGTCCTCCTCGTCCTCCTCCTCGTCCTCCTCTTCCTCCTCCTCGTCCTCCTCTTTCTCCTCCTCGTCCTCATCTTCCTCTTCCTCCTCCTCCTCGTCCTCCTCGTCCTCCTCTTCCTCCTCTTCCTCCTCCTCCTCCTCGTCCTCCTCCTCGTCCTCCTCCTCGTCCTCCTCCTCCTCGTCTTCCTCCTCTTCGTCCTCCTCCTCCTCCTCCTGTGTTCCCATTTCATTTGCGTTCTTCCCTCGATTTGAATTTATATCCTCCCCTTTCCGTCCTCCCCTCTGTCAACTTTTTCTTTCCTTCAGCTCCGTCGTCCTTCTCCTCGTCTACGTCGAGGCTCTTCAAACTTAGTCCCCTATACACTTCCTCCTCCTCTTCATCCTCCTCCTCTCTTCCTCTCTAAGACGACTCTTTCGCCTCTTCTATCCGTCCTTCATTTCAGTAAGAACCTCTCACTCTTCTTTCCTCTCACTTGGTTCACCCTGAAGCCTCTTTCAGCTCTCTTTTCAAGAGGATGAAAACTCTTTATTTCCCTCCCTTCCTGCCTCCCTCCCTCCATCCCTCCATCCATCCATCCATCCATCCATCCTCTACTCCTTGCCCCTTCCAGATACCATTCTTCCATTCGCCTTCCATTCCTCGTCTGTCTTTCTTCAAGACTCCTCCGATGTTCTATTCGGTTCCGGTCCCCGATTCCGAAGGAGAATCTGATCGCTTACCTTGATTCCGGGGTTTGGGTTATGAGCTTCTTCAATTAGACGCTGTAGACATAAGGGATTATGGGCTGCCACTGTTAGAATTAGCTTCCTGAATTTTTTTCTCTCTGAAGGTCTAATCTCATTACCGAAACTGCTTCTATCTTAAGTAATCTTATTATGACTTTTTTGTCATTGTTCTTCACTCTGTTCGTTATTACCTTTTTCATATCTTTCCATAACTTGTTCAACTTATGTAAGACAAAGATTTAGTATCTTTAAATGAAAATATATTGATAAGTAAGATACAAATTATAAATCTAACATTAACATCTTTCTTACCCTTACCAAATGTAGAATTCTTTACCAGACTGAGCGTATAAAAAATAGAAAGGCTTCTGAGCAAATTGATCACATTGTCTTCTTTATACTTTGAAAAGGTAGAGAGACAGAGAATTAGGGCTTTATGAGCTAATAACATTATATAGAATTATATGCAAACATTAAAAACTATAGAGAATGTCAATTAAATCAAGGCA
>NC_134796.1:48069348-48074348 GCF_046742065.1 Oratosquilla oratoria
GTGTCAATTAAATCCGAAATACGTTAGATATATATTAAAAGGAGGGTTGGTTTAAAAAAAATCGAGCAAACAGTTCTCTGACAATGGGATGTTAAAGGCAAAAAAAAAATTTTTTTTTTTTTGGGGGGGGGGCTTCATTGTCAATTAAATCCGAAATACGTTAGATATATATTAAAAGGAGGGTTCGCTTTAAAAAAAAAGTCGAGCAAATAGAATTCTGACAATGGGA
Source organism: Oratosquilla oratoria (assembly GCF_046742065.1). Taxonomy (NCBI): domain Eukaryota; kingdom Metazoa; phylum Arthropoda; class Malacostraca; order Stomatopoda; family Squillidae; genus Oratosquilla; species Oratosquilla oratoria. The sequence goes on from NC_134796.1 coordinate 48,069,578, forward strand.
TGTTAGAGGCAATTTTTTCGGGGGGGGGGCTTCAGTGTCAATTAAATCCGAAATACATTAGATCTATATTAAAAGGAAGGTCCGTTTAAAATAAAAAGTCGAGCAAATAGTTCTCTGACAATGGGATGTTGAAGGCAATTTTTTTTTTTGGGGGGGAGCTTCAGTGTCAATTAAATCCGAAATAAGTTAGATATATATTAAAAGGAAGGTCGGTTAAAAGAAATCGAGCAAATAGTTTTTTGACAATGGGATGTTAAAGGCAAAAATTTGGGGGTGGGGGGCTTCAGTGTCAATTAAATCCGAAGTACGTTAAATAAATATTAAAAGGAGGGTCGGTTTAAAAAAAAAAATCGAGCAAATAGTTCTCTGACAATAGGATGTTAAAGGCAAAAATTTGGGGGTGGGGGGGCCTTCAGTGTCAATTAAATCCGAAGTACGTTAGATATATATTAAAAGGAGGGTCGATTTAAAAAAAAATCGACCTAATAGTTCTCTGACAATGGAATGTTAAAGGCAAATTTTTGTTTTGGGGGGAGGGAGCTTCAGTGTCAATTGAATCCGAAATACGTTAGATATATATTAAAAGGAGGGTCGGTTAAAAAAATCGAACAAATAGTTCTCTGACAATGGGATGTTAGTGGATTTTTTTTTTGGGGGGGGGGCTTCAGTGTCAATTAAATCCGAAATACGTTAGATATATATTAAAAGGAAGGTCGGTTTAAAAAAAATAGTGCAAATAGTTCTCTGACAATGGGATGTTAAAGGCAATTTTTTTTTTTGGGGGGGGGCTTCAGTGTCAATTAAATCCGAAATACGTTAGATATATATTAAAAGGAGGGTCGGTTTAAAAAAAATAGTGCAAATAGTTCTCTGACAATGGGATGTTAAAGGCAAAAATTGGGGGGGGGGCTTCAGTGACAATTAAGTCCGAAGTACGTTAGATATATATTAAAAGGAGGGTCGGTTTAAAAAAAGTCGAGCAAATAGTTTTCTGACAATGGGATGTTAAAGGCAAAAATTGGGGGGTGGGCTTTCAGCCCCTTCCAGCCCACCCACCCCCACCCCGCCCCGCCCCCCGCGGAGCCGCCAGTGGTACATATCCTCGACCGAATATGTTGTTCTCAATTCTGGTGCCCCTACAAAGGGAAAGGGGGGGAACCCTATGGGAGAGGGTCTGTAGCAACTACCATTCTTGAAACAAATGACGAGAGAGATCTCATTACGTAACGACAGTTTTTGTCTAAGCGCGAAAAATTGTGATAAAGAATTTAGATGTAACCAAAATAAAGAAATTCCTGAGCCCGGCGTTGATTACTAACACCTAACTCTTCGCCATCTCTTAGATATCAGTTGCTACCTCTACCCACTGGTGTCTGATGTATATATCTATGTATATCTATGAACACATACATACAGGCATAATACACACACACATACATGCAAACACACATACACACATGCACACCCAGTCAGCCAGGCAATCTATGGTTTTATGCGGTGGCCTGACTAGTGACGTCATCACACATTAGCAGGCCAAAGCGCTCGTCGGCATAAACAATCATATTCTCACAGTCACATATCAGTGCACCCATAGACAATAAAGATACATACAATACAATAAACAATGCACAAAAGACTCAATCTCCGTGTGGTTAACTGGTCTGGTTGTGCAATGACAGATTATCTACTTATCTACTGCAATTGGCGTGCGGTTCTTTGCCCGCCTGGCTATGCACCGTGAAATCCTCTGCTCTCCCTACACACGGCAGATGATTTATGAAAACCGTGCATCGTTCAAGTCTAATCACGAGTTCAATGCTAACTGCATCTTTCCTTTATGAGTTGCTGTTCGTTAACAGCTACTCACTCTCCTCTTTTTCTCTTGCGGGCTCAATTTTTGGTTCAGAATATTGACCCTAGCATGGGCAAATAGGCCAGACCATAGTCAATGTACTAAAAAAATAAAATAAAATAAAGGATATAAAAGAAAAAATATATAATGTATCTTTCACGCGCGGGTACCCGAAGACCTACTGACGGACTCTTGCTTCCTATCGGAACAGTTTCTTAGGTTCTCCACTTCCTCTCCCGTGTACCGTTTAACTCCCTCCACTCCCTCCACACCCCTCCCCTCCTTTTGAGAACTCGTTGCATAACACACGTCTTCATTATGTAAATCCAATACCTTAAGCACCCCCTCTTCTTTACACCTTGCATCAGTGTGTTATATTCCCAAGTGTTCCTCATCCCATTTTAGAAACTCAGAGGCTTCGTGTTTCGAGACAGAATCATTTCTTGCGCCGTATTTCCGTATCATAGTGTCTGATGAATATTGAAATGGTTCCCCCCTGCCCAATCTACTGAATGGGGTTCCTTAGACTGGATGTTTCAGTCAACACAGCATCTTTGTTTACATATTTTCTTGTGGATATCGTCCGTAGGATTTTTTATAGCAATAACCAGCGCTTCTATGCAAAACACGCAAGTACCAAGAGACTGACGTCAGGTCTCCAGACCGGGCCCAAGTTCTCTTTCTGTCAACAGTGACCAAAATTCATATACCTTTTACACGCACATACACACACATATACGCACACACACCACACACACACACACTGCTCCCAGTACCCAGTTCGAATCCTGCCCAGGGCCGAAATTATTTCGGTATCGCTGTGCCTCGGGTCGTTACTCTGACTCTCGTGGGGGGGGGGAGTTGGGTGTGTGTGTGTGTGCAAGGTCATAGCATTACCCATAGATCGGACCTACGAGCTCTGAGCTCTCTTCCAGGAGGGAAATAGCTGTCGATCACGAGTCCAACACGTGATCCAAAGACCAAGTGAATACACACACACATACACACACACACACACACACACACACACACACACACACACACACACACACACAAAATTATATATATATATATATATATATATATATATATATATATATACATATATATATATATGTATATTATATATATATTTGTGTGTGTGTGTGTGTGTGTGTGTGTGTGTGTGTGTGTGTGTGTGTGTGTGTGTGTGTGTGTGTGTGTGTGTGTGTGTGTGTGTGTGTATGTATATATAGATATTTGCTAGAACGTGTGTTTATGTATGCAATTTGTACGTATTTATCTCGTTGGACATTGAAGGGAAAAGGATTAACACACACAGCCACAGTAATCATGTAAATCCACTCGGCGACACAAGATGAAGAGAAAATTATATCGTTATTTATCAGTAAGTGATGAAGTATTAAATCAACTCACAATCAACTCACAATCAACTCACAATTGGATAACCCTGTAAAGAGGATTAGGACAAAAAGAAAGTTATTTTAATGATTATCAAATGTTGATTAATATCATAGCTGCGTCCTCAGGTCGATTGATAAAAATGTGCGTTTTTTTAAGCAATGAAAAACTAGACAGGCGTTTAATTCATTTTGATATATATAAGAAACGGAATTTGACATGCTATAATACTTGCCATGTGTGGTTGTGGATGCTTGTGTATAATGACAATCTTAACTGGGAAATACATTTTCAATCAAGCTAAGTTAACAAAATTGATAAAAGAAATATTATAGCAAATAAAAGCTTGATTCCAAATGGAAGCTGCTTTTATCGCGAAAGTGTGCTCCCGTCAAAACCTGTGCCAGGTCTGGCTGCATTGTCCTGATGCAAGTTCTAGTTATCCCTAAGAAATTTCATCCACCGGAGGCAACTCATTTACGGACTCAAAACTTAATTCTAAATCAATGTAATGTAATTCCATAGTGTTTGGGAAGCCAGTAAAAACAATAAACAACAAAAGAAAAGAGTTTTCTTACAACTGGACCTGCATACGTAACATGTTACAGGAGCTTTGCGGGAGCAAATGATTATTACGTGCCCGAAGGACCTGGTATAGCTTATCACGCTTATAGAAATGACATGTTTGCCAAAATAGAAGACCTTCATGAATCGTAGACACATATCGAGCCTAGCAATTCATCAGAAGGGTTTTAGCTGATAGTATAAGGCGCGTCGCGGCAGAAAGTACTAAGCGCCAACTTCATTATTCGCCAGAAAACAAGGTTAAAGTCTCTGAATGTTTCGGAAAGGGCTAACAGCTGTACAGTAGAGCTAGAGTAGAGTTATATACACAAGATGAAAGCCCTGAAGCACACATATAACATGTATTAAAGCAGAGGAAACCACAAATCATCATCTGTAAAAACAATTTATCAGGGGTAAGTAATTTTTTAGTCTGTACTCACCTATGTTGAATGATTTTGGTGTCTTGGTATCTTGCACTTCTTTCTTCATACAATCTTGAGGTAACACTAACTTTCACTGTCTTTATACACACATTTCCCACTCCCTCCTCCCCCACCCCTCAATGCCTTTACTGCCACGTCCACACGGTCGAGCACTGTCCGCCGGGCACGAAGGCTTTACTCGACAACGGGCAATTTCATCGGGCAAACCATCAAACTGTCCGTTCCCGGCGCCATTTGCGGGCAGTGGATGGAGGGCTGACATAGGTGCCAAACGCACGAGGTGAGGTGCGAGCAAAGTTAGCAAACCCGCTCAGTACAGACCGAAGTTACCTTTACCACCATGTCCGCACATAGTGCTAGTGTGTACTGGTCTCGACAAGACGTGCTATTGGTGCTATGCTTTTCCTCATATTTGTCTCTTGCCTTTGTATATATGGCTCCACTTTCGAAAGGAGAACAGAAAAGCTGCTTATGTTCATTCTCATGTAATTGCAAAACAATTGTTCAT
>NC_134796.1:48084348-48089348 GCF_046742065.1 Oratosquilla oratoria
GCTCACAGACGTAATAAAGGACTTGCAGAGGTTAGTAGAGACATGTACTATTGAAAAGGAGACGAATGACGATGACAAAAAGAAATGGACGAAGACACAGAGAGACACACGATGACGGAAAGAAATAGATGAAGACGCAAAGAGACGCATGATGACGTAGTAGTTGATGAGCAGACGGGAAGGGAGGCGTTCCATGAGTTGGAGAAGCGACCACAACACATTGTCCGCCGTGAGCTCTCTTCCGGGATGGTAAAAACTGTCGATCATAAGCCCAGTAAGTGATCCAAGACCGTGGTGAGTCACACGCACACACAGACACACACACACACACACATACACGCGCGCGCGCGCGCGCAAACACACAAACGACTCGATGGCGCAGTTGGCAGAGTTCCCGGACGCCACTACGGCGGTCCGGGTTCGAATCCCGCCCAAGGCTTAAATAATTTCAGTATCGATGCGCTGTGAATCGTTACTCCACCTCTCGTAGGCGGGGAGTTGGGTGTGTGTGTGCGTGCGTGTAAGGTCACAGTATTACACATACAGTAGATCGGTCATGTATGAGCTCTGAGCTCTCTTCCGTGAGAGAAATAAATGTTGATCACAAGTCCAGCACTTGATCCAAGACCATGGTGAATCACAAATACAAAGATGAGAGAGAGAGAGAGAGAGAGAGAGAGAGAGAGAGAGAGAGAGAGAGAGAGAGAGAGAGGAAAAAGAGGTAAAGGTCCAACGAGCTACCATTTGGGGGAGGGGGGGAGGATAATCGTTGGAGACGAATTTCTCTGGGATTTGAGAAATCAGGAATGCAGACGCATGCACTTGTATACATGTATGTTTCTCCATTCACAGCATTTCCATTTGCTCGTCTCTTTTTATTTATGATATTTTAGATTTATGTTTTTTGTAGATTTTACTTATTTACTTATCGTCAATGTAATTAGCCACTCCTCGTTTTTTTCTCTTTTTTGTTGACATAGTCGTACTTATGTAATCAACTGTTCATCTAATTATACAATCATGTAAAAGTATTTTTTTTTATTCAATTATTTTCTATCAATTCATTTATTTGCACATATTTAGATTTACTTGTTTCGTTCAAGGTGATGTTATTTTCTGCATTGATGGTTTTTGTAGCCGATAATGGTTGCGATTACATAAGGTGGATTTAATGCGAGCGAGATAAACTCCAAGCCGGAGTTTTCTTGTATTTATTAGAAAATAATCTGGGTAATTAATAACAGGCTATAATTGGACCCTTTGGGCAAAATACAGTAAGTGCCGAACCTTGACCTAGGGCACACCTACGTCTGGCAGGCACTTGACCTGACCTGCTCTCTGGCTTCTGGTAGGCTCTTGACCTGACCAGCTCTCTGGCGTCTGGCAGGCACTTGACCTGACCAGCTCTCTGGCGTCATAAACTCTGATCCGGACTTACGGTGGTATTCTTAAAAGAAAAAAAAAAAAAAAAAAAATTATATACCTCTAATATAAATCCTAGGAAGGTAAGATTTATATAAGGAAAGAGTTTTTAAGAATACCACTGTGAGATTCTTACGGTGGTATTCTTAAAATAAATTCCTTTTATAAATATTTCCCTTCCAAGGATTTATATAAGATTCATATAAGTGTTTTTTTTTTGTTTTTGTTTTTTTTTATCTCTGTTAGGCTCAACTGAGCCGTCTTCAAGGAGTTGAGCCGAAGATTACTTAGATTAGATCCTGCACAACGACGATTAATAGATCTAAAGAAGCTATGTGCAAGAAAACGATCAATGCAGAAAATAGCATTATCTTCAACAATGTATGTCTATTAGAAGACTTAATGCCTGTCTACGATTTACTTATTTGTAAGTACTGTCTACTCAAATTTCCTGTGTTATGGTTTCTTGAATTGCTTTTGTACCTGGATTTGTTATATGAAGAAATCTCAGTATCAGCCTCATGAAGAGAGAAGGTGAGGTGCCTACGCCACGAGACGCGTTACTACAACCGAAGCCGTCACCTTCGTCTTATACGCTTGGTCTGTTGAGGGTAGGTAAGAGAAACCGGAGAGAAGTCTGGGACTCGGACCCATGACTAAGGAGATACGAGACCCGCGCTCGACTGATGACGTCACCAGCGCACAAGAAGACAAAAGCTCTATGGGGAACGGAGGACAAATGCTACCAACTAGTTTACTACTTTCGCAAACGATCACAGATTAAAACTGGACCCAGGAAATGGAACTTGAGACCGGTATAGAAGGAAGCGGTGGGAAGGAAGTAATTGGCAATCAAGAACCGGCAGAAAATATGGAAACAGACTACCGAGGATTAAAAGTATGGAGGATGATCCCAAAAAGATTTGTGTACAAAGAGATGTAGAGCTAAAAGTAAACAAGAGTTAATCGATGACTAAGGAAGAATGATGTATTGGTATTGATAGGATTCAGTATTCTTGAATGTTGTGATGGATTTAGGATTGATGAGGATGGAAGGCTTCATAGGAATAAACTCTTAGAAGAAGATGAAGAAGAAGAGAAAGAAGATGAAGAAGAGGAAGATAAAGAGCCTAAGCCAGGAGACGCGTTGCTTCGGCCGAAGCCGTCACCTTTGCCTCATGAACTTGGACTGTTGAGGCAGGTAACAGTCACTTCTGGGAATTGGAAAGGAGCGCGGGATTCGAACCTACAGCTTAGGAAATACGACACCGGCACGAATTTGATTCATAAACGTGCAAACCATAAGGGAAGAATTGCAAGGGCTCGACAGACCATACAAAAAAAAAAAAAAAAAAAAAAAAAAAAAAAACTATCGGGAGGAAAAAATCTAGTCAAATATTTACGAATATTTTCCGTAAACCTTCCTATACTTTTATATAGAGAAGTACATTAAAGTATTATAGAATATTGTCTAAAGTCATAAAACATATGTAGTGCAATGACTTACTGTATACTCGTGATTTATTGTACCCTTACATGTGACCCAACAATCAAGGATAGAAAAAAAAAAATTATGATAATAAGTCGAAAATACTATAATTTGAAGTGCAGTACTTCCTCTCTTAGGAAATATAGAATAAATGTATATATATATATATATATATATATATATATATATATATATATATATATATATAATTTTTTTTCTTCAAAATACACAAGCACCGGCTTCGCAGTCCTAGCTACGCTAGGGGTGCTTGGGTTCTGGCGGTCGCTCAGGACTATGGCATATTTTATGAATAGATTTGGGTGGACAACAGAAGAAAATTGTTAGAATACGCCTTGTAGTGAATATAAAACGCCTAACATGATAGCTTGGCATTCATAGTGCTTCGACTTTATCGTCGCCTGTGTCGTTGTCATCTTTGTTATTAATCTGAAACCTCTTTTCGAGTCCCTAAAAAAAATCCTTATTACACGGTACGGAACCGACATGACCACAAAAGCCTCCCCTTTACGATAGGCACCCTAGACAAGTAGTGTCAAACTCAAATTCTTTCGAGGGCCAATTATGTCCCTTGTTATGGTCTCGAGGGCCATAAAGTTAAAAGTAAATAAATAGATACAAACAAAATTAATAGAACAAAACAAATAAATAAAAATAAACAAACGAAGAATAAATAAACAAAAAGTAAAGGTTATTATGTCTCGTTGTAACAGCTTAGTTACATTTTCCTCAGTTATAACAATTATAGTAACTCTAGTTGAAAAATCTCTTGTCACCTCGTGAGCCATTTAAGACCATCCCGCGAGCCATAAGTCTGACACTCCTGTCCTAGACTCATCGAAAACTTAGAGATTTCTCATAGAATTGGTATTAGACTTGGTCCTCAGGTCATTCTTCATACCTCATTTGGCCAGACAATTCTATTTATGTAGACATTGGGACAAATTATGGGAAAGGTGGAGGGGGAAACACGGGTCCTTATCTGAATATCGAGTTTATTCCTGACCGGTTTCGCTTACAATAGCTCTGAAGAAGCTATTGTAAGCGAAACCGGTCAGGAATAAACTCGATATTCAGATAAAGACCCGTGTTTCCCCCCTCCACCTTTCCCATGATTCTATTTGTTTGAGAATTGACGTGGAAGGAAACGAGCAAGACCCACTGACCCTGAAGCGACTACTCCCCTGAATAGAATAGTCTGGCACGAAGCAGAACAAAGTAGGCTGCGCCACCCTGTTGCTGCCCTACAGGGTAGGAAGATGGTGGCGGAGAGCAAAGGCCCGTTTGCTTGTGACCAGATAAAAGGGAGAGAACTAAATCTGAAGGGTTTGGGGTTGGAGAGGACACCTTTTCTCTTTTTATTCTAAGCTTCCGTCTCCATCAAACTACTTTAACTGCGAAGGACTACAAACCCTTTACGTACTGGGAGGCACTTTCCGTTTACTGTTGCCAGTCGATTTCTTGACTTCCTCTTTGCCGCCCACTGGGGTAATGGAGTCCAAGAATATATCCTTAAGTCCCTTCCCTGCCGGGTGGCATTTGTCCTTCCATTCATCTCCGTACCACGACAACCCACCCACTTTTTCATACCGATAAAACGAAAAGACTAAGGTTAAAAGAAACCAAAACATGAATGAAGAATGAGGAATCTTATTCTTTTGGATTTGGGCTGTGGCGGTGGTGGTGGAGACGGTGGCGGTGGGGGGGTAAGGGTAGAGCAGTAGGACGGGAAGGGAGACGGGAATGGGGGACGGGATTGCGCAGGGGGGGGGTACTTGAGTAATATATTGAGAGGATTACAGGGAGCGTTGGGTCTTTTGAAGGCACAGAAAGGCTGGCCGAGGGACAGGGATAGAAAATAGAGGGATAAAGGTTTTGGATAGAAGGTTTGGGTATGAAGGCAAGATAGACTGAAAAGAGCATAAAAGCACAAGAATAGAAGAGACTGCAAGGGACCATAAGGCCTGCACTAGACAGTTCCACGTTCTTTACCACTATCCATCCCTATCTATTAACTTATCTTCTCTTAAACCAACCAATTGTTTTAACGCTCACTATATTATTACTAAAT
>NC_134796.1:48094348-48111848 GCF_046742065.1 Oratosquilla oratoria
ACACGAAAAAGGTAAACAGTTAAACGAAAGGACCCGAAAATAAACTAAAGTGTTCAAAAAGAGAAATGAAAATCCGAGAAAAATAATGTAAATTTCGGTGAGGAGAGGAAACCTGGTGACGCCGCCAAAAGTACACATAAACGCACCTGGAGTCAAAGAGAATGTACATACAGTACATAAACATAAACTCGAAATTGGGGAAGTCAAGGCAAAGCGACAGAAAGGGGAGGAAGGGAGTGAGGAGGAGAGAGAGAGAGAGAGAGAGAGAGAGAGAGAGAGAGAGAGAGAGAGAGAGAGAGAGAGAGAGAGAGAGAGAGAGAGAGAGGGAGAGAGAGAGAGAGAGAGAGAGAGAGAGAGAGAGAGAGAGAGAGAGAGAGAGAGAGAGAGAGAGAGAGAGAGAGAGAGAGAGAGAGAGAGAGGGAGGGAGAGAGAGAGGGAGAGAGAGAGACCGGGAGAGAGAGAGAGAGAGAGAGAGAGAGAGAGAGAGAGAGAGAGAGAGAGAGAGAGAGAGAGAGAGAGAGAGAGAGAGAGAGAGAGAGAGAGAGAGAGAGAGAGAGAGAGAGAGAGAGAGAGAGAGAGAGAGAGAGAGAGAGAGAGAGAGAGAGAGAGAGAGAGAGAGAGGGAGAGAGAGAGAGGCAAAGAACACGTCTGGGAATGTTTACAAAGGAGCTATATTGAAGTCAGAAGCCTTACCCCATGATAAACTGGTTAAGTTGTGTCGCTCTAGGGGGGAGTGGGAGGAAGGGAGGAGGGGGGGGATGTGTTCTACCTCATAAGCAGCGGCTCTCTGATTAATGGTACCAAGTTTATCTCCGGAGATTCCCTACCTCTTCTGCCTCCGCCACCCTCTTTTTGAAGTGTTTTTGCTTCTACGTTTTCCTGTTACAAACTTCCTACCTGTCGACAAGATGAGGAATTGATTCCAGAAAGTGCTTAACTGTGGCCGAAGCCGTCATCTAAGACTCACATGTAGGGTTCTGCAGACACCTCATGTTATCATGAGTAAGCATTTCACTAAAGTTCATTGTGTGAGGTTTGATTCTCGATGACAATGGGTCTGAGATTGATATTACACTTTTTCATAGCCACATCCTGGCCGATCTTATTTTGCTTATTAGTTGTATGTATATATGTATATATATATATATATATATATACATATATATATATATATATGTATATGTATATATATATATATATAACTATATATATGTGTGTATACATAATTCTATATATATATACCACGAGCAAGCTCAAAGGCCATCAGCTTTTGCTCAGACTCTTTGTCAAGATGAAAAGGAGGAAGGAAAATCGACGAACACTGAAATCATTCGAGGATGATCGGCGGTCCTAACGTTTCCCAATAGACTCCGATAGACCCCGACACTCATCAGATGCTTAACTCCAGACATTTTTTGAGGCGGAGCCCAGCATGGCACAGTTTGGGGGTCACACTCCTTTTCGAATCCAACGAAGACCAAAAACGGGACTGCAGTCCTTATTTCCAAAGGGTGAAACCAGTTCATTCTAAAAACAGGTTTTATCAGTGAAGCAACTCTGAAGACTTCTGAAAGGATATATAAACGAGTGAGAAACTAGCGACTTCCCCTTTACCTCGTGCGCTCAGATAGCTTTTGTTGAATTGAAGTCACTGGCAGCCAATGTCTTTGTACTTACAAGTCAGGACTGAATCGGAAGGGGATAAAAAATCCCTGCAATAGGATAATCACCGAGCTATATTATAACAATAGGAAGAAAGAAAATTGATGCACTTATTGTGTTTTACAATGACATTTCCAATAGAATTTCTATTTACTATACGTAAAGATTAAATCTAAAAGCGATACAATCTAATGCAAACCCATGAAAGCCACTAGCGAATGAATCAAAAATCAATTTAACGAAGTCTATTTGTTTAACTGGAGGACCAAAACATACACGAATAGGCCCTTCAGACAACGACACCCCGAAAGAACGACAACGTTAGTCAGTAATGAGACGAGAATCCATTTTCGAAGTGCATTTCGAAAGCTGTTTCAGATTCCCCCCCTCACAAGGGGGACATGTTGACCTTCTTTTGTCCTTTTACGTAAACAGACATTGACATCGACTCTAAAGGTCAGACTGAGCCGAGTGTTCTTCCCTAGACTTTTGTCATTGCATTAGGAAGTCCATTATTGAAGCAACAATACAAGCAGGACGAACATCAAACCATCAAAAGAGGAGGTAGTTCTTCTCGCCTCTTCTCATTCTACGCGCTCAGTCTTCCTTCTATTGTTCGGTAGAATAGATCAGCGTCCATTGTGCGCTGCGGGGCCTTGTTAGCATGAGCCATTATGTGGCAATAAATGGAATCGGAAGGATTTGTTGGCTGTGACAGATTAGTCCAAACATCGCAACCGGCGTATTTCCGTTGTCTCGTTAGAACGACTTACGCAGTCCCAGCCGCCGTATAATCATAGACTGTAACCGCTCATCATGCGCACGGGATTTCAGGAACATAAGAACATAAGAATGAAGGAGACTGCAAAGAGACCATGAGGCCTACACTAGGCAGTTCCATGTCCATTACCACCTGTCACCCCCATCCATAAAGTTGTCTAACAGTTTCTTAAAACAACCGATAGTTTCAGCGCTCACTACATAGTTACTAAGTCTGTTCCATTCGTTGACCACCCTATGAGTAAACAATTCTTGCCTATTTCCTTCTAAAATCTAATTTTGTCCCGTTTAAATCAATTACTGCGAGTCCTGCCCTGTTGTCTTAATACGATGACCTTGTTTGCGTCATCCTTGTTAAAGCCATTGATCCACTTAACTACGGCAAACTTCGTTCTTCTCTCTCTCTCGAAGTTTAGGAGCTTCTGTTACCCTTCTCTCCTTGGGTACGATGAAAGAATATTGGGATGGTTTGGACACATGGCAAGAATGGGTGAAGAAAGACTAGTAAAAGAGGTATGGAAGGCAGATGTAGAAGGAGTGAACATGAGGGGACGACCTAGGATGAGATGGATGGATGGGGTAAAAGGGGCTTTGGGGAAGAGGGGAATGTCTGTTGAGGAAGAATGAGAGAGGACAGAAGACAGGGGTGAATGGAGAATGGTTGTATATGGATGATGTTGTGATGCATGAGGTGGAATGGGTGGGGGATGGGGGGTGAGGGAGTATGTGTGAGAAAAATTTTACGCAGCCCGACGGTATTTCTCCCCGTCTTCTCCTTTTCTGCATGAGGGGACGGAGAGGAGGGTCACCGATTTAATGAAGCGGCCTTTCTGTGGATGTGCTGTGTCTTGCGACACTGCTTCTGACCCAGGGCAGTGGACAAGATGCAGGGATGACCCGTCATCCAGGAGGTGCTAAGATAAGAGGGAGGGAAGAGGGTGGAGGGGAGTGGAGTGTGATAGGGATGGAATGGGTGGGAGTGGTTTTTATGCCTTTGTTTTTTTGACTACCTCCCTTACAAGGGGGAAAAAGCCTTTGGTATATGTATGTATGTATGTATGTATGTATGTATGTATGTATGTATGTATGTATGTATGTATGTATGTATGTATGTATGTATGTATGTATGTATGTATGTGTGTATGTATGTATGTATGTATGAATGTATGTATGTTTACAACTGGCGACAGCTCTCACATTCCTCTAGTTAACCGATAACAAGGAAACAGACCCACACTCGTGCAGCAGAAACAACGGTCCAAAGTTTCATCCCAGAGAGATCTATGGCAGAGCTGATGACGACAGGTTGTACCCAGACGATTAAACTGAGCTAAAAGGAGCCTAACGCAGAGAGAGAGAGGTTTAAACAAGCAATTTAGAAGACAACATACTACATACATATGAGAGTCCGTAATAGTCCATATCTGACCATCTAGTGGTGATCCCATAAGACCCACCCGTTCTCGTAAACTGCCTGTTACATCGAAATCATCACTTTCCATCTGGGAACTCCGGATCTGTAAAGGGCTTCAAACTACCGGACATATGACGAGACGAACACGATCGCGGATTCACTCACGGACCTCTACCTGCTTGCCCGTCCGGATATCCCTCCATACGTGGCGCCGAGAGCATGATTAGGCTGATGTCACACGTATCGACTTTTCGCCGTCCGATGTCCACGACACGACGTCGTGTTTTTAGATACCCACGAGTGTCTATGGACGCTGACACACATGGTTATAGTCGTGATGTGTGAAAGTGTGCATTGGTTATTTGAGAGCACGACGTCGTGTAGTGAACGGCGCACGGCGAAAAGTCCCCATCCGTGAAACGAACCTTATGCTTAGCTTTGAGGTGGGGAGCACACACTACAAGGTGCCTTGCTGCGGCCGAAGCCGTCATTTCAACCCCCAGCGTTGTCTGGAGAGGCAGCGCAACTGAGAGTCACTAGTAGCTTACTCATCCAGCAGAAATGTCTTCCTACAAACGGACACCAAACCGCGCACACGCGTGTACACACACACACACACACACACACACACACACGTACACACACACACACACACACACACACACACATACACACATGCACACATGGTGTGTGCGGTTGGTAGAGTGCTGGACTGGGAAGTACGGTGGTGCTCGCAGTACCTGGTTCGAATTCTGCCCAGGGCCGAAATTATTTCGGTATCTCTGTGCTTCGGGTCGTTACTCTGACTCTCGTGGGCGGGGAGTTGGGTGTATGTGTGTGAAAGGTCATAGCATTACCCATAGATCGGTCATACGAGCTCTGAGCTCTCTTCCGGGAGGGAAATAGCTGTCGATCACGAGTCCAACACGTGATCCAAAGACCAAGGTGAATACACATACACATAAATACACTTACATAATTGTAACTGGATTATAATGGGAAGAATTGTCGTCAAGTCGAGAGATATTTCAGTTTAAAACGAGACCGAAAGCGGAATAAAAGGAGAAACCTAGAATCGAGGACGAAAATAAACTGACTTTTACGATGGCATTCACGGTTGTTATTTGATACAAAAAGATCCAATTGCATCTTACCCTTTCCCTCTTTTGAGTGGGGGATTACGGACTTCACAAAAGAATTTCTCTTAATGACCTGAATTTGAAAGCTGCAAGAGCCTTTCCTTTTTGTCAACATGTGCCACTGACCATATATACACCTCGTGGCGCTGTGGTTAGAGTTCTCTCCTGCCACTACGGCGGTCCGGGTTCGACTTCCGCTCAGGGATGAAATAATTTCATTATCGCTTCGCTGCAGGGTGTTACTCCAACTCTCGTGGGTGAGGAGTTAGGGGTGTGTGTGCGTGTGAGGTCACAGTATTACCCATAGATCGGTTATACGAGCTCTCAGCTCTCATCCGGGAGGTTAGTAACTGTCTTGCCTTGATTCAATGTGTGTGTGTGTGTGTGTGTGTGTGTGTGTGTGTGTGTGTGTGTGTGTGTGTGTGTGTGTGTGCACGCACGACCATCTAAGCTTCTAGCAGACAACCGTTCTTAGCAAGAATATTAGTTATTGTATACCGATTCTGTCAACTCCAAGGCTCCCCATTTTTTTTTTTCCGTTCTTGGGAATATTTATCACACACTAAGGCCACATAGCTTAAGAACACTCTACTCTCTGAAGGAAGGCAGAGAGGAACTTCCTCCCTCGACAGGCAGACTTTAAACACAAGCGCCAACCCGACAACCACGATTTTTTTTTTTTTTTTCAAAGTGACCTATACCGGTTCTCACAAATGAGTGAAATTTTTTACCACAAGGAAATCTGGATTTCCACATTTTTCCCCCCAAAAAAGAAGGAATTATTTTATACACAAATAAGTTCATTGCAATATATAATTATTCAAATTCTACATAAAAATAAGGGTAAGCATTTTAATTTCTCAGACACAAATTTGTGGAAAATTCCCACAAAATGGCATCAGTGATGAGAAATTTTCAGGCGAACTAAGGTAAATGTTGACAATTGTAATCTGTGCTAATTGAACTAATTTTATCTGTTAGATGAAATCCCCCTCTGCTGAAACCGCTAACATAGATTTACTCATGTAACCTGCCACACATTTTCTCTTTTTTTTTTTTTGTATGAAAAAGGAATAGTTTTATCCTTGCATTTGATGAAGCAAATTGAGTAATTACCCAACATTCGGTTAGGATATAATCTGCTCATTACACTAAATAGTTTCCACTTATCCATTTTGTATGTAATTGTTTTTTTCTGTCACTGAATATATAACTATTGTGGGCACTACCACCTATGATGTTACTACTACAGAAATTTTGTTATTTAATATATTTTCAATGTGTTATTATCATAAAAATCATGCTAGAACGGGAATCACTAATATATACTGTATGCCTCCGATGTTGGATATTTGACCTCATGGTGATAGGCTGTGATGAATGTAATCATGTTGAACATTATCAATGTATAATGATTGTTAGGTGTCGATGATAAGTTTCATATTATCTCATTCTCTGAACTTTGTACTTGCGATGTAAACCATGTTGACATAGTTATTTGTGTGGATAGGAGGTAAAGGGAACACGGACTGAGGGAAATACTTTTATCCCTGACTAGTTTCCTGACTAGTTTTTTCCTCTGAAGAAGCCACTCAGGCGAAACTAGTCAGGAATAAAAGTATTTCCCTCAGCCCGTGTTCTCTTTACCTCCTATCCACATTCGTCACAATGTATACACATAGTTATTTGTGTTAGAAATGATGAATTTATAATCTAAGATTAAGGATGGAATTGTTTGTACCTTGTCGATGACAATGTTTTCAATATCGGTGGCAACAATGAGATTGGATGGTGTTAAGTCAATTGCTAATGTTAACATCGGTGTTGTTAGCAATGGTTACATAATTTTCATTTTTTTTTTGTAGGCCATTGTCTGTGTCTATTCAAGACATTATTTGTCTTCGCTAGGATGTACGTATAAAGAGTCACACATCACTTTGGACCTGGTCTTATGTACAGAATAAGTTTTAGGCCCCTTTCACACTAGGCAACTAGTGACCGTCACTAGTGGCGGTCACTAGTTGCCTATTGTGAAAGTCTCGGGCAACTGCAAGCAACCAGTGACTGTCACCGAGTTGTGGAATCCTTTCTCATCATCTCATTAGTCGAAAGAATGACATCAATGGAGGAGGTGCTTCTGTTGGCTTTGCTGGTCAAGAAAAAGAGACGGTCGGTGACGGCAACTGCCAGTGACGGTCACTTGTTACCGGAGCGGGCAACAGCCATAGCCTGTTGCGCAAACGGGCAACCGCAGTGACATAGTGTGAGAGGTTCAATTTAAAATAATAGTAGGCAGGTAGTGACCGTCATTAGTGACGGTCACTAGTTGCCTAGTGTGAAAGAGGGCTTAAGTACAAAATATTAAAGAAAATTTAGATAAACTACAGCAATGGTCAGAAAAGTGGTTAATAAAACTTAACCCAAATACAGAATAAGTCTTAGGTACAAAATATTCAAGAAAAATTAGATAAACTACAGCAATAGTCAGAAATGTCCCTAATGAAAGTTAACCTAAGTAGATGTAAAGTTATGTACATGGATAAAAACAACACCAAGTAGGATAACAAATTATTAGGAAAAAAATTAAGCAAAAGTGGATAGGGATAAGGATCCTTGTGTAATTATCAGTAACGATCTTGAATAATCCAAGGAGTGTTTGTTTGCCTCAGATAATGCAAGTAAGATTCTAGGACTGATTGCAAGATCTTTTGGTTTCAAAAGTCCCACTGCCCCCAACCAATCATCGGTTCGTCCACGTTAGGAATATGCTGTGTCTTCATGGTCGCCGAATCTTACGAAAAAACATCAACAGAATGGAAAAAGTGCAGTGGGGAACCACAAAGCTGATTCCAAAGATCAGAAACAAATCATACGAGAACAGTCTAAAACATATTATTCTATTTTCAAAAAAATACAAAGAATGCGTAGACTCAGGGGTGACTTGTAACAGGTCTTAAAGATTTTAAAGGGACTTTGCATCACCAAAACTGATTACATTTTCACACTGAATACAAATCAGACGAGAAATAAACTGTCGAGACGTAGATTTAATTTGGAAATAGGCACAACTTCAACGACCGTGGAGTCAATGAACTTTCCTTGTACACCTTTGTAAACACAGTAGAAGTCACACAGTACATAAGTACACAAACACATATGCACACAAACACGCGCGCGCGCACACACATTACATACACATCTAAATAAACATGCACACACTGATACACACACACAAACACACACACACACACACACACACACACACACACACACACACACACACACACACACACTCACAGCTTATATGCCCTCCATCCTTTTATGTGTGTGTGTGTGTGTGTGTGTGTGTGTGTGTGTGTGTGTGTGTGTGTGTGTGTGTGTGTGTGTGTGTGTGTGTGTGTGTGTGTGTGTGTGTGTGTGTGTGTGTGTGTGTGTGTGCACGCGTGTGTGTGTGTTCCAGAAATCATATTGTAAACAATCACCAGACCCCGTTTCGAAAACCCGGCTCTCCTAATGGCACTCAGCAAACACACCTGGCCGGGCTTAATTACATTTACCTGGCAACCTTCGTCCCTCCGCTGCTGCCCTGGAATGGCCCCGTGGGAAAACAATGTCAACGCTTATTAATCGACGAGTGTCTGCAGAGGGACGGGTAGAATTAACCCGCCCTTTGTCTCGGGAGGTGAAGTGAGGTGAGGTGAGACGGCGTGAAGTGAACTCGGTGCCGGGGGGGGGGCTTACCTTACCTCAGTGGTAACGTGCGTGTCTGGTAACCGTGTCTGGATTTCGGGCGTGTGTTCGAATCCTGGACACGACGCAGAGGTTAGGGGAAGTATCCACAATGAGTAATGGTCCCCATGAGCTGATTTAAGGACTTCCGGGGGGGCTCACCTTGCCTCAGTGGTAACGCGCGTGTCTGGTAACCGTGTCTGGATTTCGGGCGTGTGTTCGAATCCTGGACACGACGCAGAGGTTAGGGGAAGTATCCACTATGAGTAATGGTCCCTGTGAGCTGATTTAAGGACTTCAGGTGATCTCAGACTCCTCCGGACCACGTGACGTGCAAGGTTGAGGTCCGGACACCTCAAACCACTAAAAGCGCGCCGGCGTCGTGCCTTGGAAACATAAGTCCTCGGATTAAGAAGAAAAAGTGTGAGTGTGAAAATGAAAGGTGAAGAATTCGTTGTAATTGGGACGAATTGAGATTTTTTTCCCTTTCTAATTATCATTTATCAACTCTGAAATAAAAAAAAATTGTGAATGCAAGATTTTTTTTTTCAACTCAAGATAGGCAATGAAATGGCGTACTCATGAACCACATGGTTAAAAACAACGTGTTATCACTCATTGGTTCCTTTGCACTAACGACGATCTTTACATATGTTATTCTGGCAGACCTCTGGAGGTTTCATCCAACTAAGGGACGGTTTCCAGGCCAAAGGGGCCTGCTGGAGGTAAGCGACTCCAGGTGGGAGTGTAGAAGAGATCAAAAGAGGCACAAACCACGACCACAGCTGAATGGAATAGTCTGACAATAATTAGATAAAAAAAAAAAAAAATCCAACGAAGCATTGTCCATTAGGTCGCAGTACCATCACATCGTCATCACATCACCACCACCACCAAACACATATCACCACCGCCACATCACCACCGCCACCACATCACCACCTCCATAACATCACCACCGCCACCACATCACCACCTCCATAACATCACCACCTCCATCACATCACCACCACCACCAAAACCACATCACCACCTCCATCACATCACCACCACCACCACCAAAACCACATCACTAACGTCATCACATCACCATTGTCATCACCATAACCATCACCACCGCCTTGACATCATAACTACCAACACATCATATCACCAACACATTACAATCATCATAATCATTACAATCATCACCAAATGGTGGGGTCGTTCACCTCTCTCTCTCTCTCTCTCTCTCTCTCTCTCTCTCTCTCTATCTATCTATCTATCTATCTATCTATCTATCTCTATCTATCTATCTATCTATCAATCTTTTTCTATCTCCCTCTCTCTCTATCTCTCTCTCTTTCTCTATCTCTCCACTTCTCTCTCTATCCCTCCTCTCTCTCTCTCTCTCTCTCTCTCTCTCTCTCTCTCTCTCTCTCTCTCTCTCTCTCTCTCTCTCTCTCTCTCTCTCTCTCTCTCTCTCTCTCTCTCTCTCTCTCTCTCTCTCTCTCTCTCTCTCTCTCTCTCTCTCTCTCTCTCTCTCTCTCTCTCTCTCTCTCTCTCTCTATGGAGGTGTTTTGTCCGGATACATTAGAGAACGGGATCGAGGATGATGGTGGCAATAGGCGCTTATGACAAGCATCAGTAGTAAAATGTTTTGGCGCTGAAGTGAAAAAAGGGAACCAAAAATGGAGCCATTTGGAGGTGAAAAAACTGATTGGCTTGTATTAGCCGGAGGCTATGAAAGATTTCGAAAAAAAAGGGGAGAAGCTTGGCGACGCTGAAACCCTTCTGGAGAGGACGGGTCCTTTTTTTTTTTTTTTTCCACCACCAGGCGATTTTATCCTTCCATGCGGCTCACCCTCGGTTGGAAAATGTATAGAACCTCGCCTTGATTAAGCACCTACCTTCTCCGTCTATAAGATTATAAAAAATTCTCTTTATGTGCATATGATGAATCCAATGATTAATCACTGGATTCTTCCTACGCACGTACAGAATATGTAGCACGAAGTATATAGAAGACATAATAAAACACAGTTTCAGTATTTCAAAAATTAGAATATCCAAAGAGCAATAAATAACAAAGAAAATGAAGAAGATTATAAGAATAATATGTTAGTAATTCTAAACTTTACAGCAGTCACAAAATTAAGAAAACATATAGAACAAAACAACATTAAAATAAATACACACACAAAACAAAGAGTAGTACAAATAACAACAAACAAAACAGCATACTTTAAAAATGAAAATAGCATTGTATACAAAATCCCCTGTACCGGGTGTGACCAGTCATACTATGGAGAGAACAGACAAATGATAACAAAACGGACACAACAACACAAAAACGTCAGATCACACATAACCAGCAACTCACTTGTAACACACAAAGACAAAACAATACACCTATCAAATTAGAAGAAAAAAAATGGAAATACTCCAGCAAGGACTCAACAAGAAAATGAGAAAAATTATAAAACCTGCAGAAATTAGCAAAAACAATTCCAATAACAGTCTAGGAGGATTCATCACATGATCTCTCCCAGCGGCAACACGAGCAATCAACGATTGGAGGAAACGAAAAAGAGGGAGAAGTAAACAACACACGTAAAATATATAAAGCTGTGTATCTATCCTCTAGATGTAGTTTACTTTGAAAAAGATCAGTGTCGAAGCGTCAGTGATAAAATTCAAAGCTCTTCTCGTGTTTCCGTTTTCTCTCTGTCCTCAAACATATATATATATATATATATTTATATATACATATATATATATATACATATATAATTATATATATATATATATATATATATGTGTGTGTGTGTGTGTAAATAATAATAATATAATAATAATAAAAGGTTTATTTACATTACAGTGGTACACTGACAATAATACATTGCAAAAGTTGTTGAAAGATCCCTGAATATATACAGGGAGCAATTTTACAATGAGTTGATCATGTGCACAATAGATGGAATAGCACTGTTTTTGTAGCGGTCTGTCCTTGGCGCTTTGATTGGTATGAGTCTATTTATGTGTCTAGTGGCGTGGCGAGTTGGTGGAGCATCAGGAGGGAGGAGGTGACGGTGTCTAGGGTGGGAAAGCAGGCTTTCCCCAAATTTCCTTAGTGCCTCCCGTGCCGCTGAGACACCCTAGATAGAGTAAGGGTGGTAAGAGCATGGTCGTAGCTGCTGTACTCCACGCCCAGGATGATCCTGCACGCTCTCTTTTGTACCCTCTCCAGCTTTTGTCTCTGTGTGAGGGTGAGTGAGCTGGACCAGGCTGGTGAGGCGTACATGAGGGTGGGGAGTATGAAAGTTTTGTAGACCTCCTGTAGCTCAGATGTAGGTGTTCCTAGTGATTTTAACCTACTCAGCATATACAGTTTGTAAGACGCTGTCCTGACTATATTGGTGATATGTTGGTTCCAATTTAATTGAGCATCGAGTGTGATGCCCAAGATCTTGGTGGATTGCACCAATTGGAGGGGGTGGGGGCCCAATGAAAGTTGTGGAGGAGGTACTGCTTGGGTGGAGGTACAAAAGTGCATCACTACGGTCTTGTTGGTGTTGATTGTGACGTTGTTGTTTTCCGTCCACATCATGAGCTTGTTCAGGGTGTTTTGTAGTGGTGCGTAATCAGGCCGCCTGGTGTTGATGGGGATGCCTACGGTGCTGTGTGTGTGTGTGTGTGTGTGTGTGTGTGTGTGTGTGTGTGTGTGTGTGTGTGTGTGTGTGTGTGTGTGTGTGTGTGTGTGTGTGTGTGTGTGTGTGTGTGTGTGTGTGTGTGTGTATGTATTCATGTATATATGTATTAAAAATGACTGACAATTGGTGTATATTCTGGGTTCAGAACTGAAATTAATACTTTGTTTTTGTGTCGTTATCTGTAGTAGTGTTTTTTCTTCATGATTTAATTGGCTTTGTGTTTTAAATAAATCCCATGAAATATGCTAGCTCCCGAATGAATTTGAAGATGTGGCTAAACTCTTCTTGTAGAAATTCATCGTTGCATATCCATTGGATCCTGAGCAGAAATCCAATGACTATCCCTGATTTAATTGTAGCACTGTGAACTGTACGTAATATTATCTGTTCGTTGGTACCTTGTACACTTTTTATTTTATTCCATTCTCTGCCTTCTTCACTATATTATCTAGAAATGAAATTTCACCATTCACTTCTTCTTCTAAGGTAAATTGTATTCTCTGTTATATGTTATTCAAATTCATTAATTTCTATCCCAAAATAACAACCTCGGGTACCACTACTAAGCTATCATCGACTCATCGTCAACGACGGATATCTTTTCCGTGGTTTTGATGTAGATGTTGCTTTCCGATTCTTCTAAATGCAGACATCCTACCACTGAGCTAAGGGTGTACCCCATGGGTAACCCACTGTGTTGATAGTACTCTACGCAATCGAACATGACCGGGACGAAGTTGATACACAGAGAAACCGACTCGATTTAGTCCTTCCTCGCCACTGGCAGATCATTTTCATTCAGATCTTTAACAAATTATGTACACACACACACACATACACACACACACACACACACACACACATATACATATATGACACATCGATATTACAGGGTCCCAGTCATGTCTCATACGCGTTCTCCTTTCGGTTATTTTATTGGGTCACATATGTTGTATCTGTATTCGTGGAGATGAAAGGCACCGCTTCATCTAGTGATTATGCCAATCCATTGAGACCAAGCTTCGATATACTGAATGGGTGAGCGTCCTAATGAGACTTCAGGTCAACACGATAAGCTTTGTATCCGCGCTTCATTTGCAATACGACTTGACGTCACAACGCCGGCCAAGCACATCTAAATCAGACTGTCGTCTAATCACGAAGTATTCAAATTAGTTAACCCACATTCTCATGTTCTAGTATTTCCTAATGTTTTGCAACAATGGTCATTTTGTATACCAACTTCCTTAACATCTTAAAGATCTGTGCAGTGGTTCCAGTTAGATGGCATCAGTTCTGTCTCAATATCTCTCGTCACATCTCAATTTACCGTCATATATATATGAACCCTGTAAAATTTGTGATTAAATTTCATTCTTCATTTATGATGTTTTGTTCATTATCCAATAAGCTCTGAATATTTTAAAGAGCTATATTATGTGTGCAGCTCGGCCCTCTTCCTAATTTGCTTGCTTCTCTATCGAAGAATACAATGTTTGGGAAATAAAAGAACTTTAAGGCAATCCAAGGCATTTGTTGTGTTAAATAAAAAATCCACCAAAGTGGCATCCTTACCATGAGAGATGACCACGCTACGTAGAAACCCTCCGCACATTTACGAGGACATTATATCTTTCGTTCTTATATCTAAGCTGGACTTCCCTATGGATGGGCGTCTCCCGTCAACCCAATCAACCATTATGGGTGGACCCAATACCATTCACCCACCCAGCGACCCGTTCCCCACTCTCCCACACACAAACCCAAAAGTTTACTCTACCCCCATCCGATCGCACCATTCGTGATTTTCCGCATCGTCGCACATGATGATGTGGTGGGCTGCGCATTCACCCTCCCCCCTACACACACACACACACACACACACACACACACACACACACACACACACACACACACACACACACACACACACACACACACACACACACACACACACACACACACGCACGCACGCACACACACACACACACACACACACACACACACACACACACACACACACACACACACACACACACACACACACACACACGCACGCACGCACACACACGCACACACACACACACACACACACACACACACACACACACACACACACACACACACACACACACACACACACACACACACACACACACACACAAACATACACACCACCGCTACCACCATCTACATTCTTTGTGCCCGGGCGCAGTTCACTGATAACGGTCATTCCAACAGCTCTCCCCCACCCACCCTTGGTAGCGTATGGATGAGCAACCAGAATTTTTTACCACGGGGCTGAACGGAGTAGTTCGGCCGCAGCCAAAGTAGAAAGTCACTGAATAGAAAAGTGTCACAAATATGAACAGATTATCCGGTTAACAGAAGTAGGGTGACATTGTCTAGCCACTTTTATTGCTGAAGAGGATCACCGTGATTGGTTGGATCCCTGTGGAACCGAAGAGAGGCCATGTTGCTGAATGAAAGAGCCCTTTACCATACGAGACGAGATTATTGTGACCCAAAGAAGTCCCGTGTTCTTAGGAACGAACTCTAAACATCTTTACACCGAACGGAGGGGGAAATTATGTGTTCCGTTGCAGATTGTGCCCTGTGTTGCTTAGAGGAAACTTAAAAAAAAAAAAAAAAAAAAAAAAAAAAAAAAAAAAAAAAAAAAAAAAAAAAAAAAAAAAAAAAAAAAAAAAAAAAAGATCCGGACAGTAAGGACAATTCTTGAGTTGATTTGCACATAAAAGCATCCTAACCCAAACACAAGTAAGTTTTTCCAGGCAGTTTTTTTCGAACAAATAGTCGGTCATTACCACAGCAAACAAGTGTTTTTCACCCTTCTCGCCCACATCGGCGTTGCCCCAGTCCAGTCTCACAGTTAAGTGGATTTGTTTAGCAACACAAATGAACAAGTGTCATGTTTCTTTGTTCTTACCAGCGTGGCAGCAGAAACTGAAAAAAAAAGACAGGAATAGCGGCGACTCCTGTGGGGGAGTAAACCTCTTAGGCAACGGGCTCCAGCGGTGACAAGAGCACAGCCTGTGTTGGGCGTGAATTAGCCACCAAGGATCAAAGGAAGTCCTCCGCGGCGGCCTATGAATTGCCAGTCTGGCGTCTATTGCCGCGGGGCGGGCTCTCCGACAGGGCCTTCCTCAGGAGGGATTACGACAAGTATCAGGAGATTCCAGTAATGAAGGCAGGTGGGGGGGCGGGAGGCGAGGCCACAGGGTGTGAGGAGGCGAGACACGGAGGTGAAACTAAGCAGGCGTAGACTTTAAAGGTGAGACTATTGAGTGTGCTGCTTCAGATTAAATAACATAGCAAGTGGAGGACAACTGTGGGACAACTTGGGGACGGGGGAGGCGGGAGGAGGTTAGAATGTGGAATGAAAGGGGAACTATGGAGGGTGGAGACTTTAACTTGAAACAGTAGAAGGTGGAGGCACTTTCTATAGACATATGGTGTGAAAGCCTGGAAAGTGACTATGGAAAGTGGAGACCTAAAAGTGAGACTGGATGATGAAGCAGTAGAGGGTGAATGTATGGACATATCTATTGAGGATTCGTACCTGAAAGTGAGTCAGTGGAGAGCAGAATCCTGAAAACGAGGCTATGTAAAAAGGAGTCACTGAGATAATGCTATAATGAAGAGACAAAATCTGATGTGAAGATCACGGAGGGTAGAGACATGGGGAATACCAGCGAGAGGTATGTAGAGGCCGGAAGATGAGACGACACGTGGTGCCTTAAGACCTTCAAGTCAGCCTATGGAAGTCATAAGAACATAAGAATGGAGGAGACTGCAAGAGACTATAAGGCCTACACTAGATAGTTCCATGTCCTTTACCACATATCATCCCCATCCATAGTATCACATATCATCCTCGTAAAATAACTAATTGTTTCAGAACTCACCACATGGTTACAAAGTCTATTCCATTCGTTAAATCATTCTGTTGGTAAACCAGTTATTATTATTTTCTTAAACCTAAATTTGTCCAATTTAAATTCATTACTACGAGTCCTGCCCTGCTGTCTTCATATAATGAAGATGAGACTACGGAGATGGAGCTATGGAAGGCAGGGACTGGAATATGTAACTGGAAAGGGTGTCGACCTGGAAGTGGAATTATGTGTACGGTGTACTGGTAGATCCAGAGGCAATACATGAGAGTAGTCTTTTTTTTTTTTTGTAGACCCAAAATCCTGTCTAAATCGACCATGAAGACCCATACTCACTTAAACATCTAGTTTCATTTAAATTTTGAAATAATTGTGCTCGGTTAAATCGTCTCTATAATGTTGTACTTAGATGTTAATGATTGAGGCATTCGAACACAGAATTAATACTTATGATAGTATTTCGATCAGAAATATAGGGAAAATAACAAGTCCACAAATCCTTGAAGACCCATTCAAGCGACTTGGCGACCCAATTTTGGGTCGCGGCCCAGGAGTTACAACAATAGAGCTGGGCAGGTCTAGAGCCTGCCAGCTAGACCTGGCTAGGTCAAGTGCCTACCAGCTTGACCTGGCTAGGTCAAGTGCCTACCAGACACAGGTGTGCCCGAGGTCAAGGCCCGGCACTTTACTGTATTTTGCCCAAAAGGGCCTATTTATTATCTGTAACTAATACTCAAATTGTTATAAATGAATAGAAGAAACTCCGGTTTTGGAGTTTTATCTCACCCGCATTAAGTCCACCTTTATGGATGGGTATGACAGGTGGTGATGGATACGGAGCTGCCTAGTGTAGGCCTTATGGTCTCTTAGTGTAGGCCTTATGGTCTCTTGCAGGCTCCTTCATTCTTATGTTCTTATGTTCTTATGTACGCAAGACAAAAGACTATATAACTGGTGGCAGCGGTGCTCCCACGCCCTGAATAGAAGCGCCGTCCTCAGCCACGAAAGCAAAAGGCTACAAAGGACCACTGTATTAGAGGATGAAGACCCGAAGATATGGAGGAAGAGTAGGCATGTTTGATTTATTTATCACTTTACTCTTCCCAGGAGACTTTTGCAATATCATTACGTACACTTGCATAAAAACCGATTCCTCCATGATCAAGCCTT